>NC_085938.1:20606666-21208333 GCF_963556715.1 Cydia fagiglandana
GTATTCCCGGGAATGGGCCACTAGTTGAAAACCATGACAAGTTGTTACAGTGGTTTTAATACGACCTTGACGATCATGAGCATACATCGGACTCCAGCGGGCATTTTCGTGGTATGTCAGAATGATAGGTAAGGTCCGCAAATCAATCACAAATATAAGTATGAACAACAGTCATAATGACGCATGTCAGTTATTTATTTGTTTTTTAAGTGGCCACTTCGGTGGGCAGTCATCACTTCAAAGAGTATTTACACATTAAAGATGAATAAATGATAACGGGTAAACTAATTTAATTAACTATGTTACAAATACTAGGTACATTATAATACTCGAAAGTTAAGATTTTTTGTAAACCTTACCTTGCCCTCAAACTGCCCCCTATAGTCCGACGTTTGATCATGAGCGATCAAACTAAGATCAAAACCGTAACAGATTTTTATATAAGAATTGGTTCGTAGTTCCGGCTCGCTACAGACAGTTTGCGGTGTTAGTTCAACTCTGGCTAGCTCTAAATTTGAAATACTTGACTATTTTTGGCCTTACCGCCAAAACTACGACTGTTGCTCTTCGGTTTGGAATGGTGAACATTTCTCTATGTGAGAGTCAGTGGTTTATGTACAACTAGGTCTACAACTTTACCAGTCTGGTTCGTGGTAGTTCGTGAGAAGTTAAAGTATGGTTGAAGGTTTGCTGTGTTAGAGTTTGAGATATGGTATGTTATGAAATACCATTAAGTCTAAATAATTTTCCTGGTCTTGTTTCTGACCACTCTGTCACGCTTGTATTTTTTTGAAGCTTTTTATTAACTTGCAATGTTATTGTATCTATGTATGAAGCTATATGTTTGCACGGGTCAAATCTTGTAAGTTAGTTTTGACCCACTTTTTGCCTTATATCAAATTCAAAAAAAAGTCTAGTGCTAATGCATGGCTCTCTAGCTGTAGATTATTATTCACACGAGACAAAATTAAATTTGATTTTCATTCCATACAAAAAGCTCCACTCCGTCACATTTTTTTTGAGAAAAAACAAGACAACGAAAATTATTTTGACTCAATTATTCAGTGGTTTGTTCAGTAGATTGAGGAGGTAAATGAAACTGTCTACATTCCGACGATAAAATACTGAAGAAATTTATTAGGTATATTCACCTTATTTTTTTCTCATAATCATAGATTAGGTATGTGTAGCAAACGAATAATAATTGAAACCTGTTTATAGTCTGTTCTCTTTTCTAAGATTAAGTACGCCATATCAAATCTATTAGAATCATATAACTAAGTCAGCTGTTTGGAGCGGGCGTCTGGCTCGCACTAATAGCTTAGTAATGCCAAAGACGTATGTGATTTCGTAAAAGATGAATAAAGTGTAAGAAAAAAACGTGTCGGAAATCAAGAAAAAGTAATTCTCGGATAGATGGCGCACACACCTTTAGCCTATTCTCGGCTAGATGGCGTGACGGCACCGTTTCATATTTAACAATTTTAACACATAGATATCAGTGAATGAGCATGGGTCAAAATGATATAAAAATAATAAAATAATTTATCCATATATATATTCATTTTTTTATAATTTTATACGTGTTTATTTTGAGTTATAGTCGTGTGTCGATAGATGGCAGTAAATTTACAGTGACTACAACATTCACTATGACAGGACCCCTCTATACTATCTATTCTTTTTGGTAATGCGGACAATTCCGAGTGAAATAAATATCCCTAAGAATTCATCGCGTGGGGATAAACTTGTACATATTCGCCTGCAGTATTTTCTTAATCAAAATTTTAAAACGTGTACACAATGTAGCCATATTTAACCATTAACCGCCGATACCCAAAATATGGTTCAAAGTTAGCGCTCCCAAGAATGCTAATGCACCGTTGCAGCATCCAAGTCAACGAACCCACGCATGCGCTGTGCCCAGCGTTCATTCTAAGCGCGATCAAATTTCGATCTTAACATGAAGCGAACTAGATCGGTCGGCTGGCAGCGCTGCGAGGCGCTCGGAGCGCTCAGTTTGCCCGCGAGCGTGGTTATAACGGTACGCATTTTGTCGCGCGCGATAAGAAAAGTTTGAAACTTTACGCGGGTGTTAGACGTTATGTAAGTGCTGTGAGGATTTTGTGATTAATTTTGTGGTGAGTTTTTTCAAGTAATTTGGTAAGGGATGATAATTAATTAGCTGGATTACGGTTGCATATCTAATTACTTAAAAAATATTGTTTTTGTACGCAGTTTGTTTAGATATTACATATCTCAAGTAATTTTGTTAATATATTATTATAATTGTTCAAATATTTATTTATAATTTGGACACAATACATAATACATTATTATAATTGAATACTTAATTAATTAAAATTAGATTTATGAATTAAATTGGAGAGGTTAGACTAATAAAAAATAAGGCATAGCTGCTTATGTGTTATTTTTTGAACATTTTGCTTATGAATTAAAACAGTATTAAGAAGTACGACACTAAAATCAAACACAAAGACAAATTTGGGTATGATTTACAATATTAATCGATAATTATACTAATTATTAGTCAGTGAGCACTTGAATTATAATATATGTAGAATAGGTTTATGCTTCAGCTATATTTTAACCAAAGCCGCTAAAACCATAGCAAAACTTTTGAAGAAATTCTGTCAAAATTACCTACTGGATTTATTTGTCGACTACTTTTTCGTAAGGAGCTCATTACAAATTAATGTACCTATACTGTTATGTATTTTTTATTAATTAAAATATTATTAACAATTAATAGTATTTTAATATTATTGTGTTGAAAGTAAAATATAATTTTAAAATTATTTGACATTCAAATTTTGTCTTATCAAATGTCACTTTAATGGAAAAAAATCTCAAAGTGGGAAAATGTATACCATCTGCGATAAAAGAGTCATTTAATTTATCTAATTATTTGACTATAAAAAGTACCTATACCTAATTAAATTTTCAAATTATTTGATAATGGACACATACATGGACGCTTTTCTGTTTCGCCCTATGGTTGACTGGTAGAGAATGCCTATAACGGCATTAAGGCCGCCTGTTGTACTTTTTGTATGTGCAATAAAGTTTAAAAATCAATAAATAATAATTGAATTCAGTCTTTTGAGTGTGTCTTATGGAATAATCTATCTTTGAGCGGCAAAATTTATACATAGCGATAAAACAGTCATTTAATTTATCGCTGACTGTATGGTTTATCAATACCCTCTCGCCTTGCCGGTGATAAACCGCATTAATGGCGTAGCGAGTCTACAAGTGCTACGGCGTAGTAACTCGTACTACGCCCGGCGCCTGCTACGCCGGCGGCGGGAAGATTAGGTAGGCTACGAATTCATGGATTAATAATTTTCTCTTATACATGTTTATTAAAATAACTAATAATTTCTTGAATTAAATATCTTGTAAATAAAAATGACCCATAATTTTTATTGATGTGATGTATGAATTTGTATGATGATGAGGATGATGATGATTATTTTTATTACGACTAAAATATTCTTATATACCTAAATGATAATTGCATATTATGTGCCAAATACAATTACCTATTATGAAAAAATGTTCATCTATTTTCACGTCATTAATTTATTTTTAATGCGGCCACCATATTTGATTTTTTTTTCAAATTAACTTAATATCGCCACACTAAAATGAATTCTTTGCTTGTAGTCACAATTTTATTACTGAACCCGAATAATTTTACCTCCTTTATATGGCCCATATTCCAGGAATCACCCTGTATCAGTAATTACTGACGCAAAATAAATGGCATTCGGAATATTCTGATGGACGTCCCACCGATGCAATTGATCGGGCGCTGCAATTTCAATATAACGTCCCCTGGGCCCAAGTGTATTATGTAGGCCCACACTGTTCACTGTCCATCGTCCATGTTTACGCAAAAATTAGAAAAGTCCGTGTAGGCGTCTTTTAATGAATATTCAATGAAAATGTCGACGTTTTTAAAGGAAATGCAGAATTTAATTTGTTTATTTTTAGGATTTGGTAGTCTTGTAAATCCTATCCAAGCTAGGCGTGGGCGAATGGGGCTTTCGCCCACGATCTCGCACTTAGGGGGGTCTCGCAAAGGCAACCTTTTTTATTACCTTGGGAAAACACATAAACTGCCGTATTCGAACTTCAAGATATTCACAAGAGACGACACGTACTAGATCCATTCTAGATATACGTTATAGTTTAGATATCAACTAGTTCTCTTTTGCAGCGCAATTCGGGCAGCCAATGTCACTTTTAAGCCGACCACTGACTAACAGGCCGTCGGACGATATCGGCCTGTCAGTTAGAACAAAAATTTGACAGTTCCGAACAACTGACCGGCCGATACCGTCCGGCGGACTGTTAGTCAGTGGTCGGCTTTACGTTAGATAGAGTAAGATATCTATTAGATGTGAATTGGATCTCTAAGTCATATCCTGTGGAAATCGTTCAAGAGTATCTCCAGAATCGCGCAAATGTCAAATTTGACAGGTTAGAACTTAAACATATCGTTATCGTATCTTGGTGATGTCTAAAAGATGTCTAATATATGTCTATTTCAAAATCCGAATCGGGCCCACTCTCGAATACTTTTTCAAATAGAGATATACCGGGTGTGGCCTGTAACACGAGCAAATAATTAAAACATAGATTGTACTCCTCAAACGGTGACACTTTTGTTCAACAACTTTTTAAAAAAAATATGAAGTATTTAGACTCCCTATTTTCATACAAAATAAATATTATCTTCAATGGACGCCATCGCCACGCCATATCATTGTGATTGACGTTGCTTGTCAAGCCTTAAACATAACAAAATTCGTAATACATTGCGTCTTTGAATAACTTTTAAAGTGTATTAAAAATCAAACTACAAGTTGTTTTTAAAAGTCGCTGAACAAATGTTGATCAGTATGAGGAATACAGCCTACAGTTAAATTTTTTGCTCATATTACAGGCCACACCCGGTATATCTCTGCAGTTCGCGTTCTAAAGTATCTGTCACATTCTAATGTGGTTAGCAACTGTCAAAGGTTTGCATGGATGGCGCTATCATAGCTTGCCCTTTTTTCTATGAGATTTGGTTTAAAGGGCAACAAAAGTTTTAGACAATTCTAGGAATTGACAGGACAAGCTATGCTGGCGCCATCTGCTAAATACTTCGAGCGGCCAACTCCATTGTTCTACAGTCAGCATTAATTAGCGTATGAACGCACTAATAGTAGATTGTTAACCAAGGTATGAAAAGCACTATTTGTGACGTTATCTATGAAAAGGGACCTTATTGTCGATGGCGCTTACGCCACTATTAGCGATGCTCCGATATAATTGCAATGCCGCGCGACGCTGTGCGGCGTAAGCGCCATCGACAATAAGGTCCCTTTTCATAAATAATGCCCCATTTTACAATAAACCAGCGGTCGGCAACCTTTTAGCAGCCAAGGGCAGTTAACGATGTGGACACGGGCCGCACTTTGTTAATATTTATGACTTTATCAGACATTGCCATTTGTCAATATTACATACAAAATAGCCAGGGAGGCTCGCGGGCCGCAAGTGAGAGGTTCGCGGACCGCATGCGGCCCGCGGGCCTCTGGTTGCCGACGATATTAATAAATGATCTTATAAACATACGAAATCATACCCACACCCAAAACCCTGACGTGCTTACTATAAAAATAATTATCTTTTTTAAAAGTACCTATATCAGAAACATTATATTTCCCTTATTTAAAAATGTATTAATTTTAATTAATAAACGGAATATATCACACATTATTAAATTTAACAATCCGATTGAAATTGGTTGAAACATTAAATTTGTGGTAAAGTAATTACGAAACCAAAATTACTTGAGTACGTAATACATTGTTAATTGAGTAAATTAATAAAGAATTATTCGTTAAACTTGAAACCGTTCCGTACCCAAAGGGTAAAAACGGGACCCTATTACTAAGACACGGCTGTCCGTCTGTCTGTGTGTCTGTCCATCTGGCTGCCTTACAGATGATGTTTTTAATACTAAAAACAGAATATAAATATTTAAGTGGGGCTTCCATACAACAAACGTGATTTTTTGCCGGTTCTTGCGTAATGGTACGGAATCTTTCGTGTGCGAGTCCGACTCGCACTTGGCCGGTTTTTAATTTGAATCTTATAATTAAGTTTTTTTTCTATTATAAACATATATCGATATGCATAGATTAGCATAGATTCTTATTCTTAGCATAGAAGAGCTACTAATGTAAGGTATACTTAAAGTTTCCATAATTGCTAAATTTCAGTATGGAAACATTTCGAAAAGTGTTTTCCTGTCAACATTTTCTTTTTACAAAATGAAAGTTTTCTTTGTTTTCTGTAAAATTCTCATATTTCTAGTATACGTTTCGATACAATATGTAGGAAATATGTGAAAATAGTTGTCAAGAACTGTTAACACATTGAGTGCCGGGAACCCGCTCGACGGTTTCTCTGTTAGTAGTATTCCTGTACAAACCGCAATAACGCTGGGATTGGCTATGAGCGTAGGGAAAACCGAGGTGAGTTGTGACAGAGGAGAGTTGTGACATCGTTGATTTTTTGGAATCTATTAACTAAAAAGGACGCAATAGAGCGCGTTTGTTAGTTCAAGTTACGAGCTAACAAACGCACACTGTTGCGAGCTCGCTAACAGTCATTAGATTCCATAAAATCGACAGTGTCACAACTCTCCTCTGTCAAAACTCACCTCGGTCTCCCCTACAAAAACGTTGGCAGTGAATGTGTTAACGCATGATTCATATTATTGTTTTATGAACATAGTTAAAAACTATATATTTCCGTGCTCTTATAACCCGGCAACCTTCAAATCAAGAGTGAACAGGCACCTTCTGGGCGAGCTCGCTCCATCGTAGGCCACGTCTACGCCTCGGCTCGTAAAGTAGGCCATGAGTAAACCCATGCATAATAAAAAAAAAAAAAAACTGTAAAAACAGAAACTATTTTTAAATTTCTAAGCACTTGCTCCCGCAGTTGACCACGACACGCTGCAAAGAGTACCTATAACGACAATTGAATAATTATACGGTTTACACTCAGTTATTTTTAGCCACTCGCGCGACATGTTTCGGAGAGCCTAATAGGTCTTTCTCAAGCACTAACATTGTTAGTGTGAGTGTTGTTAGTGTTAGCAATGTTTGTATGTCTCACAACAGTTTAAATTCTAGTATAACGACAAAGAAGAAGAGCATGTTTTGAACTTACTACTTATTTTTAATTTATGGTTTGTTAATAACGTTGTTTCACAGACAAAACATCGTCCAGACTCAGCATAGTCACGCTACCCCCTCTGCCACGCATACGGTAATTTTACTCCATATTCGGGTCGAAAGTGTCTTTGTGTGACGTCCGTGTCTTTGAACGGACCAATCACGGCACGGGACTTCGCTCACCTCGTCCCGCGCACCCCCGCATTTTTGGCATCATCGGTTGCATGTAATAATTGCTCTAAACTCGGTCTAGAGGATTCCTAGTCTATGCTTTGTTTATTTTACAATAAGCAAAGTTATAAATACACGAAATCATTCCCGCACCTAATATATGATTAGTATACATCCACATTTATCGGTTACCCGCTTACTAGTGATAAACTATCTCAAGCATTCATATTCACGTGCGTTCAGTCACTCTAAAGCTAAATAAACTCTCTCAAACAATAGAAAATGATCACTTCAGTTCCAGACATCACAATACGCTTTGTCTCGCTTACACAACACGTTTATAATTTCAGTTTCAAACTAATTCAGTAAGTTTCATTCACTATTAATCCCGACCGTCAACAAATAAGACGCCTATTGTACCGACCCTGCCGTGTGCTTGACATGCATGGAGCGAGCTCCGTTAATCGAAATAGAACTTTATGGCTTGGGAATTGGATCGAGTTTTGCAGGGAAGTTGAGGCTGTGCATGTGTCAGTTGTTTGTTCCAATGACAATTGTTATTATAGTTAGTTCTGAATAATGTGCTTAAGACGTTTGGTTGAGCAACGTCTGTAGACGTCGCATATACCGGGTGTGGCCTATAACACGAGCAAATAATTAAAACATAGATTGTACTCCTCAAACGGTGACACTTTTGTTCAACAACTTTTATAAATTATGAAATATTTAATCTCCGTACTTTTCATACAAAATAAATATTATCTTCAATGGACGCCATTGCCACGCCATATCATTGTGATTGACGTTGCTTGTCACGCCTTATACATAACAAAATTCGCAATAAATTGCGTCTTAGAATAAACTTTAAAGTGAATTAAAAATCAAACCGCAAGTTATTTTGAAAAGTCGTTGAACAAATGTTGGTCAGTATGAGGAGTACAGCCTACAATTTAATTTTTTGCTCATATTACAGGCCACACCCGGTATATGCTTAGCAACAATTTAATTTGATGTACTATGTAATATTAACATAAAATAATGTTATGCGTTCAATTTATTCACCGGACCTAGAAATATAATTATCATGAGCACATTACGGAATTCATTACGCAGCAATTACTTACGGAATTAATTACGGAAGTAGAGCACTACTTCCGTAAAAACTAGTCCACTCGAACGCCGTTGTAAAAAAACTTGTTATAACTAAACTAAAAACGGGTTTTCACGGTGACATACAATAAAATATAACAAGCGTCAAATATTTTACCGGCTTTTCATTCCCGAGGACAGCTTGAAGACAAAATAAGAAATGTAAAGCGTAGCGCAAATGAACGAACTGTCAGTCCAATTATGAGGGTTAATTAGGCGTTGCCCGATTATGAAACCGCCGAGGGAATAAATTAGCACTGCAGCGACATTCGAGATGTAAAAATCTTTTACTTAAGCCCCCGTAGGTTCGTGTTCTTGTCGCACTGAGAGAGCGTGAGCGACATGGCTGTGCGTGTTCGAAATCTCGGACATAATGTTTTTGTTTTTGTTAGTGTTAGTGTATTTTTTATGTTAGTGTTTTATTTCTTTCGAGCGAAATTTGTCAAAAAATCTGAATTCGAAAATTCGAAGTTACATTAGAAACGCCTTAGTATAATTTCTAAAGTACCTATTCGCACCTTTATTAAAATGTTATTTACTTTCCTATTTCAAGTAATAATATGAGCTCACGGCTGTCACTTCTATAAGCGGGGCTAAGGACTATTCAATCAAAAAAATATCTTGTCTAACATGTAACCTGTCTATATATGTAACTTGGCACGAAGATTTATAATATTTATACCTAATAGAGGGTCAGGCTTATTCTGGTTAACTAAAGTAGTTAAAGGTACAAAATAACAGTTCTTAATATTAGTTTTGTCCCGTCGCTCCACTTGACAGCTGAGTCTGGGATGAGACAATATAATAAGAAGGCCTAGAATTTTTCTAGCAAAAACAAGGGATTGATAAAATGAAATAATAAGGAACGTTTATTCAATAAGTACACTCAATAAAATTATCATTGCGTGTATTTTATTGGACATTTCGGAATGGAAACAATGATAAACTTCTCTTCAGTTAAATATAATGTCTTGTCGTATCTAACGCGTACTTAATTATGAATTTATTTTAATAGGACCGATGCTCACACTCATAATAAATTGACAGGTAGCTATGAGTTACATTATCTATCAATGCATAAATCAGTAGGAATCCAAAAATAATTATTATATTTTTTTATTAGATATGTATTTTAGATAAAACATCATCATTTTTGAATATCAAGAAAAAATTGAATTACCTGGAATAGCTCATTTATTAATAACGGCTTATTTATATATCATATCATAGACTGTTAAATTTGAATTTCTACCTTGTGGCTGTGCCGTAGTCGGTAACAAACAAACCAAAATCCATTATTGTTACACAAAAATAGTCAATTATTCGTTTTGTACAAGATTCTAAGGCGGTGCGTTGGTAGATAAATATATAATATGCAGGTGTCTCCACAACACCCGGGCAACATTTGACTGGGTATTGATTAACCCCCTTAACACCTACCATAATTTAATGAGGGTAGGTGTTATGGGGGTCAATCAAAGGGACATAAATTCCGTAAACTCCAAAACCCAACACAAAGATTGTGTTAATCTAATATCCATGTCGGTTAGCAAACCAATCCCCGAATTTTACCAGTTACAAATAAAGTGAAATTAACAGTAACAATGGCGGGACGTTCACGCCTTTACAATGAAATAAACTACCCCTCGCGAGGGTCGGTCCTTCGTTTCAATCGAGTCGGGCCCTCGGGAGAGCCAGAAAGGCACCAATTGTATTGTGCAGTGCACAAGATGTAAGTTACGAGCGTTGGGCGATCTGCTGTCACGGGAAAATCGGGCGGAAGAGTCAAAAGTCTGTAAAAAAATTACTTCAATTCAATTTGTTTAATTTTGAATTCCTTAAATTATAATGAATTTTGAATATCTAAATTGTTTACTCTGAAAATATAACTCTATTTAAAAAGTTACAAAACTTGTCAGATCCCTCAGCAATATCACTAGCTAATTTGTACTAAAAATTAGACTTCTATGGTATATATGCAGGGTGTGACTGACATGCTTATGTGACTTTTTTCTATTGAGCCAACTTTAAATTTAAAGTTTTGAATAAAATCTGCGCTTGCAAATATAGTCAGTATCAAAATAGACGTTTCTGGTTACGGAAATGTTAATACAATTAGAAAACGCCTAAAAATCGCTACCGCTCGAGGCTTCCAATCACGCGTGGCGTGATTTGCGAAGGTTTTTCCCGCGCCGCGTGATTTCGACGTGTATTGTATGGCCTCCATTCAAGAACTGTTTCGCAGAGGCGACGTGACGCGAATCCCGCGCAAGTACGCTTCTTGTATAGTTTACACTAAAAAATGTACCCTAACTTTGTTTTTTTCTCAGCGTGAAAAATCTTGACTTGTATTTTGATACAAAACGTTTTAAAAATAGTAAGTACCTAACTATTACTTATGAAACCAAACGAATGTATATAATCATGGTATAATTATGCTGTATAATTGTTAAATATTTGCTATGACTTACATTAAAAGTATGTTTTTCATGATTAACGTTTTTATAACGGTAAAAAACGAATTATTTGAATAAGTCTCTTGGATTTCCATAATTCCCTATTTGGTGCTTATCTTCTGGTCAGATGTAAATATGTTGGATTAAAAAAAAGATTACACAGAAAGAAAATCCGTAGTAATTGTTATAATTATAACTTTTCTTACAGAATCAGTAAATTATTTAAAAACAAATTAGGTAACTGACGAACTTCGAATTTACTGATTTACAGTGGTAATTGAAATCAAAGTCATAGACATATATTTAAAAAAATACTTAAGAACAAATTAGTTTTTGCACTTTATATTAGTTTAAAATGAACTAACTCATTAAAATCACGTATATTACGTGTGACGTCACAAAATACATTCTCCTCATCAAAAGGTAAAGAATATAAATGATAATTTGAACTTGCTAAAATATTACAACATTTAAAGTGTCTGGCAAAATGTAAAGGCTTTTTACTGTCAACTGATATTACAATTTGTTCTCTGGTTAAGTCTCAAATAAACTAAGGTATATTCTAAAACCTATCTTAGGTACTTTGAAGCTTCATGAATTATGCAAACATAGATTTACGTTCGCTGCCGGCAGAATAAGGAAAGCCTTTTAAATATTTCAACCAGTAAAAAAATGTTTAATATGAAGTGAAGTACGACTGTTCGTGGAACAGTCAATGCTGAATACCTACTCTAGTAATATAAATAAATCTATAAAATAGGTAACAATAGTTAGGTAAATACCGGGTGTGGCCTGTAAAACGAGCAGATAATTAAAACATAGATTGTACTCCTCAAACGGTCACACTTTTGTTCAACAACTTTTAAAAATTATGAAGTATTTAGACTCCGTATTTTTCATAAAAAATAAATATTATCTTCAATGGACGCCATCGCCACGCCATATCATTGTGATTGACGTTGCATGTCACGCCTTAATCATAACAAAAGTCGCAATACATTGCGTCTTAGAATAAACTTTAAAGTGTATTAAAAATCAAACCACAAGTTATTTTTAAAAGTCGCTGAACAAATGTTGGTCAGTATGAGCAGTACAGCCTACAGTTTAATTATTTGCTCGTATTACAGGCCACACCCGGTATAATGTAAATAATTCCCCTTCGAATGTCACGTTACGTGCTTCTGTTTTGGTGACATTGTCTTCTTCTTTTAATACGAAAGTTTTCACAGCAGTTCTCTGTGTGGAGGGAGCGATTTCACCATAGTGCTTGGTTTAGCTTTCTTTATAGGGGTAAGGTCGGCCCATTGGGTTGGTTAAGAACGTCTCTTTGAAGACTTTGCGCCTTCCATTTTGCCTAAGGCTATTTTATTCCTTTCTTCACTGAAACTTTTTCTTACTTCGTTAAGTGCGGTTAAAAACTTCAAGATGTAAAGACACATCGAGAAACCTGACAAAATTAACCCGATAACACACAAGGTTACAGAAACAAACAACTGCGATCTGTCGTTCCCTATTTGACCTAGTCTAGATTCACTATGCCTAACATACCTAAAAAGTCCCGAAAGCTACCAAAAATATAAAAAGACCATTAAAACAGCACCAAATTAAATTAGATGAAATTAACTTAAGTAGAATAAGGGCTTCAGCAAGTATTTTAATTGTCGTCGCCAATTACCACTTATGACTTGCACTAAAACTGAACGAAATTTACACTTGAGTGAAGACAGAGTCTAATTAAGCAGTGCACTGGAATCTCGACTCTAACTCCAGGAGGCAACCCACAATTCAGTTCACCCGCAACTGTTGGAGGAAATTCTGATTTATAGTTTGCGAACTATCTTCTTCGTTTGTTTTAAGCCAATTGTAACTTTGGATTTTATGATATTACAGTTATGAGCCTTTATTATCAGGGAGTTGTGAAATTGCACAGCTATTTAACATTTGTTTCCCGGGTATAGGATTCTATTTTGGCAGTGATTTTCTACAACATAATATACAGTTTGAAATGGTTGGTTGTTAAGATTTTTCATAATGGTTACGTATGAGGTCATGGTCGTCGTAATATTAATGGTCTTATAAAAAGATCTTTTAGGTAATGGTCTAATTTTCCAATTTGAGATCTTTATCAGGCAGGCGTTCAAATTTATGTACTTATATCCCATAGTCCAGAATTCAGTCTATCGCTTTCCCCGAATAGCCTAGTTCATTTTAGATTCTATCAATTCTCAATATGTAGTCATTACACCGTGACTGGTGCTGCCTCTGCGTGCGTCTCATCTCATGACTCGGGCAATGGCAACATCCCCTCGGTGTACCCCTTACATTTCATTTAAGTGTCAAAAGGGCCCGAAGTTATTATAGTTATCACACTTTGCATTATGCCTCCTCATTTGTTTACTCTATTATACGTATATAATAAAAAAAGAAATGAGAATTAGCTTAAAATATGCATTATACAAGTATTTTCTAGGTCCCTATACGCCTTTCTAGAATATGTCAACCATCTAGCGCTCCGGCGTGTAATAAGCTCAGATAGGACTTGATTAAACGCCCCTGGCTACAGCCTGTATAATATGTGCTCCTCCCAGTCTGTATCACCTTAGTCATAAGGCTTAATGAGTGGGGAAAAACTGTTTCAAAACACGAAAAAACTCATGAAAGTCCACGTAAGAGACTCGTGCTAGAACGATTCGTGTCCGGGCCCAGGCTTCCGATGCTTCGTTTTTTAGTTATCAGTGATCATGTGACGATTTCTGTACAAAACTGAAGTATCTGGTGTTTCTCTCCGAACCCGGGCAGTTCTAGCGTGAGTTTTCCTTAAAAGTAGCCAGAAGTCTAGGCCGTTATATTTTTTATCAAGTAGATACATCAGCAAGCGTTAGTACAAATTTTAATGTTTTCGTGAAGTGCTTTTATTTGTAGGACGACCTATTTGGAAAAATTATCGACATTAGATTCTATGGACGCTCCACAATTTGTCACGGGTTTAAAGCCTCTTGTTGAATTAAGATGAGGCCAAATCGACCGTACATTTATTTGTATATAATTAACATTTAGTTGTCATGCTGAATACAATATTCGAATCATATTATTTAAATGTTGTGCGACTCGCCCGCACGAATACATGTAGGTACAGACAAGTACGAGTCAAATGCAGGATAACTGAATGACATCAGTCAGATGTCATCATTCTGATATCAGTGTACTTTCGAATTGGCCTGATTGAGAGCGGTCGCTCAGCAATTTTGAAAATACTTCCTTATTTTTCATCGAAAAGTAAGAGCTTTATTCTTTATTACGTTCATTAGTGACAGAATATCTTACAAATAACACTCTTACCGCCAGAGGGCAAATTGACGTAACCGAAAATCCTAAAAAAACTGACAATTTAAAACGGAGGTCGCATGAGAATCTAGTAAAACGATTGTAAGCAGCGACCGCGGTAAAATTAAATATCGCCGAGACAATTCACAAGAATAAGTCCCCTTTGCCGGGAAAAATCCACCGCCATTTTAATTCCGGTGGCGTTGAATTGAACAATTATTTTTATTTGCCTTGTTCTACAGACGGTTTTTGTGAATCAAGTTATTGCCTGGAATATTTTTACTCTTTCTCTGTTTTGATAATTTAATGGCGTTGGGTTTTTTAACTAGTGTTGATTGCAGCGAATAAACGGAACTTGTGTTTTTGCGGTTTCTGTTGGGGAATGATTCGGTATGTGAAAATAAAAAGAGAAAAAGTTCGCTTCCTCGTAACATGTACATCAAGTTTTATTATGCATAATCCTTTTGTGCTGCATTTGCAATCGGTACGATCATCAATAATTATTTTAAAAGGTATTTATTTGATATTTATTTCATGTTAATTACAGCTCACACAATTAACAAGTAGGTCAACGCAGTAATTGCAATTAAATCGTTCAATTAAAATAATAGTAGCGAACAATTAATACAGCCATTAAATTAATTGGAAATTGTTATTACGATCTCCATTCACCGACTTTACTTCACCTAACTTCGGTTCAGCCTCCTAGCTTCCTCGAACCTTACCTAAACCGGCGAGCAAACACCTATTTACGTAAAAACTTTTATTAAAATCCAACACACAGAATGGGCGTCGTAATCCGCCATTATTTCGGCTTTCAACAATTACGCGGGACTACAAATAAAGACGTTTCGAGAGCAATATTCAAGGGGAAGGAAACCGTATAAAAAATTATCATCACCTCATTCCGTCTCGCGGGCTTTCGGCTCAAATAAAAAAAAACTTGAGACGAGAGTAATTTTTTCACAAGCTTTGCTCATAGCGGCAATAAAAACCCTCCCCGACGGAGCGCTATATTTCATATTATGTCTTCCGAACCTGCCCGTGACACTCGGAACGAAAGTTTAAATACCAGATGAAAATAATGTGAATTACGTGGAGCGAGTAACATGACGTCTTTGTACTCGTTTTCCTGCTAAAAAAGAGTTACAACGCTTTGTCTTTCGGGCGTGTTTGATTAAGTTCCTTATTCTTGGGAAACAAATTACTCTGAGACGCACGACGCGCAATTATTCTCGGTTTTCTTACAGCGTTTTGTCTTGGTAAAGGCGATGTATATTTTGAGTCGAATACTCGTAATGCCATACGGGAAAAGGCGAGAGCAAATTAGAAACGATATCATTGTGGCGTACGCATTAAGAAGGGTACTTGCATATTTAATATGTCTCGTAATTGGTAGCTATTATTAATTTTAATTAAGATAACAACGTTCTATATATAATTATTTTGTACTAAACTTATTTAAAAATGTATCGAGTTGGAAAATTGTGCAATTAACAAACAGAATAATGGGTACTATGCTTTGATTTTTGGTAAATAGTACCTTTAAGTACCAATTTTTTTATGAGTGGCCGTGATTGGATATCAAATTGCGACAGTCAAAGGATACTAAACACAAAATGATCACCATGGAAAACGAAGTAGATTTCTTCTGGAAACCTTTGAAAGAGCTCTAATAGCGATCCCTCGGAGAATACCTTGTCGGTTTAATAAAACGGATCTGAACAGTCATGCTCGTTATTACCGCCAGCAACATTTTTATTTTAATCACATCGAATCTATGTACCAATATTATCCATGTTCGCATTTTGCTCTCTCCTGGTTGCAGTTTAAAGTTTTTTCCTAAAATACGCCAAGGGGCCCGTTCAGTTTTGTAACCCTTTGATTTATTGCAACCCAAAGCGAAAACTAAGCGTTATTGGTATTAGATCTGTTTCTACATCACAGAATAATAGTTTGATACTTTCAAATGATATTATTTTCGTACATAAACTCAATTCATTGTTACGGGTAATCAAAATCATGTAAAAAGAATTGCACTTACCTATATAAATATTGGCCGTGCAATTTATTTATTTATTTAAATATTTAATTTAGGCAACAAGGCCCATATTACAAATACCTTACAGACTACCATACATATGTAGGGCAAACCTTGCAATGCCTTTACCCACTCCTTACGGGTTCCTACAATCTTTACCAGCTCGTCGATTTTGGGCTTTTAAACTTGATCACATCAGTAATAAATAAACCCTAGTATTTTGGGTACGGGAATCATTTCATGTATTTAAACTTTAAAATTGATAACAAAATATGAATTAAAAATGGGTTAAGAAAAGGAAGATTTTTTAAACTTTTGATTAGCTAGTGTATTTAAAACGTTCCCACATGGGTGCGGATGTGGATGAGTGGGGTTACCCCAGACGGACGGTAATAAAAGAGAAAAATGGCTATTTTTTAAATGTGCAGTGGTCAACTAACCCTTGTTATTATTATACCTATTTATCTCCATTACATAGCAATAAAACTGTCAAAATGCAACCGACCAGCGATACTCTCGCAGATCTAGAGCAAACGAACTTTTGACTGAAACCAGCTTTAAGTGGATTCCACAGTGACGGTTACTAAATTCTACTGCCGTTTCAGATTTAGGTTCCATTGGGGAAAGCTTCCGAACAGAAGCGCAGGATATTTTTAAGTAAAAGCCAGCCAGTTTAAAATTGCTTCGATTAATAGACAATCTATATTGATTAATAGAACGCCGAATGTTGTGAGGACTTTCGAGTTGTGGATTTAGTTTGTACCTAGGTTTCGAAATTAAATGAGAATGTTTGACAAAAATGTTTTGATCAATAATGTTTTATTGTATAAAGTGAAGATATCAGTGCTCTAAATGCTAATTATAATATTAGCGTAAGAAAATGGTAGGTAGTCTGGTTTTCTCTGCCTTTGCTCCACTGACAAGCAGCTCTTGCCAAACTACACAGGTAGAATACTAGTAGAATAATAGTTGCCAAATAATGCGCGCAACCTGATTTTAAACGGCCTCCTAGTCTAGTCGGTAGTGACCCTGGTTTTGGGTTAAAGTCCTGGTAAGGAAATTTACTTGTGTATTCATCACAAGTATATTTGTTCCTGAGTCATGGATGTTTTCTATGTATTTACGCATTTATCTATCGTCGTCCTCTTGTAGATACATCTAACACAAGCCTTACTGAGCTTACTATGGGGCTGCCAGGTCGATTTGTGTAAGATATATAGTTCCATAATAAATTATAATAATATTTATCAATGGCAGGAATTTGAATATATCTTAACGATATCAATCGGAGCCGCGATAAGAGGATTCAATAAAGTTGGCAGACGGGATTACGACCAGTGGCGGGCAGACTTCGGGCAGACAGTTGACGGGCAATGCCGTAAACTTTGCCCAATACTACTATGCTTAATAATTGGTCACGAAGCAGTTATAGCTGAACTTGTGATATCTGGTGGTATGGTATCGTCGGGTGACAAGCAAAAGTCACTAAGTACTATCAAAAAAATAAAGTAACAATGCACTTTATTACACTTGTAACACGGTTTATTGTCCAATAATTTCAATGGTGTTAGTTAGAGACTTTTGCTTGTCACCCGACGGTATGGTGTATGGTATAAAATAAAATGGACAGTAATTTTGAGCATGCAGTTTTTTTTTTAAATAATATATAATTTTTCATTCATAATCATTTATTTACAGACTGCAATGGTCCACATAGTATACATAATATTACACACAAGACAATACAAATTACATTAATACATTTCAATAAAATAATATACACTAAAAGTAGTTTTAAAATCCTACTCGGTTTTATCATATTTTAAATATTATTAGAACACGGCTTAAACAAAGTAATAGAGTACCGTTGGCACCTCTTATATAAGGATATTAAAAAAAATACGAAAATAAAATAATGCTTACCTACTTAGGTATAAAATTTCTCATCTTATACTCACACTTATAACAGTTAATCTCAGTTTGGGATGAACTGGTTCAGATTGCTTTCCGGCATTAAGTTCGCCTTTTGGATTCCTTTTACAATAAAGTAAAAATAAATAATGCAAAATAAAGCATTCCGATCCGACGCTGCTGAAGTTTAAAAAAAAATTCTAATTTTCTATAACGATATTAAAACGTCCGCCAACCATCGAAAAAGTGAAATACACCACAAAAACACTCTTCGAGATTATCAGCAAAATGAATTGGCCGAGAAGCTACTTAAGCTCGCAAAGTCCGAAAAAGGCAGTGGATCGCCGCAGGCAGCGGGGCTCCGGCGCAACAGCACAAAAAAGACAGGAATTGACCGAAATCCTTTCATTTTTCTGACCTTTTCCTTCCCAGCGGCGTCCCGGCTCGGCCAAAGATGAATTACAACCAGACGATGTCGGCCCCCGGCTACCCACTCCCGCTATTCAATCCACAATTCTATTACCGCCGTCGACAGTGCAATTTCGCTCACAAAAATTGCCATTCTACTTTTTTTGAACTCTCAAAATGTTTGAGCTAACATTTTTATCAGACGGTTGGGCCAATATTTGTGCGGGTATTATTTTAGATTCGGTGTCGCCGTTTGACCGCGGGCTGAAGTGACAATATTTATGGATAATTCCACCATTGTCGCTGTGACGGGCTGTTATTGGTGGAATATTTATTGTTTAACCTTTTTTTTATCGGAAAGCCATTCGTTGAAAATATGCCTTTTGTTTATATTGGTCAGTTATGCGATGATTCGTTTAATGCATGGCCGAATCCGGAGCCACAGAACGAACTGTTTCGATATAATTCTTTGACTTATTTGTTGTTATAAATGCCTACAAATATCTATTTAATATACGTGTTCTGGACAGCAACGATGCGCAATGCCGGTACTACGAGTAACATGCATTTCTTGAACACATCATAAAGACCTTTGTGTATATAAAAGAGTAATGGTAATAATTGAGCACTAAACCACTTGTTTGATTCTTTTTTCGTTCCTTTCATAAACCCACAATCGTATTCTAATGCCTTTTTATGTCCCTAGCAGTCACATAAACTACTGTTTTTGTATATCACTCGTAAAAACAAATGAGCTTTAGAAAAATCTGTATTCTTTTGTTTAAAATTTCACGCAAACAACAACGAATGCGTCTGTAAACTAATTTCAAGGATCGTTAAGTCACAGTTAGTTTTTTTTCGTTGCCTCATACCACAGTCTTAGTACTCGCAACTAACTATAACATTTTTGCAAGTCTATTTGTGATTTCAAAATCTAGTTTTTAAAAAAGGATGTGGATGGAACAATTGTTTATCAAATGGAAAAATTGTACCTTCTTAAAGTAATAAAAAACAAATTTGTATAATTAGGTAATGTATATCTAATTACAATGGTTACTGTGGTGGTTATAATGAGCTTGTTAGCTGTATAAATGTAATTACTAAATAATATAATGAGTAAAAGTAGGTAATTACAAAATAGGTGACGTTAGCCCGGATAGCTATAGACGCCACTGGTTCGAATCCGACCTTCGCTACTGGAGAGCTTCGTCACTTTTTCTTTAATGTTTAAGTTTATGAGTGACAGGATCTTAACTATTTTATTTATTTAAAATTTAAAAAGGTTTTTTCTTAGATAAACGGTAAGACTAAAGTGACCCGTGGAATCGATATTAACATCAAAATTAAAGTCATACTCATCCTCATTCTCCTTTCTCCAAAACCTGGTCATAAAAGGAACCATTTGAATACCGATATCGACACTCGGCTGATATTAATTTGACATCTACAATCGACTTTTCAAAAGGAAATATCAAAAACGGTAGTAGATATTCGACGACGGAATTTTTAGTCAATTTCTCTTGTGACGCAATTGAATTTGACCTGCGGACAAATCAGGTTTCCGCTCACGGCACGGCGCCGGCGCAAGGTACAAGCGGACAATCTAATAACAAGAAGAGAACAATACAACACAAATATGACTTATTGCTCACCATTATGAAAAATAACATAATGAATAACACATGAATTAAGCACATAGTTTAAACTATGTTACGACTGATAACGTAAAGCCACCCAATTATAGTCAAAAAGCTCCTAACTATTTATTTATTTAGCCTTTATTTCACAAAACAAAATCTTATAGTACAAAAGGCGGATCACTTAAAGGAAAAAGGCTTAAAAAGCCTTAACTGTGGTCCAAATTTAACAACAAGTTCGGACAAGTATTCGCCGTACTTGTCCGACCTTGTTGTAAAATCCCCGCACGAATTGTTTAGTTTAGGGGCATATAATTGTCCAAGTGTCAGAATGTCCAGAGTCATCATTTCCTACTGCCAATTAGTCCGAATGCTTTATTGTCCTAATGCCAGAAAGTCTTATGTGTCGTAACGTCTTTGTTAAAAGCTCTACCTAGATGATGTTGTAATGTCTTTTTGTCATAAGATCTACCTAGATAATGCCCTACTGCCAAAATGGCCAGATGTCACAATGTAAAAAATTTCGAATGTTATACTCGAATGATAACTAAATGATATCATTTAGATATCATTTTTATGTCAAAGTATACGTTCGAATCGGCCTCAAGCTGCCTTTAACTTGCACCACACCTGCCTTCAGTCGCGCGACCCGGCGCTCGTTTGAGGCTACTTACGGCGTCTTTTGTGTCGAATGTGACTGTATCGAAACTATCAGCCTTATTCGAACTTTAAGATACGTCAGTTAAGAGATCTAGCAACGATATGGATTTGATATGTCAGCGTCAAATGAACGATCCTTCAAATAAAATCGACACTTTTGACACTGTGCCGTATTCGAACTTCAAGATATTCACAAGAGACGACACGCACTAGATCCATTCTAGATATATACGTTATAGTTTAGATATCAACTAGTTCTCTTTTGCAGCGCAATTCGGGCAACCAATGTCACTTTTACGTTGCATAGAGTAAGATAATATCTATTAGATGTGAATTGGATCTCTGTCATAGTACATCGCAATCCGGACGTACCTACTGGCGAAAGCATAATTCATAATTTATGTATTTGCGTATTTATTTTTTTGTGCATTTTTGACCAAGCTGAAACTGACTTTCGCTAGAACGTTCTACCTAGGTAACATGTATTCGGGAGTTTAAATACGTTTCAAAATCATCCATTATACTGCCAACAAGCCGAATAGCCTGATAAATAACAGGCAATTCCGAAAATAGGCTTGATGAAATCTGACGTTTCCGTGATATACGTAACCGATAAGAATTTTGGGTCTACAAACAGGTGTAGATAAACTAAAACCTTTGGCTATATTCCCACAATTATGAATTCGAAACAATTTGTTATTTTAATCAGAAATCAACGGCCTTGTCAATATTCGGGGACCATCAGCAGGTTGATTGATGCCATCCAGGACAGTTAACGAAGCTTTTCGATCGCTTCGCTGCGTTTTTTTCGTCGTTGGCAAACAAGCCGTACGTAAATGAGGACCCGCAAATAAAATGTCCGAAAGTCGATTAAGTAGGTATGCTCTTATGCACAATTTACCGTTTTCAGGATCGGAATTTTGGAAAATTAAAAAAATATATATTTGCAGTATTTAAAAACCTCTGATTTGATTTTCCATGGGCCTCAGAACAATAGGTATTTAGAATCTTGTCGTGGTTTGAATTTAGAAAAAAATGTCTATTTTTATACTATAACACTATACCATGGAAAACAAGCTTACAGCTCGCCTGAAACTACAGTATATGCGCGTTGCTGACCCTAGCTTGTTCGTATGTACATATAATGGCGCGAGTGAGACACGCAGGCAAATGAGAACAAAATTACAAAATTTTGATGTCAAAGATAAGTTTGAATTGTCCTCAGAGTCTTTACCAACAAATAAGTCCACTTTTACTAGAAACATCACAGACCAATACAAAACGTTTCATCAATAGCCAAGGTGACCCGAATAGCCTGATTAATGAAATGCAGATGATAACATCAGCTGTAAACTGTTTGTTTTAGAGATGGGCCGAATACCAATATTCGGCCAGATATCCGATTTAGATATTAACTAACTGAATAATCGTCCGAATTATTCGGTTCATCTCTATATCATTCTAGTAAACTATTGAAAACGCTTCAATTACATTAACAGCTGAAGATGAGTTCATAGGCAATTAATTCCTTAGAAACAAATAGGTCAAAAGGGACTCGCAAACAAGGTTATTTTTTTTTAATTAATACTTTTCAAATAGGTAATCAAAACACACAATGGATACAACGTGTCTGATTCTGTGTTACTAATGTAGTGCGTAAAGGTGACAGTCCATTTCCAACGACAGCTGCACTACTGTTCATTTTACTATGGAAATTGACAATGACAGCGACGCGTTCAGTACCGGTAGTGCAGCTGCGGTTAGAAATGGAATGTTACCATAATTGTTTTCCATCGTATTTTCTTAGAAACGTTCGTATTTGTTATGCTACTTCAGTCAATCCT
Source organism: Cydia fagiglandana (assembly GCF_963556715.1). NCBI lineage: Eukaryota > Metazoa > Arthropoda > Insecta > Lepidoptera > Tortricidae > Cydia > Cydia fagiglandana. Next base: position 20,629,533 of record NC_085938.1, read on the forward strand.
AGTACTTTTTGTACCGAGACTGACTGGAATTGCAAGACACGCTCGTACGTTTCGTGAAAATACGATGGAAAATAATTATGCACTACATCTGTGATAACACAACGGTAAAACGTAATCTGATGAAATATAGTAGGTGCATTTTACAGTGTTCTAAAAAAACAAACAGTATAAAATATTTGCCGAATATTCGGCACTTTAACCGAGATTGCAAAACTAGCCGAAAGTGCCAAATACTGAATAGTTACCGAAAATTAAGCCCATCTCTAGTATGTTTATTTAGCTGTTCAAGTAAATCCTTCTGTTCGAGTTTCGGGCCCTATTGACATTTCAAAGCGATAGCAAATAAGACGAGTGTATAGTTTAAGCTTGAGTGATTATCTTTATTGACTGAGTGACAATTTCATATCTAAATATTAATAGGTATCTATTCTGATTAATTTTCGCTTCTGTATCTTGACAGTCATTGCCAATGAAGGTTAAACATATGAATGATTAATTAGCCCTCATTCTCAATGCTTGGCACATGTCTCTATTGTGAGATTGTGTAATGCCTCCTACTCACAAATATATCGTATATAGAGACAAGTAAATGTTACGTTCCACGGGTAAAGGTACCTTATGACCAGAGCTTGGCAGGGGTGAGCCATTTTGACGTCACTTATGTCAAGTGTAGATATTAATATAGATACACCTTAGTAAGGAATATTAAAATAAAACTTTATTAATTATAACTAAACTAAAATGACAATGCCTTATGTACAAATGAACTTTAATAGTAGCATATGGATGGATATACATATTATTTGAAGAGGTTTACTAAAAAAGCTTGCTATAAAATTAATTTGTTTAATGGCGACGAAAAGATCGTAGCGGAAAGGCAGCCTAAATAAAATAATTTCTTTAGATATTAAATTACACCACATATACCAACGAATGACAAGGCATGTCCATGTTGTGCAAACTCTGAAAACAGCTCACCCCCGCCGAGCTCTGCTTATGACGGTCGGCGCTTACGCTGTAATTAACGAATCTCTAATACTAAAGTGTGGTCCTATGCGATGTAAGCGCCGTTAGGTACCTACCTTCACCCGTGGATCCTCACGAATGAGTAAGTAAAATATTATTTATTGTGTAACACATAGTTAAAAGAAGAATACAGAAGAAACACATAGATAATAGCCGGATCATATTGCATTACCGTCAAACGACACAACTATTTACCAAAAGCTATACTAAGGTTCAAAATGTATGACTATAATTCAAATGTCGCAATTCTATGGCAAGATATATTTATAAAAACAGAATAAAATAAATATTTAAGTGGGGATCCCATACAACAAACGTGATTTTTTTGCCGTTTTTTGCGTAATGGTACGGAACCCTTCGTGCGCGAGTCCAATGAGCACTTGGCTGTTTTTTCATCATCATCTCAGCCATAAGTCGTCCACTGCTGAACATAGGCCTCCCCCTTGGACCTCCATTCGTACCGGTTGGAAGCGACCCGCATCCAGCGTCTTCCGGCGGCCTTAACAAGGTCGTCCGTCCATCTTGTGGGTGGACGTCCTACGCTGCGCTTGCTAGTCCGTGGTCTCCACTCGAGTACTTTTCGACCCCATCTGGCCGTTTTTTATCGTTTGTTAATTTTTGTGTGTTGTTTCAGAAGAAGCAGCCATGAGCAGACCGCACCGGACTCGAGCGTGTTGAGGAAGCAACAATGAGCAGGCGTTGCAGAAGCTTCGCCATCACCGTTCAAATCATCACCATCATCTGCCAAGGTACCATCATTATCGCGTTCAGCCGAAATAAAACCTAGTCTGGCTAGATGTAACTATGCCATACACGTTTAAAACTTTGCCCTTTAACATAACTTTGCCTACCGCGTCACAGTTTAGTAAAATCGAAATAACTTAAAAGTAGTTACAGATACACTTCATTCACTTTCTTCAGAAACGCGTCACAATTATGTTAAAGAGCAAAATTTTTATACTATTTTTATACTTTTACGGTACCTGTTTAATAGGAAGAATAAAAATTTCTTCAAGAAACAAAGGTATGAGCTATTGCACTTCAACTGTTAACCAATACAACAGCTCTGAAAAGTCACTCAGTTTTTTTTTCGGTACCGTTGCGTTGCCACAAATTTCTAAAACTAGATATTTATTCTTCTTCCGTCGGCACTTGTTTTACTCTTTAATCTAGAGCATTGTATGTGTCTCATAATTATCATAATTTATCACACACATGAAACTAGATTTGAATTGGTCAGAGCGCAAGGGTTCTCAAAAGTCATTCCCTTCCATGCAAACTGCCACCACAATCCCATCCCAAGATTAACGGACTATCCGCCATTAAGCTAAATACCATCGTCCTCGCTTGACTGACAATTTGCGTACCTTATCTCAAAGACATACGGTATAACTTTGGTCAATCTAAAGGATTACTGTTAGCACGTAATGTCGAATAAATCTATAGAACAATCCTAAATGTCCATTGTTGCTAAGGTGACAATGTTAATAGATTGCCGAGTTCCGAAGTTACATGGAAAGTTTTCAAATAAAACGTTTTCAAAGGGCACTTTAATGAAGAAAATATTTTGGAGCAGAACTCACTTAATTAAATATGCCTATTGCTCTGACTTTTGTTGAGTTATGAAACAGACGTAATCGGTATGTAGTCTAAAAAACGGAAACTTTGAAATAGAATGCAACTATATTTTCATAATTGTATCAGTTCAGACTTCAGACTACTAACCAATTGTGGCTTATGGGTCGGAGAAGGATCCTTATTTTTCATAATTGTGCAGAAATCCTTATGCTTAAAACAGCATAAAGCCACAATTTATTCATTACTCTCCTTGCACATTTCAAGAAAAAACAATTGCCCATAATACCATATTGTATTGTAGGGAAAGGGCTTTTTTTTTCTTTTCGAAAGTTGAAAGTCAGTTCAAATACCTCTAATGTAAGTAATATCCAATCTCAATCGGTAAAAAAGACGGCGGTGGTATTAATCGGCTTCTGGGCGAGCTCGCTCCATCGTAGGCCACGTCTACGCCTCGGCTAGTCTGTGGCCATGAGTAAGCCCATTCATAATTAAAAAAAAAAAAAAAAAAGGTGAAATCCCAAAAAACACACACTAATAAGTAAAGCGTGTTCAGACTCGTGGAAATCAGTGAACGTTCCGGTATAAATTATATTTATTTCTGGATTATATTTTTCTACAGAATACGATGTTATCTCTGTAACCATCAAAGGTTATTTCTTCGAAAGCCTATAAAAAGCGGGAAAATTAAAGCAATATGAAACTTACTATAAAAATAATAGTTTTTTTTTGTATATTTGATGTGTAATGAAAAAGAACATGGTATGGGTTTATTTAATGTCACATCAGTAGTAAGCAATAATAAAGCGATCAACGTAATCAAAAAGTTGATGGCGTTTGAGTTACTTATTTAGCTATACATACATACATTTTATTTATATAACTGAAGACTTGATTGAACCTTTTTTAGAAACCTAAACATAACTAGATTTTGAACTAACTAACTAGAATGAATTGGTGACTTATGATTTTATACACAATCGTTACAAATTTTCAGATAACAGTTTAAGCTTAGCTGGGAACTTAGTAGGTTATTAATAAAGCCATAAATATTCATCAAAGGCTGTACTTTTTTTTCAATAAAGGCGAATGATGAAACTCTGTCAATAGATTCAAAAGATAATATCTTTTTGTAAATATTGATAAGAGTTTTGTTTGGAAAGATGATTGCCAAATATTCGACGGATCAGGTATGAAGAATTTTTGCGCTTAGGTCGGTATGTCGTTAATGTTTATGATAAATTTTTTAACCTAAACCTAATAACGGTCCATATCCAGTCAATATAAGGATAGTGATAAATATAGTTAACAGTACAAAATCTAAAACATGTTAAAAAATCATATTTATTAGCGGAAGTATATCGCAAATTTATTTTATTCCCGACGTTTCCAACTACTTGATGAAAATCTAGGGAAAATAGGGGTAGACATGATAAATCAAGCCAACACACGCATATTCATTAATATGATTGATTAAATTAATTAAAGTAATTTGATTATTAAATTAATGTAATTTTAATTATTTCATCTTTTGTAATACAGTCAGACACCCAATATTCACATCATCCGATCACAGATCTGAAGTAGACGTGCGCGCCGGTCGAAAAAAATCGGGCGGCGGCGCGCCACGAAAAAATCCACGGCGGCGGCGTAACGCCGGCGGCGTGGGATTTTCAACTTTTCAATATACGTATAATGAGAAACCAAGATTTACTCTGTGTTACATCGTTTTTTTTGGTTTATCGTAGAAATATCATGAAAAAAACATATTTCAGTATGTTGGACGTTGCCAGGATCGGTGTAAATAAAAAGATACGCCGCGTAATGAAAAGACGTCCAGTATTTTGGACGTTGCCGAGTATAGACTACCTACTTTACGTGCATAAGGTTTTTTTGAGTCCAATTATTGTTTTTTAAAATAAATATAGAATAATTGCATTTTTTTATTAGAAATACACTTACTGATAATGCCAACTTATGTAATGAATTGAAGTAAACCTATTATTTTTATATTTTTGGAATAACTTTATAGTTCGTATGTGGTAACATTTTACCAGTCACAGAGGCGTAGCTAGATGATATAGCGCCCGGGGCAGGCACCAAATTTGCGCCCCCCCCCCCCCACAAACGAAATGAACTAACGAAAGGCTTACTTTTTACTTATTAAAGTTTACTTTTAATTTAGACAAATACAGTGTAAAGCTTGAACACGCCAAAACGTGGGCACATAAAATTACAAATAAATAGAAAATAAAGGTCTAATGGAGCGAAATATATATTGAATATAATTGAAAATATTATAGTTTATCATGCTAATATACTAGACTATCATTTCAGCCTCAGGATTTGACATGTCACAGACTTCGTGATGACCAGGACACAGGCACTTTGCACGACATGATTACTGTATGCTTAAGTAGTCCAAGCCAGAGTTATTTGCGGATAAGTTGATAATATAACTTTAACGGGTGTCTTTTTCAAATATTCATTGATATGGGCCCAGTCCATTGCCATCCGCCTTCATTTATTACCATCCGCCAAAAGTACCCTTTTGGCATTGTCAGCATGTCCATCATGTTAATACCCCTTCGTCACTGTTATAGTGTAATGACAACACGATGAATGCTACCAAAATAGTAACTGTGAGCTGTGGCTTCTTTAAAATAGGTTTAGGTCATTTTCGCAAATGTTTCTTGCATACATTTCTATAGTCAATGTCCCTTATGCGAATCAATTAACGGCGTCGCTTGATGCAATCACAAGTAGCTGGCTCAACCAATAAATAATGGGGATACTTAGCATTATTTTTATCTTGCAATCTTCGGGAATGTATTAGCAACTCATACAAGTCAAACTTTTTATTTTGTGTATTGCTTGAAGTATGTATTTCTATAGAACCATCGTCTAACACCTAACACGCTCAAATACGTTAAAAATGATCAAACGTTTTAATATCCTACATTTTGCATACAAATTTCATTTAGCACCACTATTTTGGGAGCAGATAAGCTCTTGCTAGCTCTTAATTTAACTTGACTTCTCTTTTTGTACATAAATTTGAGATATTTGTACGTTTTTTGCAACATAAGAAAAATTTGGTTTCGGTCTTTATGTAAGAACGCTGTATTTTCCTAGTTTCTTTTTTTTTCTCATTTGTATCTCGTGTTATTCTGCTTTCTGGTTGTCTTTCCATTCATTGACGTCTCCGCAACATTTCAAAAACACAAAAACTAATCGATCCTCGATATATTAACATTTTCACAAGGTTCTTTAGCCTAATCGACTTTTCCAATTCTATTGGTGCAAAGTGATTTCGCTCAGTTATTGTTTAAAGCTCGTTATCATGAAAACGAATCATACAATTGACAACTATTGTGGTATCATATATTCCTCATACTATAGCGATTTTAATTTAAGTAAAGTAATAAAATTTAACCACCCTTTCCAAAATGTATAAGCAAAAATGTGTGCCCACGTTTTGGCGTGTTCAAGCTTTATATGTGTTTTTTTTAGTACATCGGTGGCTAACAAGCTTACGACCCACCTGATGGTAAGCGGTCACCGCATCCTGTGGACGTCTACACTCCAGGGGTGTTACATGCGCGTTGCCGACCATTTTAAAACTAATATACTTCTTTTTTGGAGATCTCCTTAGACTTAAAGGTTCAATATCGCTTGTGACTTTGGGATCGTAGACTATTCATAGGGACAGCGCGCCTTCGGACTGTTTTGAAGGGTCCAAGGTGGCATCCAGGTGCTCCTGCCTAAAGGTGACAGCAGTACTCAATACATATATGGGATCTGTCAATCTGTCTACCCCAGAGTAAAGTAACGCCTCCCTTTATTGAGCACACCGAGTCTGCCCAGCAAGGTGGCTACGAAATTATTGGACGTCACTGATGGAGATGTCAACACCGAGGTTCCCAATACTCCCTGACATAGGAAGGGCTATGCCTTGAAAAATAAGGTTTTCTTAGCGGTAAACCTGCAAAATTGAGTCTTGGTGGGATTGAATTGGACTAAATTGTCCCGATCCCACACGGAAACTCTGGATAGAATGCTCTCAATACCTGACACAAGTTTTTCACGACATTCTAGTATCACAGAACGAGCGATGTTGCACGGCATGTGCTATACAGGGTGGTCCAAACCTTGACGTCCAAAAATTTTTTTTAGATATCTCACGCTGTGGGGTATCAGAATATGTATGTTAGCCGACTTTTCGTAGTTATCGAATTATGATTTTTATTACTTTTAACTTTTGTTGAGAAGTTCCCGGGGTGAAGCAATTAATTTATTTAAAAAAACTATTGAACTTTTTTGAATGTTTCTTTTTGTAACATAATACTTGACAAACGGCGCAGTTGCTAAAAAAATCAGCATCCTCACTTGGCTGAGTTGGAAAAAAAAGACAAAGTTTTACGTTCAAGCATATCAAGCTTAGATGTTGCCCTTACCTAAATAAATAAAAAATACAAGCGATTTCAAGGACTTTTGGTTATTTTAGAAACTGCTAGACCCTAAGTTTTTTTAAAAGGTCAAAAAAGTGATACTTAATGGTCATAATTTGTAAGAGTCGCCGGTCAAAGGAACTGAGGTGGAAAGCATCCAAATTAGTAATTCATTAAAAAAAATCCTCGTTTGTTATTTCTACTATTATTTTATGGGGTCACTTCCCCATCGCTATTTCATGTTATCAGTGCAAATATGTTATTTTTTTATACCACGAACAATAAAATTATTAGAAGGCATAAAAGCAAAGCAAAGCTTCACCCCGCAATTTCTTAACAAAAGTTAAAAGTTAAACTCGAAAACTACGAAAAATTCGGCTAACATACATTCTGATAACCCACGACGAGGATTCTAAAAAAAATTTTTGGACGTCAAGGTTTGGAGTTTGGACCATCCTGTATACAGGGTGGCTAAAAAATAACTGCATTTCCGTTGCCAGGGAGGTTTGGGGATTATACTGAGCAACTTTTACTATGAGACCAACCCCTAAGTCGCGAAAAAAAATTTGGCTGTTTCCTACATTTTGGCTGGTCCATTTTCTATGGGAGGGTAAACTTTTTTTCGTGATTTCGGGTAGTCTCTTAGACAGTCCATAAGATGGTAACTTCGACAGGAGACCCATAACGGAAAAGACGCGCTAACACGGGACACAACTCTGAAGCACTCGGCCCGATCGCCTTATAAAACAAAAGCATAGCAACTCCCGCCGAATATCCCTCTGCTTGATAGAAGTTTCCGGCATAGAGTATTCGCACTGCGGGATGGTGGGCAGTAGGGCGCTACCGTCGTCTTTCAAAGTCGAGTTCGAGGCAAAAAGAGTACCTAAAAGATCGGCTTTCTCTTTTGCGCTGTGGGCCAGATTACCATCCACATCGACTGACAAAAGTTTCCCTGCTGCCTTTTGGCAAGGCCGAGAGGTAGTCTTTTGCCCATTTTGGCGCCCCCCCTTGGACGGCGCCCGGGGCACTTGCCCCCTCCAACCCCCCCCAAGTTACGCCACTGACCAGTCATTGACGTCATTTATTTAACATTAAATCAAACAGCGGGTTATCCTAGGAAGCAATAACATCTAAGCAATGGTTTTTACAATAATGCATGCACTTATCAAAATTTTCCTAACAAATTTTTAAATGAAATCGGGTATGTCTCTTGATGAAAACAAATCCAAACAGAAAACAAACAAGCACACACACACACCACATCCACAGGGAAAAAATCCATAAAAATATTTTTTTATCTATTTGGTTCATTACGTAATACGGCAAGTAATGACATTTTAAAATGTTTTGAAACACCTAACATACCAGAAAATTTAATAATTTTACTCTTCGAAAACTTGGCAACGTCTAACATATTGGTCTTAGCAAAAGTGCCGTGTTGTCAATTAGAACGGGCAAAATACTGGACATTACACTTTTTACACTTGTTTTACCCATAAACGAAAAACATTTTTATGTAAATCATATTGCCACGTAATAAACAGACCAGTTAGTGACCTATTACACGTTTTATTTTAACGCTGCTTAATACTGTCATATAAAAAAAATAATGAAATATGGGTAAAATATCAGTCTTTCGGATGCTTCCTTGCAAGTTCTGCGTTCTGTAGGACTTTGTCAAAAAGATTATGTTTATGTTCACACTGGTTCCCAATATTTTCTTATATACTCATACTTAAAAATAACATATCATTCAAAGGGACAAACATATCATTCAATCATTCGAGGAAAGTAACGCTATTATTTAATATTTGGTGCAGAATTTTTTTTCTTGGGATGTCCATTATAGTGGACTTTATCGATTTAAGGGTTAAAATAAATCAAGCAATGAATGTAAATAAAAACGGAACAGTCGGAATGCTAAACGTCGCACGCGCTTTATGACAATTGATTTTAAATTTGTACTCTTGCGGACTTTGTCTCGGCGCGAATTTTAAACTATCGGCGGCGGCGGCGGCGCGCTGACTCCTTATGGCGGCGGCGCGCCGCGGCGGCGCGCACGTCTAATCTGAAGATCCCTTGACTTTAACTTTTGAATCCCTATGACACTGAACAATATTTTAATAAGATACAGGGCTGAAATCTTTTTACAAAAATAAGAGTCAAATATACAATACCACAAAAATATTGATAATACCTACATCATGAAACGATCCTTGACTGTTATTGTAGCTTCAACTCAGTGTTCAGCGAAACAGAAAATCGGGAAACAAATAACCTTTGCAATAATACTAGGGATTAATAAACCTGTATTTAGGTAGTGGAGCCACTAGCTCCAGTAAGAAAAACAACTGAAATTGAAAATAAATTGGAACAATCTCGATACAGGAATGATTCTTCTTCTTCTCCGTCGAATTACTCTTGGCAGAGCAGTCGTGGTCACGTTGAACGATGAACGATTCTACGCCAGTTCTCCCTGGCAGATGCTTCTCTGGCACATGTGTTAAGTGGGGTGTTGGTAAGGGTTTTTATCTGATCCGTCCAACGCATTGGGGAACGTCCTCTTGACCTACAGCCATTGACACGAATGATACAAGAAGGTTAATTCCATTTTAACCCATAGTCTAATAAAACATGGTCTTTTCTTTCCAGAGTGACACAAGCCTACGTCACAATAACATGGCCGCTATGTATAGCGCTATCGCATATTATCATATAGCGCTGTCGCACGATGACGTAGGCTTGTGTCAGTCACGTGACCACGAAAAGACGGGATGAGAGTATCAGGCGGAGTATAAAAAAAAAATACAAAAATCAAAATACAAAATATATTATTATACCATGTGTTAACCGTTTGATAAGTAAGTAAGTAAGTAAATACACTTTATTGCACCACAAAGAAAAATACAATAACAGATTAAGATTTAGGGATTAAGGTTTAGGGATAAGGTTTTGATCTGTAGTGTAGTGTAGGTAAACGTGATTAATTTTGGGCATCTCATAGTCAAATCATGATTCAATAAAGGTGATTTTCGGATGTCAACTGCATGCAGCCGCATTACTGTTGCGACATTATTGCGGTGGCGTTGATGTCGCCGCTGTCTAGTTAAGGTGGCCACTGACGAGCCTTCCAATAGTCCAAATAGCGTGGCTGCCTTCGAGCAACACGGAAGGGAGGCGGCATTCGCACTATTTCCCCTCTGCCGAGGTACAAGATTAGCGCGTCAAAATAATCTAGCGCGGGTAATAAAACTAGTTGCACTTGGATTTTTCACTAGACCGAGTCCAGACGCGCGCGTGAACACTGCTGCACAAAAATGCCTGTTTGCTCGGTTTTTTGTTATAAAAAGAGGTCGAGGACATCAAATTTATAAAAAGAAAGTGTTACATTTCACATGTAATATTTTTTTTACATATCATACGTTTAATTACATTTAAATACAATTATTATATTTTAGTCTCACGTAATTGTTGGATTTATCGATTTTGCTCGCTCAGTACAAATTGCGGATCGGTCGAGCGACAAATCCGACTTCTCATCTCTCAGAATACAATGACATACTTCAACGAAAATGTGTTAGTGTGCGTGTTGTGACACTAATCACTCGTCCGTACATAAAAAGAGATCGAGGTTTGCAAGATTTGTCTTTGACGTGTGTCATTTTCTATGTATTTGTGTCGTCATTACAGATTGGATTTTGTACGTAAGTGTGTGAGAAATGCGACTGTGTGCATCTTTCCCCCCGCGAAAAATGGCAGAAAGATTTGTACGGCGAGATATCGCTTGGGCCCCTCCCTTCCGACGTGTCGGAAGCCGGTGTTGCTCGAAGGTGGCTGCAATCCAAAATCGGTCCGTCAATGTCAAAAACGTACAATGTTTAATATTAGGATGCCGTCTATTTGGATGAATCCATTGTAACGGCATCCACTTGGAAGGCTCGTCAGTGGCCTGCTTTATTCCCTTGTCAACATTATGTCAATTTCCTTGATAAAATGAGTGACAGATTGAACTTCATAATCATGATACTAATGCGGCAGCGAACGATAAAAATTAACAGATACGGCGGCGGCGTTTATGCCACAACAGAAATGCACCTAGCTGGCCATATCGCGCATCCATCTGTAAGTCAGTCTCATCTGTATTCGTCTAATCTGCGCCCTCCAAAATATATGGAAATGTCCTCTGAAGTGAACAAAGAAAAACGTAGGTAATAAATTCTTAATACACACACAGCACACAGTCAATAGAATTATTTAGCTTATCACCCCTGCATACCTATTTGTATACGCCCTTAAAAACTTACTTCACATTTGTAACCGTTAAGGTGTACAGTATCCGTCTGGCTAAGTAAAAGAGGCAATATCCATATCTCGTTGTACATCAGCCAGCCTCTTAGCAACGTTGAAGTGACGTGATTAGGACTGAGTGCTGTCGTTAACTGAGGCTAGACCAGAGTTTATAATTTTTAATTCAGCTCTCAACTTGGCCCGATATGACTGTAAGGCTATAAATATTGAAGTTGTAATTTCAGTCATACATTTAAGGCTGACAATTGGAACGTACAATTTTATTGACATCAACATTTTTATTCTAAACGATGTCCTATAATTATTATGCACGCGCATTTCATCAAAATGATGTCTTTTTGGACCGATGGTCGTTGGGGCGGAAAGGTTCTCGAGTGGCGACCACGTACCGGACCAAGGTGGACTGATGACCTGGTGAAGGTCGCGAGAGTCCGCTGGATGCGGGTGGCGCAAGACCGGTCATTGTGGCACTCTTTGGGGAATGCCTATGTCCAGCAATGGACGTCCTCTGGCTGATATGATGATGATGATAATGTCTTCTTGTAATCAATCACCCTGCAGCAAGTTGCCACTTTCCAAACCTACATAAACTTTTTCTTTGCAGTGTTGACGGAGGAACCCCGCTTTGCGGAGCCTATCCCCAACGTGACTGTGGCATTAGGGCGCGATGCTAGCCTACCGTGTGTCGTGGAGCACCTTGGTACCTATAAGGTAAGATTTCATTTGAATGCTAAAGTCACGATGGAGATTGACCACGAAGCCCCGCTTTGCGGTGCCCATTTCCACCGCGACTATGGAATTAAGGTTAATCTTTTTCATCCAAATACTACGGTGATCAAAGCGTATGAATGAAATAGTTGTACTTGAAGGCTTTATCGAATTTTATAAATTAACCTAATTTTGTTAGCTGTCAATGATTATCGATTATCGGCTTCTTGAGCTTACTGTGGGACTTAGTCAATCTGTGTAAGAATGTCCTATACTATACTATAATATAATATAATATATATATATATATATATATATATATATATATATATATATATATATATATATATATATATATAATATATTCGGGAAATGAATTAGAGACTCACTAGATATGAAATAGTAAAGATATGTGACGTTCCACGAAAAAGGTACCTTATGGCGGCCGGCGTTTATGTCGCATAGCGCCGCAATCGTTTTGGAGCGGCGTTAATAATAGCGTTAACGCCAACGGCCATAAGGTACCTTTTTTCGTGGGACGTCACATATCTTTACTATATCGTATCTAGTTAATCTCTAATACATTTCCCGAATCGCGCCGTATAAGTAAATCAACTATTAATCATGCACAATTAACACATAATCACAAAACGCTGTCTTAACGAACGGGTTTATCGCAAAAAACAAGACAAAAAATATATTTAGACGTCTGAGTATTTATTTGCCGTCTATAATATCTTTTAGAAATGATCTAGGCAAGTAGCACGACCCACTAAGAATTTTATATTAAAAAGGAGCAACAAGTAAAACGTTAAGACTATAAACAGACGTACATTTAGTAAATTAAGATCATCTTGAAGATCATGTCACAGTTAATAAAGCTTACCTCTTGGGTCTTGTAAATATTTACAAAGAAAGACTTACAAGTAACTTAATAGAGATCAGAAACAAAAGATTATCTCCAAAGTCAGACACAAAGACGCGATATTAAAAAGTAAAGTCTGCTCAAGATCGTTCAACTTAGTATATTTAATTAGTGCTACGCAGCTTGCTTGCCTGAAACTTAAATTGAGAAATTGCAATTTCATTGTGCACATATTAATATTAAAGCATCTGCTTGGTAAATTTAATCTATCCTTTTATTGCTTTTATTATAATATATTTTGCTGCCTTTGTATATTTGATAATGGGCGGTATTCAAATTTTGCACTTTGTTGAGGTGTTGATCTTGTTATGATACGTCCTCAACATGATTCGCAGTGAGTTGAGTGACATGATCTTGTTATGATACATCCTCAACATGATTCGCAGTGAGTTGAGTGACAACTGTAGCCGTGACAATCGTTAGCGACCATAGATGATTTTAGCTGGAAACAAATTATCGGACGCGGCTGACGGACGCGGCTGACGGGCGCGACATAAAAGTGTGCACAGTGTTCGGGACGTGGCTTGCGGACGCGCAACAACGCTTATTTTTGTAATCCTTTAATTTGAGATTATACAGTAATTCCTTGTTGCGAACACACTCGATAATTCTTTCCTCCATTTTTACCGTACGCACGTCCAAGCTCTCGCGTAGTCCGCGTCCTTCTGGCGCAGTGACGCGTCCCGCACCCCGTGCATACTACTGCATACCGTCCGCGGACGTTTTCGGCTGACAGGAACATCCAGCGCGCCAGATTTCTGTCGGACGTCCGAAGGCTCAAGGTCAGCACAAGGTTACGTCCACGGCTTACCTCCGATAGTTTGCACAGTTCAGTGTATATAAATTATCTAGATACCTATAAGTTGCGGCTGTGAGCCGCGTCCGTCAGCCGCGTCCGATAATTTGTTTCTAGCTTTTCAGATCGGCTGCAGTTGTATTAAATTATTGTTTCGGTGTCAATGATGCCACTTGTCAATTTCCTTGACATAATGAGTAACAGAATGAATTTCATAATCGCGGCAGTACGTAACGCGGCGGTGAACGTCACTGATTATATCAAGAAAACGTATGGACCCAGGCGTATTTTTTTTTAAGAAATGTCATAATATAAAATATGTATGTAGGTCACATCTCATGGGAAACCTTGTTCAGTATGACTATATTTATACATTTTTGATATTCGGGACCACGAACTCAAAAGCACCTATAATATTATATTACAATTGGTAAATCCATTGTTGTTAAGTGTGTAATAAAATTCTGGGTAGTTTGTTTTTCTTGATGAGGGTAAACCACAAGGTAAACATACCACACCGGAATCTTAAGGAAAAGTACACACACTCATCAGAACCTAAAATTCGACGGTTTGAATATGGGCTTCGTAGCACTGGGGTATTGACGGTGTTTTTTTTGGCTCGAGGTCGGCGATAGTCCTGCGTTCGAATCCCAGCAACTGTGCATCTTTTTGTTTGTTTGAACATTGTGCGGATTCTGTTTAAATATTGTTCTTTGGTTTTTATTTTATGTGTTGTGTTTTTTTTTTTTTGTTTCGTTTTAATTTTCTGTAATACTTTTCATTTCAATCTGTCAAATTTTAATTTTGTAATAATTTTATGAATATAATGTTGGTTAATGTTATTTATTATATTTTTTATAATTTATTTTCTTTTTTGTAATCTGCATTTTTTTTTGATGATTTTAAATTGTGAGTTAGTTATATAAGTAGGACGTTATTTTTATAAGTTTTATTATTTAAATAAAAAAGTAATGTTATTTGAAAGCAATTATAGACTTATTATAATTTTTTAAGTAAAGTTTTTGACTTTTAGAGCGGAATTTGAATGTGTTTAATGTAATTAGTGGCTCAGAGGCCAAATTAGTATTATTATTATTTTTTCATTTTGTATTTTTCATAATTGTATTTTACATTGGAACATTGTATGTTTAATATGGCTGACCCGTCTTTGTTATCTGTGTGTCCTTACTGCCCTAACTCTTCAAAAACTTTTAATTCTCATGGGCTCAAAGTCCATATAGGGCTCAAGCATAAAGATGTGCTTCGCCCGGTTTCGCCTCAACCTCCTTCGGTGTTGCAGCGTGACACTCTCTCCGGGCCACTGCCAGCGGCGCAAATGACCGAACCCAGTGTTTTAGGATTAGGCGACCTGGCTATCCTGAAACAGTCAGTGAAGGTGTTGCGGCATATTCCTAAGGGTGCACGGAATCTGGCTGCTGGTAAAATGAGCGACCTCATTGATAGGTGCTTAGACACAAATGGTACGGGTGAGTGGTTTGCTCTGTTGTCATTCGCATATTCTGCCCTTAAAACGCCAGAAGCTACTGACCCGGGCAATCTGACAACCAAAGTAAAACGAAACATTGACTCAGCTAATGCCTTTACTTCTGCGGAAGATTGGGGGGCAGAGGCAGGGTTTACGAGTCGGCCTTCGCTTACTAAGACTGTTGAGTCTAAAGTTTTTGAGGGTGACCTGAGGGGTGCAGTGCGGGTGCTAATGTCAGACGACGGCGTGGCGCCTTCGGGTCCGGAGACACTTGCCGCCTTACAGACGAAACATCCTGCCCCTTCTAGGCCGCTTACGTTTCCGCAGGATCCTGACAATAACTCTTTTCCTGCATTTTTTGTGAGACCAGAAGAGGTAGCTCAGGCACTGGGCTCATTTAGCAGCAGTTCGGCGGCCGGCTTGGACGGTATTAGACCAACGCATTTAAAGGAGCTTACATCTGGATCCGCGGGGGAAAACGGTCTGCGGTTGCTGGAAAGCTTGACAAAATTATGCAACTTTTTGCTTAGCGGTCAGGTAAATCTGGAAGTTTGTCCCTATATTTATGGAGCATCTTTATGCGCACTTTCGAAGAAGGACGGGGGTATACGGCCCATCGCTATTGGTAGCACTTTTAGACGGTTGGCGGCTAAACTTGGGTGTCGTGCTGTGCGCGAGGAGATGGCTTCGTACCTTCAACCTTCACAGTTAGGTTTTGGCACTAAATTGGGGTGCGAGGCCGCTATTCACGCCACACGGTCTTTTTCAGTGGACCCCAACAACGCGGATTGTGTTATAATAAAAATCGACCTGAAAAATGCCTTTAATTCCATCGAACGCGATATACTTCTGACTGAAGTCCGAGAAAAGGTCCCTTCCCTTTATCCGTTTCTCTTCCAGGTATACTCGCTTCCATCATTCCTCTTTTACAACGGTTCCCAGATTTTGTCTCAAGTCGGCGCGCAGCAGGGTGATCCGCTGGGTCCTCTAGTATTCAGTCTCGGGATACAAAAGGCGATTTCCGAAATTCAGTCCCCGTTAAACATCTGGTATCTGGATGATGGCACCATAGGAGGAAAACCAGAAGAGGTGGAACGGGATCTGCTCACGCTTCTTCCTCGCCTTCGAGAATTGGGGCTAGAGGTTAACTCTACCAAGTGCGAGTTCTTCCCCTGTAGTGCCGGGGCCCGTTCTTCCTTTCCCTCCTTTTATGATATCCTTCCCGGTCTTACCGAGGTGTCCGGTCAAAATTTTAACCTTTTGGGCTCCCCTATTTTTGCAGAAGCGGTCCCGGAGGCCTTCGAGGTTAGAAGACAGCTTCTCTTGATGGCAAGGCAGAGATTAGAGAAACTGTCGGCGCATGTTGCTCTCGTGCTATTGCGGGTTTGCTTTGCTGTTCCCAAGCTCATGTACTTTTTGCGCACAGTACCGACTTGGCTTCACCCTGCGCAAATGGACTCCTTTGACTGTGCTTTGAGGGAGTCTGTTGAGTCCTTGCTGAATGTGGCTTTAAATCCAGAACAATGGGACCTGGCGTCCTTGCCCATTCGGAGTGGTGGTCTGGGGGTGCGGCGCGTGAGGGATGTGAGTCTACCGGCATTCTTGGCATCGGCGAGTGGGGTCGTGGATCTTGTTACTCGAATTTTATCTCCTAATGGTAACAGGGTATCCATACCTTACGCTGCTGATGCTTTGGTGGCTTGGATGACTCTCAATCCGGACGCGCCCCGACCCGAGAAGCCGGACGTACAACGGCTATGGGACGATGTTGGAGTCAAGAGGATTGTCGAGGGTCTGATGGAGAACGCAGTGGGGGCAGATAGGGCGAGGCTGCTGGCGGGGTCCCAATCGGAATCGGGGGCGTGGTTACATGCGCTTCCATCTCCGCATTTGGGCACCCTCCTTGACAATGATTCGATGCGGGTGGCGGTGGCTCTTCGTCTGGGCTGCGATGTGTGTGTTCCTCACTTATGCATCTGCGGTACTATGGTGGAGAGCAACGGCCACCACGCTTTGAGTTGTGGTCGATGTGCAGGGAGATTCCCACGCCATCACGCCCTTAACGATCTGATCCGAAGGGCGCTTGTTTCCGCGAATGTCCCATGCATGCTTGAGCCCCCAGGCCTTAGCCGGTCGGATGGTAAGAGGCCTGACGGGTTGACGCTGGTGCCTTGGCGGAGAGGAAAGTGCTTGCTTTGGGACGCTACATGCGTTAGCACTTTTGCTGCATCGCACATTGGCCGCACCGTGAGGGCAGCAGGGGCAGCTGCTGAGGTGGCAGCGCTGAGAAAACGGGAGAAGTATGCGGAATTGGACGGTTATTTGTTTGTGCCTCTGGCAGTCGAAACGGCTGGATGTTGGTGCTCAGAGGCTAGAGAGTTTTTTAAGGAGGTTGGGAACCGGTTGCGAGATAGAGGCCTGGATCCCCGCTCCGGGTCATTCCTGGTGCAGAGGTTGTCCATCGCGATTCAGCGCGGTAATGCGGCAAGTGTTTTTTTTTTTATGTTATGTAATTTGTAGTTTGTAATTAAGTGTTGTTATTTAAATATAAGTTTAGTTATTACTTTAGGTTGAGAAATTAGTGATTTTTGGATTTGTGTTGAATTGTATTGTATTGTAATCTTTGACATTTTTTTATAGATTTTAAGATTGACATTGAATGTACCTACCAATAATGTTTATGAATAAATGTAGAATTTTGTATTGGTAAATACATCATTATAGGGGTATCAATTCGCAGAAGCATATGAAAAACATCATCTGGGAAAGCTTTAGAAAATTCAGAATTCATGCATTGTGAATAATAATTGACACTTACGCGTATCATCAAGTATATTAAATATCGTAAATAGAGCGTGTAACTTCGCTCGGCGTTGAGTTATGTTTCATATTTACAGAATTTTCCTGTATCGTGATTGAAAACGTTTCCTGCTATCGATGTTAAAACTCGGAAAACGAGTTTCACCTATATTAATCAAACATTCGATTTCTTTTCTACTTGTAAATTTATAATAAATTCAAATTTACAGTTATTTTTGAGAATTTATTTACGAAAGTATAATGTTCATGTTAAATGGATACAACTAATTTAATAAAATTGTTACAAAACACTCATCACATCCAAATAAATTTTATCTCATAATAGAGTTCGATTTTGAAACAATAAAACTTTACTTTCATTGCGTCGTCTCTAAGTGGCTCATTATCTAGGTACTTTGCCTACTTAATTTGACACAAGGAAGTGGCTATTTTGACGATAATAATTGTATTTAAAATCCTAAAAACAAACTTTTTAACCCACATTTAAAAACAAAAAGTTGAAGTAACACAAAAACCGACTTACAAAAGGCACTCAACACGTTCGCCGCTGACCGTACCCGAGTGCCCTCCCGGGAAATCTGCAGCCGACGGGTTACCACTTCACCCGTACGCTTGTACTTACAAATTAACCCTTTTTAACCCGCCGCGTAAACGCCCCGTATTAATGTTATGGCCCGGTTTTACATTAGCTTGATTGTTCTTATTTTTAGTAGGTACGACAACTTTTGGGATTAAAAACGGCAAGGTGGCTCGTGTATTGCTCGAAAGTTTTTTGCGCTTTGCGGCTATCGTTTGCGGATTAGGTGAGCTTATACGGCACTTTGTGTTATTATAGCTTAGTTTAAAGCTGTTAAGTGTTTGCTAAATGTATTTAATTTTTCATTTGATAATACTTTCCTATTCTTATGTTTATTATATTGGTATCTCGCGATGATCATGACCCCCGCGATACAGGCCACGCCTAGTGCGGGGTTCACTGTAACGTGCCTGTTAAACTTTTATTGTGAATAAAAATATTGTTATTGTTATTGTTATGTTCTTATTATTACATGACTAATCTCAATCTGAATTACGTATACAATTGTATGTTGCTATTCAAGACTGATGTTTTTAATTAATGCTGAATGTAGGTACGTAATTATAAATTTTAAAGTATATAAGTATAGAGATGTACTATTGTACATTAAGCAATGTTCGAGCAAGTTTGATACATTTATTTAAAGTAATTATTATTCTAACCTTCGAGCAACACGGAAGGGAGGCGGCATTCGCACTATTTCCCCTCTGCCGAGGTACAAGATTAGCGCGTCAATCTAATCTACCGCGGGTAATAAAACTAGTTGCACTTGGATTTTTTCACTAGACCGAGTCCAGAGCACGCGTGAACACTGCTGCACAAAAATGCCTGTTTACTCGGTTTTTTGTTATAAAAACAGGTCGGGGACATCAAATTTACAAAAAGAAAGTGTTACATTTCACATGTAATATTTTTTTTTACATATACGTTAAATTACATTTAAATACAATTATTATATTTTAGTCTCAAGTAATTGTTGGATTTATCGATTTTGCTCGCTCAGTACAAATTGCGGATCGGTCGAGCGACAAATCCGACTTCTCATCTCTCAGAATACAATGACATACTTCAACGAAAATGTGTTAGTGTGCGTACACAAAAAGAGATCGAGGTTTGCAAGATTTGTCTTTGACGTGTGTCATTTTCTATGTATTTGTGTCGTCATTATAGATTGGATTTTGTATGTAAGTGTGTGAGAAATGCGACTGTGTGCACCTTTCCCCCCGCGAAAAATGGCAGAAAGATTTGTACGGCGAGATATCGCTTGGGCCCCTCCCTTCCGACGTGTCGGAAGCCGGTGTTGCTCGAAGATTCTAACTATTAAACGGTACTTAAATGCGTAAGCACCTCTACATTTATTCTAGCACCCACAGGTTTCGTTTTCAAATATTTCTCTGATTTTGTAATAAAACGAACATACACTTTAAAGCTACATCGAATGGTATATCAGAGAGGTCGAATTTAGTTTAATTCAATCGTACAATGGACTCAATGGTCGGTCGGCTCTGGCTTTTATTGCTGACCTACGCTGGGAGAGTCCGCCATAATGCAACTGTGTTTTGAAACTGGCTTACCCTGTCTTACACTGCTTTCCCATACTAACATTAGCTAGTTCGATTTAAGAATCAGTTACATCGTACTTGGAACTGCACACATATGTCCGGTATCGTCTTGGGTCGGCCCATTCGTTTTTCGTCAAGTTCTTAAATTAGTCCTATTCTGCTTTCGTCACTCATTCTACATTGAAAGCCACCAACGATTCTGACGAATGTAGAATGAGTGACAAAAGCAGAATAGTACTAATTAAAGAACTTGACGAAAAACGAATGGGATGACCCAAGACGATACCGATATGTCCGTATGCGACCGCCTCAAATAAGTACCTACATTTCATTTGATCACGAATTTTCATGTCTTTGCCACACTTTGTTTTACCATGTGTTGTGTCGCTTTTCGTTTTCGCTCCATGCACTTAGGTATTTAATTTCTTCACTATATCGTCGCGAAGAACTCACAGTAAAAATTACAAATAAAAAACCATGATATCCGCGATCCCGGGTACGCATCACGCCCGTCCGTACAGTGTTCGGCAAGCTGCGTTCGGAGAAGAGTCTGTTAACAGGTGTAACAACAGATTTAAGCGCAACAGGGTCTACAGTATGGGGTTCTTCAAAAAAGGAGTGTACAGGTTTTTAAAAGGTCGGCAACGCGCATGTAATACCTCTGGAGTTGCAGGCGTCCATAGGCTACGGTGACTGCTTACCATCAGGCGGGCCGTATGCTTGTTTGCCACCGATGTGGTATAAAAAAAAGTACCTTTCAGGTGTAAGTTTGAGTTGCCCTCATTGACAAGACGGTAAGGTGGTGGTACTGGTGCTCGACGCGGACCCAGTACATGTCATCTTGAAACTTTAGTAGGTAAGTCATTGTCAATAGAGGTGACAGCGGGGTGATGTGCATTAGCATGACGTGCACTAGTACCACCACCTTATTACTGCGCTGTTTCTCCTCTTGCGTGCGTCTTCACATTTCACCAATCAACTCAGATATCTTAACACTATTAAATTCAATCACTAATTAGTCTAATTACCATCCGAATAAACTACAACACCTCCGACAATTAAATCCAACCCTTTAACGACCCCATTACCGAATGTAATTGAAGAGCCGCGGGTTTTCATTGATCTTGTTAAATCACAAGTTTTATTGCGGGTGTTCATTTAATTATGCCCCGTAAAATATGGCGGGGAATTAATAAACATCATTCGGGAGTTAATGCTGTAATTTGCGAGAACGGCCTAATTAAGACGGGATATATGGATGGGCTCTTGATTGGAGCTGGAGATTGTTGTTGATTGTTATTAAATCTTTGGATGTGATACTTCAGGTAAAGACAGTACCTACACGATAAAATCTAGGTATGAATGATCTGGTACCTATATATTTTTACCGTATGCACATTTTTGAGTATTTACCGAGGCCTTATGGACAAACTAGTTTTTACTAAAGTGTCATTTTATGAAACTTGCTAACTATTTATCGTCGGTGCGAATAAAAAAATCGCTTTGTGTTTTTTTGATTTTGGCATATTTGAATTTCTTTTTAAATTTCCCGTCGACCCACATAAATATTTTTGTTATATCTTTATTAGTTTTGAAAATAAAAATTCCGCTATGTGAACACAGAACAACATTTGTCCAAAAAAATAACAGAACAGAAACAAAAAAATAGCTATGTGATTTTTTAGTACATAACGATATTAAATGCCTTGTTTTCCGTCGAGGGTGACGGCGATAATGTTGCACATGGCGATTTATTGTAGAATGGATTACCCGACATAGACCCTAAAATCCGCTATATATCATCTCTCGTACTATGTTACTTTGGCAACAAATCGCTATGTGTACAAACTTCACATATGACGATTTTAATGAACCAAATTTAAGTCGCTATGTAGCAAAATTTGGTTAAAATAATAATATTGTAAAAAATTACATATAAATCTGTTTATTTTCTTCATGAGTATCATGTAAAAATCATTGATCTATCAGAAAGAAAATACAGGCGCAACAAATATATTACAAACAGGAAAATAAACAGTTATTTTTGTCTCCTGAAAAGTAGCTTAAAAATACATGGCGATTTTTTTATTCGCACCGACGTTATGTAAATATAAGTCACTAGTAAATTCATCATTCAGAGACAATTTCAATATGGCGGTTTGTTTACATAGTTAGCAAGTTCCATAGAACGACACTTTAGAGAAAACACGGTATAAACTAGTTTTAAGGAAAACACTCACCAAAAACGGGTTTTCACGGTAACATATATTATACGGTCTGTGGTAATTCGGTAAGGAAGCATTACCGCGCTTGTCGCCTTAATCCCGCCTCTGCAGTCAATTATCTTATTCATGAATGCGGGCGAGCCCCAGGCGTGGCCTGCTCATGTTTAAGTGTAAGCTTATAGTCTATTCATTACGCATTGATTACGCATTCGACTCGTCCCGCTCACATCAAAGGATGCAGGATGTATTCGTGCTGAAGTGACAGTTAATAGGTAGATACAGCAGCAAATTATGTGATATAATTATATGTCAGCGTAAAATTGTAAATAAACAGTCGTTAGATTATTATTTTGCTAGTAAACTTATCAACTGATGGTAGGAAGATTACAAACTAACCTTACCTACATATATCCACACTTGAGAGTTTTATTAACTTTCGCTGCTTTTAAAAGTACCTGTACGTGTACCCAAGAAGGCCCATCATCATTTTTATGTTATATTTTCTTAAAAAGTATGTTTAATATGAACAAGTACTGGCGTACCATAGACAAAACTGCAGGAACATGCTCGCTCGAACATAGACGCAAAATTTGAACCCATTCACACTAATATTCTTTTTAAGTAGGCAAGCTTAAGAACCTTGGGCCTTCTCTGGCGCAAGTAGCTAACTTAAATTGCTACATATTATGTATTATTTATCTGTATTGTTTTCATTATATTTAAAAGTGTGAATAAGTGAGCGAGTTTTATCAGTTGGCTCAGTTTTCAAAAGATTTACCGTGGAAATAAAAGCGTGATATATTTTACGACTGCGACTGTACCCGTTTTACGAGAGCCTAGTGTACAATAACGTAGTTTAAAAACCGAACACGTGTTTGTTAAAACAACAGAGCTGTGGGCAATGTTTGTAAAGGTCAGGATGAGTCCCTAAAATATGTAGTAACGGATTGTTTACGGACAATTTTTGCAGGACTTTAATACGATGTGAACAAAAACATCTGAACACATATAACTGTATTGTTTTGTCTAAATTTAACGGTTGGTTGTTTGTTAAAACAGAAAGCCTTTTCCTTTTAGTTCATATCAAACAAAAAAATAAAATTTGATGAATTTGTGTTGTATTTTCCGGAATCATACTTGAGCAGCTTTATTTTAATTTTAAAATCTTAACCTTAAAGTATAAAAATTAGTAACGGGTTTCCCCAGTCTCATACAAGTGTCGTGATTTTTCTGTATCTTATAGAAACAACAGAATAAACGTTATAAAAATTACTTTACTTCTTGAGCTTGAGCTTATAAACCAAACAATAAACAAAAATGTCCTTAGAAAAATGTGTAACGGTACGGCATCGGCACTCTTGGTGCGTCTGACTTACGATTGCCCGAATAATTCCAATACTTTACCTTTTTCTTTTTTTCTTTCTTTCTTTCTAATGGCAGCGTATATAGCGGAGTCAGTTATGAAGTTGACCCAAAATTTTTTTATTAAGCTATGAGCTTCATCACATATGATCTTTGAGTAATTCTAAGCATTTCAAGCCTGGGAGGCAATAAGGGGAGGGGGGGTACAAAGATGGCCGCCACCCGTCATCATTCAAAAAAATCTGTTCTGGTCCTGGTGGCTACTAGGGCAAGTTTGGTATCATTTTCGTATAAACCGGAGACGTAGAATTCATTGCTGATATTTGTTTTTTTCAGCTTCATAGTAATTTTACAAGAAAAACGTAAAAAGATGAAAATTTAGGATGGAGGTTTTTGCTTTGAGAGCTAATAACTTTTGTATAGTGGCCAAAAATATCATATAAAATAAAGCGTAATTCATGCAGATTCTAAACATATACACTTTGAGTAATATCCTACTGCAAAAAGATGGTGAAAAAAATATTAAATGACCGCAGCGCGGGTAGTTGGACTTTCGTTTATCTTGCGGACCGTCGTTTATCTTACAAAATGATCGAGTACGAGTATCTACGTAGGTATGCTTACTTTGCTAGATTTTATGATGACGAATAAAATAGTTTCATCCAGACATAATTCATCATACAGACATAATTTTATGCACTTTAATTTTAATGCACTTGCAACGATTTGAGTGGGGCCTAGTGTTATTTGACCGGTGTTTTCTGTAAGGTGGAGGTAAGTACGTACTTCCCCAGTTGGGCTCTGCTCGGATAGATCTGGAATGACATCCGCTGTGCTGTGCCCTACCACACAAAGCGAAATGACATTCACAGTGCCCATACCTCTCTTTTGAACGTAGTTTAAGGATATACCCGGGTCCAAAATTGGGTCCGAGAAATAACTATTATAAATGAAATTATTCTAATAAAATAGCGCTCTTATTTTTGCTGATAATATTTAATATTATACTATATAATATAGTGTTTTAACACTAGTTCATCCATACTTAGAAATATGTTTTTAATTGTACTACTTAGGAAGAGGCAAAATATTTATTTTCACGATAATTTTCATGCTATAACTCACTTTAAGTAATTTTATAGGTACTTGTTGTTTTTAATAAATAACTTCAACCTGCACATAACATTCATCTGGATTTGATTTGGTTTGATTTTGTTTGATATTTTACATTTAATATTTGCTTCAGGTTGGTGTGGTGAAAAATTCTGTGTTTCACTCGGCGGCAAATTTTGTTTAACCCTCGTTCTTTGAAACCCTTACAACGCTCAAGATTCCATTTTTCGAACCACTCAGGGCTCCATAGCTCGTGGTTCAATTTTGAAATCTTTCGCTTGATCGGGTATCAATATTAGCACGAGCGGTTAAACAACAACTTTGCCCCCTTGTAAAACAAATAACTATTACATTTAGAAATCATAACAGCTATGTATATTTGTCATACTAATATAGGTTATGCAAGTATGACTTGGTGACAAACCAACGAAGCCCCGCTGAAATTGCGGTTGTACATGATCTTATTTGTTAAGCGAGCCGCCCTCCTCTTTAGACATGGGGATACCTGTGTGTATTTTAGTAGTAGTAGTAGTAAAACACTTTATTGTACAAAAATCAAAACAAAACAGGAAAAATAACATTGGTCATTAGTACAAAGGCGAACTTATCCCTTTAAGGGATCTCTTCCAGTTAACCTTTGAGCAATTGAGGGAGAATTGGAGACGGTAGGCATCCGTACAGTACCAACAGTGTAAATAAAAGAACAAGAAAAGAAAATTATAATGATAATAAAAACGAAAAGTTTCTTAGTTACTTATAAATATACACATATATACACAATTAAATACATATGTACACAACTAAATACATATATATATATATTTTCTATAATACATATTACATATATATAAAACCTACAATACCGCGCACATCCTTTAAATTATATCAAAGTTCTGTAAGTAAAGTTAATTGTATCAAAGTTCTGTATTTTTTTAACCTATACCAGAATTATGTCTGTGTACTGGAAACTGCGGACATTAAATATACAGAAAGCATTTTATTCGTCATCATAAAATCTAGCAAAGTAAGCATAGTTATCTACGTAGATACTCGTACTCGACCATTTTGTAAGATAAACGCCGCCTAGCGAGAGTCCAACTACCCGCGCTGCGGTCATTTAATAATTTTTTCACCATCTTTTTGCAGTAGGATATTACTAAACATGTATATGTTTAGAAGCTGCATGAATTGCGCTTTATTATAGTATTTTTTGTATGATACTTTTGGACACAATACAAAAGTTATTAGCTCTCAAAGCAAAAACCTCCATCCCAAACTTTTATCTTTTTACGTTTTTCTTGCAAAATTACTATGAAACTGAAAAAAACAAATATCATCAATGAATTCCTCGTCTTCGGTTTATACGAAAATGATACCAAACTTGCCCTAGTAGCCATCAAGACCAGAACAGATTTTTTTGAATGATGACGGGTGGCGGCCATCTTTGTACTCCGCCCTCCTCGACTAGACGCACGCTTCTTATCGCCTCCGAGGCTAGAAATGCTTAGAATTACTCAGAGATCATATGTGATGAAGCTCATAGCTTAATAAAAATTTTTTGGGTCATATATGGCAGCGATCCGTAACTGACTCCAGTAATACTATCGAACGTAATTTTATGGCACCAGCAGTGCAAAATTATGTATCGACTGCTAATTCCTTAAAAACACTAATGAATAAGCCATTAGCTTTCAATTAAGGCTTTTACAAGCGCGACTTAGATGCGTCGCAAGGAGAAAATTGCAGGACTATTCACGGAGATCAAAAGAGTCAAATTGAAACAAATCTCGCTTTTGCAGTTTTTAATCATCGTGAGTTTTTTGTAAAAGGCAGAAGAGTTTTGACCTTGTAAATTATGCTGCGCAGGACTATTTTTTAACATAGAGGCCAATTCGACTGTGTTCCTGACATCAAAACGATATCTGAATGATGTCAGTTCGTTATGATTTGCGCGTTCATTTCGCACTGTCTCGCCCGGAGGCGCACGTGCAAATGATAACTATTTATTATTATTCAGGTATCGTTTTGATGACAGGTGCACATCTATTCGTCATATTTTTTGTAAGGATAAGATATCTTCATGGAAATGAATTAAATTTCTAAGATACATAAAAGAAAAAAAAATATTTTAACCGTTCCTCAAATAAAATAAATAAACCGTCCTTCAAAAATACTGTTTTGCTCAGCAGAATATTTATTCGCACATCAGAGTGCTGTTTTGCGTGTGCAAAAAATTTTAAGGTTATTATTAGGTATTTTTTGCTGATCCTTTAAAAAGACCAAATACAAAATGGCAAACTTTTTTTAATTTTTGATGCGTTTTTTTGGCTTGTATGTAAATTTCATATTAACCTGTAAAAGTGCCCTTGGGGCCTGTTTGCTGAATATACATAATATGTTGAAGTATGAAGTTTCAATAAGGGTTGAAAACGTCAAGCACTTAAAGAAACCTACTAAAAGTAATTAGCAAAATATAATTTTACTTTCTACGCAACATTTAGGTAAACATGTTAAATAAAACACAGTACAGAATGTAATGCTTCAGTAATTACATTTTCTCAACACATTCGGCCAACTCACATTCACACAGATTCTCGAAGCACTTTAAGTTTGATTGAGATATTAATTAACCGCACGTTCTTACCTGCAGTAATTAAAGGGGGAGAAGGGGTGCATTGTAACAATTAACTTATTCATGAATAG
The DNA here is from genome assembly GCF_963556715.1 of Cydia fagiglandana. Lineage (NCBI taxonomy): Eukaryota > Metazoa > Arthropoda > Insecta > Lepidoptera > Tortricidae > Cydia > Cydia fagiglandana. The sequence continues at coordinate 20,657,170 of NC_085938.1, forward strand.
GGTCCCTAATTAATTAAAATATTTTACGACGCCGTTTCTAGATACGGCCTCTTAAAGAGTGAAGAAAACGTAAATAGTTGCTGGACGTTTTAATGGTGGAGTCTTTATAAATTATGTTTAAGTAGGTACTTGTAAAGCCTGAAGAGGTCTACAGGGTATATTCAAAAGTTTTTTTATAGAATGGCTTACTTACACAAAATGTGCTTGATAAAATTGCCAACTTAAAAAGTAATTTTAGGCTGTACGGTTTAACTCAAGTATTTTTAGGCAATCAAGCGACATGTTTCGGAGAGCGTAGGTCTCCATTTCAAACACTAATAATGCATATGAACAGCGGCGCCGAGTACTTAAACTGAAAATGGAGACCTAGGCTCTCCGAAACATGTTGCGCCAGTGACTATATAAATACGTGAAATAAACCATAAAATTAGCTCAATTTTAGTATTAGTAATGACACTTTAAATCCATTAAAATGTAATTTGTAAAATACTTACCTTTTAGTTTGACGAAAACATTTAACATAAACATATGTAATAAATAAAATATGATGATAAATAGGAGACTGTCATAATATATGACAGATGGAGGTAGTGATAAAACCTGTTGCTAATATTGTGTTATCGCGTTCCGTTCCCAGAGATCAGACTGCGATGTTTAACCTTTTGAGATTATTATTAACTCTTTATTTATTTTTCTTCTTAAGTTAGGTTAATTATAATATGAATATAAAAGTAAAATATAAAAACACTTACAAAACAATACAAAAAAATAGATAGATAGATTATTATTTTGGAATTCACGGGCCTACAAATCCCGGTCTTTTGATAGGCTTGCGTGGGGATATAGATCCAACACGTAGAGATTATTATTATCATTATTTTATTTTTAGTGGTTTGAACTAACATTCAGAATATAATATATTATTATGTTATACAGATGTTTGAGAATATATAGATTCTCTATTATCTTCACCGCACATAACATATGTGACATAACTACATAAATAAAAAAATAAATGACTACTTAATGATAAATGTAAGATTTTTCTATTACACAAGACGGCTCTAAGCCTTAGCCCAGACACTTTATTTGTAAAACCTGTAACCCGAAAACCAATATTATAAAGAAGTTACACAGCGTAATTCGAAATCGATTGAATGCGAAGGGAAATAAAGACGGCATTATAAGCGCCAAGGGTCCGAGCCGAGGTGACCCGACCCGTTATCAAATTTGCCTCAGAGGCCCGAGTGAGATTTACAGTGTAACCGGATTACGTTCCTTTTTACTAAGTGATATCGGCCTACAGATGGATATGACAATTTAAATAAGATTGGCATTTTTGTTAAAAGGAAAATAAAATACGTGGGACGCATTTGAAATCGCCGTGACTCTCGTGCCGTGGGCTTGCGGGCAGGGGGCTCGTGGGTACAGTCACCTGCAATAATATGTTACTCTTGGAAGGCCGCATAAATATATTACCTATGTGACACGCTCTTATGGCTCTACAAATAAGATAGTGTCAGATATTTTTGCGGCCTTAGTTGTGTAAGATATTATTGCAGGTGACTGTACATGCATACCTAGACGTTGGAGAATAAACTATCTTTATCTATTTATCTTTACATAGGTATCTCGCTCTAGAACTCTATTTGATCAATATTTATATATTTAAGCGATATTTATACATGAAACAAATTTTAAATTCTAACCATATCAACAGGTGTTGGATAACATTTAGTTTCATAAAGACAAAAAACAATGCGATACTCGTAATTCTAATTCAATCCAGTTATTTTGAAACCACAATTTTTATGAAATACCCAATTTAAGCCTTCCAAACACCTCTCTAAATTAAAAAAAAAACATTACATACGATACGATGCAATTCTACTGGCATCGCTATCGGCGCAAATATTTTTCCAATATTCATACCTACCTACTCAACGTTACAAAAAAATATTTATCTACTTACATATCTTAAAGGCCCAGGCGCCAATAGACATTATAGATTAAGTAGATACCTAGTTTGCAAATTCGATTTCGAACCACAAAATTGTAGATGAACTAAGTTATAATTAAGTCCTTAAGATTTACGATCCTTTAGGTATTTTACCGTAGTCTTGTTCGAGTGATCAAAACATAGGTACCTTAATGGGTGGGTAATTAGTATTAACTTACTGGAAAAAATATATCTTATTCTTCACCGAAATATATATAATAGCATAGCTTACAAACTTTTCAAACTTATTGCTACAAAAAAGTCAGAAACATTCAAAAAGCATCGCTAAATATTATTTCAACTTACATTACAAAGTCGTAGCTGTTCGTTGAAATCCCAAACGTAGTGTTTACAGCGTGCAAATTTTATAACCTTTGTAGCAAAGTAAATTTTTACTGCGTTTTTGCGACGGCGGTGCGAACTGGGCCCGTTTTTACGACAAACATTAAGCGTTGTCGCCGCCCCGTAAAGTTTTCATTGCAGCGCATTCGACTAGTTTTTGTCAAGTTGGCAAACATTTTACCAAACTTATCATAGACGCGTCGCTAAGCGAGCCGTGTAGTTTAAAATTGCTCTGCTATTCTCAAAGTTTACAAAGCATTTTGCTTCATGTTAACGCGGCCTACCATTTAACTGAAGCGCTTGATATTATGGTCAGCTACTGTCTAGTTGTAGGTTTGGCTGTATGAAGCAGTTTTAATGTAAACATAAACTTAATGTATAAATTACCTATTTTTAATCCCAAAATTTGGCTCGGTAGCTTCTATTACTAGAAAATCTCTTGAGATATGTGATAGGAAAACATTTGATTGTCACATTTACAACACGATAACATCGGTAATTTAATAATAACACAGCTGACACTATCTAATTGTGTCACATCCTACTGATTACGAGCGGAATTCAATATGCAATATGATATTGGTATGACATAACTCTCGATGAATCTCGCTAGTACTCGTAATTGGTCCGTGATATTTTTCTTAGGGTTTGGTTGGCAGTATTACGAATATTTTCACGAATTTCTCCCCTTAAAGATGTCTTGATCATACTTTACACTGGATTTTTGAGGCGCTTTCGATAAGCGCTGAGAACATCGTGCCTGGTGAGTATGTGGAGGAATAAAAAGGGGCAAAGAGGCTTAGCTTGGCTTAGCGCGACTCCGCAAGAAGCAACTTTTCACTTGCTCCGAGTTATGCTTCTTTCGTGTTTGTTCACGTGCCGTTTACTTTGATTAAGTATGGGATTACGGAGTTTACGTTGCCGAATTTTAATGATAGACATTTTGATTTCGCGATTGTAAATATTGGTGTAAGTGCTTAAGTAGAAGAGCAAACAGAGACGATGGGACAAATAGTCTGATGTGCTGTTTGCGCACTTTGTTTGGCGATTTGTGGTCTACGGAATTTGGGACCAAAAATGTTTGGTTTAGTTTTGTTTGTGTTTGAACTTATTTCAGTTTTTATGTCTGGTTGACTAGTTAGGGTTTTTTTAAGGTTGTCTTAATAAATAAGGTTTGTTGAGTACCTAACAAGCACTCGTATCTATTTTTTGTTAATTTCTATACTTAACGTTTTTAATGCTAGTATAATAGTTTTACTGTCTTATTTTTCTTTAAACTGCTCCTATTTGGTCTAAACAAATAAGTATATTCACTATAAAGTCAACTGCAAAATAATATGAATTGTTTTCTATGTAGGTAAAGCAGCGCAAACATTATCATAACTACACGTTTAGGTACCTAAATATTTTATGCGCTCTTAACTATCGGTTAGTGCAGAATAGATCGCAAGTAACATAACTGTGTCAATACATAATTTTCAAATTTCCAAAATACAGTTACAATATTTCGCCCAAATTCAGTGCAGCAATTAGGTACAATGCAAGCAGCAAATGATAATTTGCATTCCGAATGTCCGTTCTATTCGGATGCCTCCGTAACTGCCAGATTCCGGCGCACCAGGGGCTGAGGTCGCATGGTGGGCAGTTAGCTAGGATTTATTTTGCTGCAATTGTGTAAGGTGCTACCTTACCCTCTTGAAAAGTATTTGGCATAATTATCTATGTACCTATTTGTACGGAAGGTGCTACTAAGATTTGATTAGATTCGTTTTGATAGGCCTATCGGAATAGGTAATTTTATTTTTTAGTGTTTAAATATTAAAACTTTAGTTTTGAAAAAGGTATTAAAGAAAAAGCTAAAACATATTAGTTCCCACTTATTTTACGTGGCAGTTGTTTGTAGGAAGCTATTATATTAGAAGACAATTTCAATCTGAATGATAACCGTAGAGTGACAACGAAAATATACTCCTACTTTTTTTTAAATTAAATATGAAAGGTAAAGTGTGAATTAAAAATGTTAGATGTAAAGTAAACGCATTTTTACGTTTCCCTGTGACATTTATCTCTTTAAATTCAACACCGGAAACTTAATCAACAATCTCAATCCCGCGAATTATCTCTGTTCAAGAGTCTAACGGAGAAGGTGCTAAATAACTGCGGGGGCTCGCTGAGTTATGCCCCAGTTTATCATAACTTTACATCATTACATTATTAAAGTTACCTTACAATGAGTGGACAAGGAATGCCAAGAACATTTTATTTTAATTTGTAGGTATAGTATAATAGGTTTGTCACTGTAAATGTTGTACCTATTGACTTGTAAAACTTGAGGCCTACTTGCAAAATACATGTTTGAATTGTGAATTTTATCTTAATATTTTTGTTTGGAAGATACAACATTTAAAAGAGGTTTGTATGAGTTTGTGAATAAGGGGGTTATTTGATGGCGGTAAACATTACATTACCTGGATCAGTGCTTGCGCTAACGTATGTCTAGCTAGCGGCTCGATTCGGGAAATGAATTAGCGATTTACTAGATACGATATAAAAGTTATTAGGTATTATCTTTACTATATCGTATCTAGTTAATATCTAATTCATTTCCCGAATCGCACCGTAGGTATCGTCACGCGCTGCTAATATTCTTCTGATAATATTGGCAGTGTTTCATCTTTTCCAAAGTCTGAAAACTAGTTACAGTGCGCTGAAATTTATATGACTGTGTAATCTCAAACACACGAGCTAAAACCAAAGTTCGTAAGAGTACGCAAGGATTGTAGGATGCCTTCGCCCGGGCACATAAAATATGCAGCCGGTATCGGCGGCGCACTGCGGCAGCGATACGGTCCTAACCCTGCGGGCAAATTTAACGCAGTTGTGACTTTGTCAAAGCAAGAAGTATACCTTTGTTTGCTCTCCGAATTAAAGTTGAAAGGTTGAGCGCTTATTTAGCTGTTTGCGCACTCAAAGCGTTTTAAGCTATCTCCCTGTAGATAGACACGGTTGTGATATGTGGTAAATGCATGTTTACTTTGGTTCAAAGGATGCAGCTATAAGTGCACTGTTTATATAAAAGCCAAAATAACGCTAAATTAGTTGACGTGCAAACGTTTCCTAGGTATTACGGAGTGGACTAGGTAATGTCAAATGTTGAGAAATCTATGTAAACCAGTTATGGTAGGAGCAACGTGTTTATTTACGTAAGCAAATTACGATATATTTTTTTACTAAGAGATATAAGTTAAAATGCAATCCGATTATACGTAAATAAATCTAGAATGTAAAACGAGAAAAGTATGTAATTAATAGCTGATATCAATGAAAGTAAATTGACTATAAATATGCATCTCGCAAACGATATTGACACCACGCACGATAGCAATCCTATATGCGACTTAACGTCATAATGACGTCATCGGCACCAAAGTTGCGCTCTCTGCTCATCAGTGAGTTTGACTGCGGGGTCATCAGTCTCTAGTTATTAACTTAATAACATTTAAAATTGTATGTACTTAAAGTTTAAATTATTACAATTTTTTTTTTTATTATTATTATTAATGGGCTTACTCATGGCCACAGACTAGCCGAGGCGTAGACGTGGCCTACGATGGAGCGAGCTCGCCCAGAAGGTGCCTGTTCACTCTTGATTTGAAGGTTGCCGGGTTATAAGAACACGGAAATATAGACGCCGGCAAGGAATTCCATTCCTTGGCAGTGCGCATAAGGAAAGTAGAAGCAAAGCGCTTCGTGCGAATTGGTGGAATATCTACCAAGTAAGGATGGAAACCGGCCGTGCGTCTAAAAGTCAGATGGTAGAATGGGGACGGTGGAATAAGCTCGTGTAGCTCTTGGGCACACTCCCCGAAGTGCAACCTGTAGAATACCGACATGCTGGCGACTTTCCGCCGATGGGCCAAAGACTGAAGCTTAGCCGTTAGCTTCTTGTCGCCAATCATCCTCCTGGCTCTGCGCTCCACTGAGTCCAAAGCGGCGAGTTGGTATTTAGCTGAGCCATCCCACAGGTGGCTGCAATACTCCATACACGACCGGACTTGAGCTTTGTAAAGTGTTAGAAGCTGTCCAGGTGTGAAGTATCGCTTCACCTTATTTAGGACGCCCAGCTTTCTGGCCGCAGTTTGTGCTTTAGACTCAATGAAGCTGCCGAAGCTGAGGACTGAACTCAGCTCCATGCCGAGGAGTTCCAGGCTGTCGGCAATAGGTACAGATGCACCCCGGAAAGAAGGAGTCAGGTCGAATGGACTCCGTTTTGCGGAAAATAGACACGTCTGCGTTTTGGAGGCATTGAACGTGACCAGATTGTCATCACCCCACTGGGAAACGAGACTAAGGGTCAAGTTCATTCGCTCAACCATGGCCTCTCTCTGTGAACGTATATCCTCCCTGCTGTCCCCTGCACTAGCCAAATATCTCTCAACAACCGTACTGTCATCTGCATAACCTACAATGCTGGGTTGCAGCATGTCGTTAATGTGGAGCAGGAAAAGGGTTGCGGAGAGAGCAGACCCCTGAGGAACACCGGCGTCAATGGCCATGAGGTCTGAAGAGCAGCCATCAATAACTACTCTGATCGACCGTTCAGGCGTTCACTCAAGAAATCAGATAGCCAGCTACAAAAGTCAGCAGGGATGCCGTATGCAGGAAGCTTGCTAAGGAGACTTGCGTGCCAAACCCTGTCAAAGGCCTTCGAGATGTCCAGTGAAACAGCAAGCGCTTCACCGTTCCTCTCGATGGCCTCGCCGCAGCAGTGCGTGACATACGCTAAAAGATCCCCAGTAGACCGACCTCGGCGAAAGCCATATTGACGGTCACTGAGCAGATCATTTGCTTCGAGGTATGCCAGCAGCTTGCCGTTAAGTACCCTTTCCATGACTTTACAGAGCATGGAGGTAATGGCGATTGGTCGGTAATTGCAGGGATCAGCACGACTACCCTTCTTGGGTACTGGCTGCACGTTTGCAAGCTTCCAGGATTTCGGCACCGTTCTTGTTTGGAGAGAGAGGCGGTACAGGCGTGTCAGTACAGAAGACAACTCAGGCGCACACTGCTTTAGTACACGTGCAGGTATACCGTCTGGTCCACTGGCCTTATTCACGTCAAGATTCTGCAGAGCTCGGCGTACCTCTTTTTGATGAATAGCAATTCTCTGCATAGAGGAACTGCATTGAGGTAGCGTAGGTGGAAGTTTTGAGCCTGCGTCTAGACGTGAATTGCTCGCAAACAGAGAAGCAAACAAGTTTGCTTTCTCTGTTGCGGAGTGGGCCAGTGTCCCATCAGGTTTCTGCAGAGGTGGCAATGTGGGTCGGCAGAAGTTGGATTCGACCGCTTTCGACAGGGACCAGAACCGCTTGCTACCAGGAGGGTAGGAGGCGAGTTTGGCCCCTATTCGACTGACGTGGTCGAATCGAGCCTTTCGAAGCACCCGTTTGCAGGACTTGGCAGCTGAGTTAAAGGCTTTTTTCCTCGCGCGAACCCTCTGTGCTCCAGCTTTGGTATCGCGGGCTAATACCCAAGCCTGGTATGCAGACTGCTTAAGGGCCTCGGCTCGAGCACAGTCCGAATTGTACCATGCTCGGGTCTTGTGATCGAGCGATAGGTCGGAGAACGGAATGAAATATTCCATTCCCTGCCGAATCACATCCGCAACAGCCTCAGCAGAACACGAGGGGTCACCCGAAGAAAAACAGACCTGCCGCCAGGGGAAAGACGCAAAGAAATGCCGCATCTCATCCCAGTCCGCTGACTCGTATCGCCATACTCTCCTCGTGCCCCTAGGGCAGAGATCAGGAGGAGAGTGGATCGACACGGATTTCACTAGACAGTGATCGGACGATCCTAGCGGAGCTGAGACCGAAACCGAGTGCCTGTCTGGATCAGTTGTCAGCAGAAGGTCAAGGCAATTGGGTGTATGGTCAGTAACATCCGGTATCCGCGTCGCAACATTTACCAGCTGGGTAAGGTTTAGGGATACAGCAAATTTGCGCGCTTCCCTCCCAGCGTGGCAAGTATTCTTGAACGGGAACTGCCACTCCTCGTGGTGGGCGTTAAAGTCCCCAAGGAATACGAGTTGAGCCGCAGGGTACCGCTGTTGGGCTTTATCTGCCATCTCAGTAAGGTGGTCAAAGAGCCTAGTTGTCTCCTGGTTTCCGCTGTGCGATCGGTAGACACAGGCATACAGAGTTTTCTCTGAGCCCGAGTCAACCATAATCTACAAAGTGGAAAACCCGGCAGCCTCAAAGCAACGGAGACGCTTGCAGCAAATGTCATCGCGGACGTACACACAGACCCCAGCACGTGCTCTGAACTTATGTTCCAGTGAGTAGCCTGGGTAGTTGAGGTACGACGCGTCCGCTGGGGACACAATATATTATGGAAGTGTTTTTTTAACATAGTTTTAAATTTAGGCATATTATTTTCGCGTCTTTATATCTTATTTTGATACGTCTTTGATTGGGAGCACCAATCAGCATTAGCGACTCACGTTGATTATCGGTGCTGACGACGGAGTTACTAATAGCAGTAAGCAATGCAAACTTACATTGTGACATCAAAACGATATATAAGTAATGTCGCTCGTGCCAGGAAATTTACGTACAAGTAGCACGCCTGCCGTGTCACGCGCATCTCATGTAACTTTAAAAGTTGAGTTTCTAGATAATTACGTTTAAAGTTTTAAAGATTCAAATGCTGTTATCGTTGACGGTTCATCGTATTTTTTTATTTTTTCTATTCTACATGTTGGAAATATGGTCACAGATTATGCCCTTTAATATTTTTTTCGCATAATTGAATAGTGTTAATTTTATTTGAATTAAATGATTCCGCATGATCAACTCTTCCATACTATAGTGGTCACACGAAGTCATGTAAGTCAAGTTACATGACATACGCGTGATCAGATGTGGCATGTATTACTTTTGTTGTCGTATAATCCAAGCGGTCGGGCAGTCATGCCTAACTCCGGTAACTTAAGAAACGATGGTGATATTTTGGTTGTCAGTCATGCAACTCAAGTTAACTGAGTTGTGCCTGACGCCATCGGCCAAAAATTAAGTTACATGAGTTAGTCATATGCTTTTCTCCGTAAATAATGAAGATTTTCAAAATTTTCGTTTAGATACCTACTTAATGGTTCTGAAGACGATTTAGACTGGTTATCCAACACTCATGTAACTCGAGTTAACGGAGTTGGGCGTGACACAGGAGACGCGCGACTGATATCATTTTGATATCACGAGTATCACAACAAAAGGTCGTGTCAAAATAAGATGGAAACTATGTCAAATTGTTAAAACAGAATCAATTTCGATGCGTTAAGCCGTAATGGATTCAACGTCATTCAACCATATTCAACCGACGTGGCAGCGCCGCCAAATCGCAAATTATCCATAAATTGAAAACCGGTGCAGAGAATGACATTACTCTAACAGAGGTTAGGTAATGGTAAGGGATCGTGTGGTTGGAATTCAATTTCCGATAGTACGTGTTTGGGAATAAAGATAGACTGCTGGTAATGTTTCAAAAGGTAATGTATGAGTGAAGGTAATGAGTTTATAAGTATTATTATGTAGATCACCTACAGCAGGCAGAAACACGCCTAAAGATCCCGCAACCAGTAAGGGTAGAACACTTTCATTCCATGGATTTAAATTCGAATTCAACTACAAGTAATTTGTTTACAAGATTGTATTTAAGGACACATGCTTATTAAAAATAAATGTATGAGGACGTTTAATGAAGTTTTTTTTATATATAGTTCTGCTACAGCACTGCACCGCTTAACCCTGTTACGCTATTTTAATACAATACTTGTATAATACTTGAAGGGTATAAAAAGTTATAAAATTTAACGATCATAGGTTTGATAATGATTAAAACTTTTACAGGCTCGAATATTCGCCACTAGAGAAAATGAGTACGGAGAAAAATAGAATAAACTTTCTAACCCAAATAAAAAGAAATACCTAGTCGCTTCATAATATCTAAGTGTTTAAAGTGTAAGATACACTTTTTTCTGAACAGTTTTTTCACAGGGACGTTGAAATTTCATAATAATTAGAACTTTTTTTATCAAAATAAACTTTTTAAAGCCTTTTGTGTTAGATTTTAAGAAGATAAGTACTTGTTTTTGTAATATCTGTGATAACAGTATCCGAAACTATTTGTTATCAGTGTAGAGCGTTTCCGAACGCATCTTAAAAAAAGGTATGTTTAATGTCTAATGGGTGACCACACCCTCTTTGCCGGTAGCTTCTCTAACGATAAGTACTTGCTGTAAAATAAAACCTAATATTAAAATAAAACAAGTGTTCCTCCAAACCTGCGTTTCACTAAACTCCAAATACTACATGGCGCAGTCGGTAGGATAAAAGCCATTAACAGTATTAAAAGTCCCAGTAATAAAAAAGAGCTACAAGTGTTTCTAGGAATGGTAAATTACCTAAGGAAATTCGTTCCTAACCTAGCTAAAATTGCATCACCACTCCAATTACTTCTTAAGAAAAATGTAGATTGGTTATGGACAGATGTACATGAAAATTCGTTTAATAAAATAAAATTGCATGTCACCGAGGCACCTGTTCTGCAAAACTTTGATGTAAAACAACCGGTGGTCCAAAATGGCCAAAATGGAAAACCTGTTTGTTTTGCATCGAGGAGTTTAACAGCATCAGAGAGGAATTTCTCACAAATAGAAAAAGAACTTTTAAGTGTAGTCTGGTCAACCAGGAAATTCCATTACTATATTTACGGGCAAAAGTGCATTGTTCTTAATGATCACAAGCCACTGGAAACCTTACTTAAAAAATCTATACATGAGGTTCCATCGCCCAGACTTCAAAGATTAAAATTAAAATTACTTAAATATGACATTGAATATCAGTACCTTAAAGGTAAATTTATGTATATTGCTGATCTGCTGTCACGTGCTTTCATGTCCGGTAATGAAACTGATGAACCAGATATGTATGATGTCATTCACTGTGTCGGCCTAGCAAATAACTTGCAGTGCACTAATGAATTTAAAAAAGAATTAATTTCTGAAACTAATAAAGATACAGAATTGTCAAATCTTAAAGAATTTACTAAAAATGGATGGCCAGATAAAAAACATATTCCTGATAACATGCAATATTATTTTAAATTCAAAAGTGATATTACTGTTGATGATAATTTGTTGTTTATGAATCACAGATTATTAATACCTAAATCTTTACGGACACACATAATGGAAAAATTGCATGAAGGCCATCTTGGTATGACTAAAATGAAAAATCTAGCTAGAAGTCTGTATTATTGGCCTAAAATTGATGAACATCTAGATAATTTTGTAAGACAGTGTTTTGTTTGTCAAACTTACCAAAATAACAACACAAAAGAGCCCCTATTATGTCATAAAATCCCAGACTTACCTTTCTCAAAGCTAGGAACAGACATAATGGAATATAAAAATAAAAGCTATCTAGTGATATATGACTATTTTTCTAAATGGCTAGAAGTAAAACCAATAAGTAATAAAAGTACCAAGACTGTCATAAGTTGTCTTATAGATATTTTCTGTATATTTGGTGTACCAAGTGAGATAGTCTGTGATCATATTCCCTTTGACTCACGAGAATGTAAAAATTTTGCTAATATATGGGGATTTAAATTTACCTATACCAGCCCTAGGTACCCACAGTCAAATGGTATGGCGGAAAGAGCTGTACAAATTGCTAAAAAAATACTTATTAAATGCCAGGTGGACAACACAGACTATAGGGTAGCGCTTTTACAATATAGATCTTCTCCTGTTTGTGGCACTAAGTTTTCACCAGCTGAATTGTTAATGAATAGAAAAATAAAAACTAAATTACCTGTAACATCTACATATTTAAGACCAAGACTGAATATTAATATTAAGAGTGAGTTTCATAAGACTGTATCTAGAAATGTAAATAACTATAATGCTAATACCAAAAGTAAAAATAATTTTGTTGTTGGCCAGAAAGTCTGGTTTAAAAAAGACTGTAATAGTAATAAGTGGCTACAAGGCCAAATTGTTGAAAACAATGGCCTGAGGTCCTATGATATTATAGATAATAGTAATGTTAGGTACACTAGGACTTCTTATCATGTTCGACCTGGGTGATTGGTAGTCTTCCGGCGCTCTGCTACTGGTTGAGTGTGGGGCTACATAGATTCTTATATTGTGTATGGTACTTACTATAGATACATTATTAATCATAAGGTAGTATGTAAGTAGAGTCACATACAGATTTTTTTTTACTATGTGTAAAACTAAAATTAAATTTGTAGTGGTAAACGTAGACTTAGTATTTTCATCTGTAATGCAGCGTTGCTTAAAAAAAAAGGGGAAAGAGAATGTATAATTTTTTAAAAAAAGAAAGGGGAAGATGTAATATCTGTGATAACAGTATCCGAAACTATTTGTTATCAGTGTAGAGCGTTTCCGAACGCATCTTAAAAAAAGGTATGTTTAATGTCTAATGGGTGACCACACCCTCTTTGCCGGTAGCTTCTCTAACGATAAGTACTTGCTGTAAAATAAAACCTAATATTAAAATAAAACAAGTGTTCCTCCAAACCTGCGTTTCACTAAACTCCAAATACTACAGTTTTTGCCGTTTATTCTGAAATATTTTGTAGTAAAAACCTTCAGTTAGGAATGCGGTCTCGCGGTAGCATTGGTTTACACGGAATTATGGCTTGACTATAAATGTACCTACCGAGTCAATGACGGAAATGCAGTACTTATTTTCACATTTAATTACATCTCAATACTTTTTTGTAGTAGAAGAATTGCGTTGCGAGATTTGCATCTTATTTCATGTAATGTTTTTATTGGGATTATTTGTCATCCCATCTTATAGAAGGGGGACCTTTACCACGTTTTCCAAGTCCACTTCATATAACTAGAAATTATTTATTTGTTCCAGGTGGCCTGGATCCACATCGACCGGCAGATGATCCTCACAATCCACCGCCACGTCATCACGCGGCTGGCGCGTTTCTCCGTCTCCCACGACAACGCTATGACTTGGCTCCTCCATGTGAGCCAGGTTCAGCAAGAAGATAGGGGGTACTACATGTGCCAAGTGAACACTAATCCTATGATCAGTCAAGTTGGATATCTTCAAGTTGTTGGTGAGTACTACTATCTTGTGTTGCTATCTTTTAGTAATACTCGCCTTACGCCTCTTCGTTGATAGTTTCCCCGTCTCTTACGTCAATGATATGACCTGGCTACTCCATGTGAGCCAGGTTCAGCAAGAAGATAGAGGGTACTACATGTGTCAAGTGAACACTAATCCTATGATCAGTCAAGTTGGATATCTTCAAGTTGTTGGTGAGTACTAAGTACTATCTAGTGTTGCTATCTTTACGCCACTCGCCTTACGCCACTTCGACGATAATTGAAGAGCTTCCCCGTCTCTTACAACAATGATATGACCTGGGTACTCCATGTAAGCCAGGTGCAGCAAAAAGATAGGGGGTAGTAAATATGATTCTTGACATAAGTAACTGATTTACATAGTCCAGAGTATTATGTTTAACCGGTACGCGAATGTCCTCTGTATTGTGTAAAAGGTAGCGATACATGTTTTCCAAAAATCGTTTAAATGAATAATAAATACATAAATATTGGGCACATCTTACACATATCGACTTAGCCCCAAACTAAGCGTAGCTTGTACTATGGGTACCAGGACCAGGTGACGATATAAACATACTCATATAGATAAATACATACTTAAATACACAGAGAACACCCACGACTCAGGAACAAATATTTGTGTTCATTACACTAATAAATGCCCTTATCGGGCTTCGAACCCAGGACGATCGACTTCACAGGCAGGGTTCGCACTAGGCTAGACCGGTCGTCGGTAAAAAAGGTTTTTGTTATCAATACATTACTGTAGGTACTATCTAATGAAAATAACAACAATCAGTTCAACGCGATTAGGTAAGACCCTGCCTGATCCGTTAAATCTAAAGCTTAACAGTTCCTGCATTTACACTAGAATCAGTGTGCATGTGCATTCCAGACTTTGCTTTTACGGTGTCACGTGCTATTCAAACTGATGTTTCCGTCGCGACACTAGTTTCTGTACCGAATTTTCCGTAGCGGTTACATGTACCGTAATTTATTCCACCGAATTTAGAATCTAATCCCAATCCTGCTCGAGTGCGGAAATCCTTTTGCATAAATGATTATCTTTCAACGATCCTAGCTTGAAGACAAAGCAGTTCAAAATTGAAATGGAAACTCGGATATAGTCTACCAATATTTTGCTTCTAAAATAACTTTGAGACCAGACCAGTCAAGAATAGCATTTTGAATATGAATCCATATCACATTATTATATTTTGATGTTTGATCTTAAATTGAGAGCTTACTCAATTTCGATCTATTTATATCTTTTTTATGGTATCGAACTGCAATCAAAATAAGTTATTATGCTTTTATAAAAATATTACCCTCTCTTCAAGTTTAACCAATAAACGATCGGTTTTGACTGCTGAAACATTATTTTATTATATATGGCCTTTATCATAACCAGAGCTCGGATAGGGTGAGCTATTTGCCTTATAATTTGACATGTCTTATGTCATATATAAGGCAAATAGCTCACCCTATCCGAGCTCTGATCATAACGTCATAACATAAGTCATAATATTGTAGACTACGACTGTAGCCGATAACTTTTTTTCCCGCTTTATAGTGAAAAGCATCTATAATACGAACAGGGAACAAGGGAATAGTAGATGTGTTAAACTCTGATTTATGTAATATAAGTAACTAACACATTCGCGGTTATTTCGCTGTTTTTTCCATAATTAGTAAAATGTTATTCGCCTTATCACAAGTATAGCCTTTGAACTGCCTATCCTGTGCCATAAATTTGTGTTTTGTACAATAAAGAGTTTATACATACATACATATAGTCAAACTAGTCAAGTTCTATTTGGTACAATTTGATATAACTAGCTAAAAAGACTGTTTATATACTTACATTTATTTTTGCGATAGATGCCAATTCAAACTCACATTTTGACATGAAAATTATACCAGTGCGTCCTTCTCGCGACATTACGTGGACGGACAATTATGACCGAAATGCACGCGCGACTGACATCATCTAGATCATTTTGATGTCATAATGTAAGTTTGAATTGGCTTCTTAGCAATAGGTCGTTTCTGTTGTTTTTGGTTATAACAATAAAAGTATCGAAATATGAAACGGCGTAATAGTAAATGCCAAAAACCGCCGGTTGCCAAATTAAGTTACTTAACATATTAAATTAAGTTATTATAGTCTTCCCACATTTTCAACCTTATAAAATACCTCGAGCTCTCTTTGTTTACTCTACCCGGTTTATTACGAACGAACTTTTAATTACTTTTCTTTACATTTTGAGAGGTTTCCATTTTCTTTCTTTGCAAAGTATAAATGTTTTTGTCTTTCTTTTGTCGTAAATATTGTGAACATTGTGATCGGGATTGAGGCTGTTTGCATTATTATTATTTTTTTACATTTGATTCGTGTGCTTTGAAAATAATTGGCGATGACAGGGAAAGATAATGAAATATTTTCATGCTCTAAAAAGTATGAAAATTTACACTGTATATTCAATGCAGGACGATGGTAACAGATTTAGGATCTTCTCCATATGAAATCCAGTCCAGTCAGTAAGTAAGTAGTAAGCGGAAACGAATGTTGCCGGTAAAAAGAATCGTTAGTATTGTGTGTCCGAGTGGCATCCAGCGTGCAAAATGTTCAAGGTCAAGTGCTCTGAGGTAATTTTATTGAGGTTAAGCTTTAGAAGGGCTCCATTGGGTTAACGTCTTACAATGTGCTCTCCTTCACCTTGTTATCGTGAAAATTTAGAAGCAGATTCGATGATTAAATAGATTTTTTTCCGATTAAGTTTTTAATTTTTTTTTAAATTGCTTATACATAAATTTATTTAGTTTTAAGTTATACTTACGAGACGAGGTCTACAGCTCACAGAACCACTTTCTACTAGTCTTATTTCATCTATTTAAATTATTAAATGAATAATTTTGTTAATTTGAATAAAAAATCTATTTACCATAGATTCATTCTCTTCTTTTTTCTCATTATTCTGCAAAGTATCCTGCTCCTCAGACACGGAAGCCAAAACCCTCATATATAACCACTTAAAAGTTGCGGAACGACCCGTATAAAGGCTAAGTGCCCCCCAAACGGCAACGCCCTGCACTACAAACAAATAAGTCATTAAGGCGAATTGCGCTTTTATTTTTATGTTTCACCTTTACGGGTCATTTACATGAAAATGCGCGGCCAGCGTACGGGAATTGGGATGCAAGTAAAAAGTTTTTTGAAATATATTTTTCTTTGTTAAAATTAACTTCCAAAGTGAAACTTTTCTCAAAGATTTACGGGGTGTTATTTGTTATTCTTTTAGAAATTCAAAATCGGCTATGTCGCGCCATGTTTAGTGTAGGGTTCCGTAGTTACCATTACCATTAAAGAGGCCAATTATATCGTAACACACGTTTGCTTGTTCCCATATAAATAAGGTTATGTTCCGATATGTTGTGTAGGTGTAATTGTGGATGTGATAAGGGACCAGTGATTTGTAATTGTTATTTGTAATTGCTTGTTTGTACCTGATCGTTATTTGTAATAGTTATATGTACCTGTTTGGTATATGTTAATGTTAAGTTTCATGGCGCATTGGATCTCTCTGTAAGGTCATGTAATCATTTTTCAAAAGAAAAATGTTTGGCCAACTTTGGCCGCCACTATGTACTTGACGCTGACTGTACATTGACTGCCGTTCCTTTTCGGATACGCTCAACCAGTGCTGTATAATTAATGAGCACTGTCACACGAGCCAGCACCAATTAGCTGATTAGCGCTATGAGCCCGTATCGCATTCCGATTGCCATCGGAACAGTCGTGTCGCTTGTCGGGGCTAGGAAAACCGCGAACCTTTAAACTATTATAATACTACACCGACAACAAATTATAGGAGCGAAGCGTGAATGTCGCGACCTAAACGCGTAAACCCAATTCAGTTATCGTGCATTTCACTCGTATTTGTCCGTAGGTACATGTATTGTCGCAAGCGAGATGCACGATAACGAAATTACATCATTCAGATACCAGTATCAGTTTACGTTCGAATTGGTCTGCAATCTTACATTCCGACATCAAATCGATATCCAAATGAAGTCAGTCGCCCATGCGTGTCGCTCGCGCCAATACATGTACGGACAATTACGAGCGAAATCAACGCGTGAATTATAACTAAATGACATCATTTTGATGTCTAAAGACTTGTGCGCACCGAATTGCGTGTGCGTGATGTGCACGTGCGCGTGCGCTAAAATGTTAGCGCCGCGCACGCACACGTCACGCAAGGGGTGTGCCGTCTGTCATAAGATTCTGTATACTACAATGCCGCACCCGAACGTACACGTCACGCACACGCATCCGGTGTGGACAGGCCTTAAAGTGGCCTTCTCGTTTCTGTTGTAACCATATATGTATAGTATAACCGTTTTCCGCCCCGCTCGCTCTATGGCCTCCGCTTGGCGCGTACATTATTGCCGCAATAACAATTAGAACAGCTGTTTACATTTCATTAAGCCACGATTAAGATTCGATATCGGCCGGATATCCGCCTCTTCCGCTGCCATTATTCAAATTGCTTCGCTGGGAATGGCTTTCATTTCGTTTAGGTTAATTAGATATTGATACGCTCCATGTCGAGTTTTATAATTAGCTTGATTGTAAAATCGTGCTTATACGACTAATTTGTTTTGTTTTACTCAAGGATTCGTATGAGTTTGAATTTCGACTGAATTATCATTTAGGTAAGGTACCTACAGTTAGCACCAAAAGTAGCGTGACTTATGCATCAAAATCACCTATCTACCATTCTCTAATAGCGTAACGAAGTCAAACGAAGGGGAGTAACTATACTGGCTATGGATAATATAATATGCGTCAAAATTGTGTTAACATAATTTTCCATGATATCAATATTCAGATAGAAAATGTGGCTTGTATCGAGATTAACGGTCCATTATCATCTTTATTTACGTTAATTGAATGCTTACAGATTTAAATAAATATTTATACTAGTTTTATCTAAATATTTCATGTTTATATCCTTAGAACATACACTTTTTGGCGTGTATGTTTATGGCGTATTTGTTTAAGTTTACTCGAGAATATGAAGAATCAGAAAAGTTTAGTGTAACATAATTATTTTATATCCCTAGATATCCAATATTTTACCATTGCGTTGCATTCAGACTTTCAGTAAAATGTGCATTAGACATGAGAAGAAAAATGGCAAAAGTTGTAAAATATGCGATGGACTTTTATATTGAACTTTAAGTAATTTAAAGTAAAGTTAGTCGTCGCTGAAACAAAGAAGTTAACGTATAAATAGTATAGTGAATAAATTTTCGACAGTAAAATAATTTTAGGGACCTATAATTATTTATACCAACTGTGTTTTTCTTCCGACAGGCAACTAAGAGCCTAAGAGCCCTAAACACAATTAGTTTGCTCTGTTTTGTTACAGAGTTCCCATGGCCACCTCCGGTCTCCATCATCGAATCACCTCGATGGTACCATAATACTGCATTGTCTTTAATTTCCCATTGACCAAAATTTACCGGAAAATTTTGCTTCGCGGTATCAGTCAAGATCATCATTTATAAAAAGTGACAAAGTCCTCCAGCGGCGGAGGTCGGATACGAACGAACGTCTTCAGCTTACGCGGCTAAGGACCTCTAGGCTACTACTGGAGGGCTTTGTCACATTTTCTTTATACTTCACACAGACAATCGTGCAGTTTTTATCAGGCTCTAATTGTTAATAATCATGAAATTACCTAATGTAACATGGTCAATACTTATAAGTAATTTACTTCAAAATATTACCGCAAAAAGTGGAACCAAAAGCTTACTTCTGCGAAGTTTGGAATGCTTGGATCTACTCGCGTTGTGTGTAATTGTAATATGTAATAAACGGCACAAAATGTGAATGTAACTTTTTGTTTTAGCGCTCACTTTGTAAATATTTGGTTTTAAGTACTTATATAAGTTTCTCATATACTTAAGTGTATTGTAAAAAATCTTTTGAGAAAATAAAGATCTTTGAACCGAAGTTCTTTCTAATGCTAAAATAAAAGAAGTATAGGTAGTACTAATATGTCATCTTTTTCAGTTTATCATCATGATATATCACTCTAATGTTAACGCATTTGTCCCCAGTACCACCCAACATCCTGGACGAAGAGAGCACGCAGTCAGCGGTGGCTGTGCGCGAGAACCAGAACATAAGTCTGGTGTGCAAGGCGGACGGGTTCCCGGCGCCGAAGATCATGTGGCGGCGAGAGGACGGACAGCCAATCTCCGTCGATAAGAGGAAGAAAGGTATGAATTTAAGTGGACAAAAAAGAAAAAAACTGTAAACTATGAAAACACCCATGACTCAGGAACAAATAGCCGTGCTCGTCACACAAATAAGCTTAGCAGGATTTGAACCCGGCACCATCGGCTACATGGGCATGGTCTAAGATCTAGCTACGTAAATAGGTTTGCAATTTATAAGGCACCGGAACCCCTTTAGTTAGTGTGCCATCATTATTAATTAATTCGGGTGCCTGGCAGCTGTTCAGGTGTTGGGCAACAAGTTGTAAATAAAAGGTGTGCAATTTATAGATAGGACCAAAAATGGGACCTTATAGTAATAAGGTCCCGTTTTCACCTTTGGGGTAACGGAACACGATAAAATTTGACCCAGTAAATGAGATGACTTTGCACTTTCACGCATCTTGGATGTCACCTGGCACTACTTTCCCCCAATTAAAACGCCTGGCAATGTTATATTCGAATTAAATACATAATTAGCTATTATATCACACCAAACTCAGAGCTCTATAAATTGTACACTTTCAATTTATTTGACACCTCTCACACCCACCGTTGAACAGCTGCCAGGCGCCCGAATTAATTAATAATGATAGTATGGCACACTAACTAGAGGGATTTCGTAGCTCTATAAATTGCAAACCTATTTTCGTAGCTAGCTCTCCGTCTAGCAGGTTCACTACCGACTAGGTCAGACAGGTCGTCAAATCATTTCTACGTTGTATTATTTTCCCTGTGTGATTTCATCAATTTATTATTCGTTCCATTAGCCTTTTTTTCCAAGAAATCAAGCCAAAAGCCAACCAATATTTTAGTCAGATTCAATGAAAACCCGTTCGCCCATAAGGTTAGTGGTAAATGTATTGTGTGGCGTAGAATTTAAACAGGGTTTTGATTGATTGCTCTTGGACAAACGTATTTTACTTTTTTTGATTTGGGGCCTTTGTTACCATATACACTCGATGTTACCTGCTCACGTACCGTATACTAGACTGTGGGCCCCATTCGGATTTTGAAATAGACATCTATTAGACATCTTTTAGACATCACCGAGATACGATAACGATATGTTTAAGATCTAACCTGTCAAATTTGACGTTTGCGCGATTGTGGAGATACTCTTGAACTATTTCCACAGGATATGACTTAGAGATCCAATTCACATCTAATAGATATCTTACTCTATCTAAGTGACATTGGGTGCCCGAATTGCGCTGCAAAAGAGAACTAGTTGATATCTAAACTATAACGTATCTAGAATGGATCTAGTACGTGTCGTCTCTTGTGAATATCTTGAAGTTCGAATACGGTAGTTTAGGTACAGTGAAGTGAAAAACTACCAACTAAAATATTCTACACGGTGGCTACGCAAAATCGTTTTCCAATACAAAGTTAGAAGTCACAATACGGTCTAGATGCGATCGGACTCCGTTTGAGATATGAGGTTCACTGTTTTGAATTGCTTTAAACTCCTGTTTGCCACAAACTTTTGAACGGCTGTCGATTGGCGACTTAACTGACTGGCAAAATTGACAAATCGCTACATAACCCACCCATACTTTTTTATACAGTTGTACGTATTTTTAGGGTTCCGTACCTCAAAAGGAAAAAACGGAACCCTTATAGGATCACTCGTGCGTCTGTCTGTCCGTCTGTCACAGCCTATTTTCTCGGAAACTACTGGACCAATTAAGTTGAAATTTGGTATACATATGTAAATTAGTGACCCAAACATGGACATATTTTTTTTTTATAATTTTAAAATATATAGGTTCGAAGTTATTTAAGAAAATAGCGAAAAAATTACCATTCCCCCCCTTTATCTCCGAAACTACTGGGTCTAAAGTTTTGAAAAAATAACTCAAAATAGTTCTTTACCTATAGATGACAGGAAAACCTATTAGAAATGTGCAGTCAAGCGTGAGTCGGGCTTATGTACGGAACCCTACAAACGCGAGTCCTCATCGCACATGGCCGGTTTTTTTGTATTAAACGGAAAATGGAAAAAATTTACTCCTTCGGTTGAGACTCGAACTAGTAATCTTTTGAAATTTTGAACATCGGTTCAATCGCTTTTAACCAACTGAGCTACCGAAGTGTACCAGAAGCGTGAGAATTTTGCCATTTCTTTTTTTTTCTTTACGCATTAAACACTATTTGGGCGACTTCGTTAGATCGTCTACTCATATGTCGGAATCGGCAGTTTACCCCGAAACCTCCACAACACGTCACTTTTACACACACACACTATTGCGGTCTGTGGCGTGGACACGGACGCTGTCACTGACAATTCCCTAACTTTAGGCACTTGTCCCACCAAGAGCGAGTAAGCGATTAACTATCGGCGATTTTCTCGCCCAAGAAACGAACAAAAGATTAGGATCCTGTGTTAGTAAAAGAGACACATATATTAATAGTTCATCGCTGGCTGTTCACACCGCCGGCGAGAACACTCGCTCTACTAGTTTGTCGCCGCGATAAGATAAAACTAGCTCAGCGGTACTCGCTCGGCGATGCTCGCTTCGTAGTTTAAACAACGCGTGTTCGGCTACGCTGCACCGCCCGAGCGAGTGACGCGAGTAATAGCCCGTCGCACTCGAACACTCGCCTATAGCCGAACGACAAAACTATTGGAGCTAACACTCGCTTCTCGCCGCTCGCCCACTCGTTTCTAGTTTATCGTTCTACTCGCTTATACGCTACGCTCATCGTCGGCGGTGGGACAAGTGCCTTAAATAAAATAAGTGACATTCGCTAGAAGTAGTATACTGTCGCGATTAGAACGTTAAATTGCAGTATCGAATGTCACCTTTCGAAGTCCCGTCCTGAAAAAAAAACTTAAATCAAAACTTACGATAATAATAATTTTTGAAGTCCCGTCCTGAAAAAAAAACTTAAATCAAAACTTACGATAATAATCATTTGTTGCAAAGTTGTTGTTTATCTCCTCGTGCTAATATTGGTATCTGGTCAAGCACAAGATTCCAAAACTAAACCACACGCGTATTGTCGCGAACTACCCCCTTGTGTGTATGTGAATATATATTACTTTATATCATAAATAGGACGGCGATAACACACAGACAAGGAGGCGTCGCGATACCAAACAAACTAGTGCCCGGGTTCCTGTATATATGTGATTAAACTGGATCCTTACCTTGTTCATTGATGATGGATATCGTAGTCTATCTGCTTCGCTAACTAGGGGTTTCGCCGCTACCACGGTGCTGTCGTCCGACATCTGAGGGTGAAATAGTTTAATGACTTCACAGTCACTAAGTACGCTTAACCTAATATGGTAAGAAACATATGGTCATTAACTAATGTCCGTCAGTAACGTCATGGATGCTTTACATGGTCACATTGTCTGTAGGTCCGTAATGTCCCAGAGATCATACTTCTCCCACAAATCACCGGCACCGCGACCACAGGGGTGCCGTCAAACATACGCCTTCCACAGGCACGTGGGCACCACGACCACAGGGGTGCCGACACATATCAGGCCTCGTCAGGCTCCAGGCACACCGTATAGGTTGCCGTCAGGCCTCGTCAGGCACTAGCTCATGGGCACCACGACCACAGGGGTGCCCCCACACTGCCACTCTCCAATAATACATGCGCCCCACGACCACAGGGGGGCGCCACATCTGCCTTCTATAACCAAGTCCACCGCACCTCACGTACGGTGGTGATCTCCCTCGTAACTCTAGCCAGGTAGTGGACACATCAAATACATCAACAATCAAGTTACGGGGACAAACATTTGTAGAGGGCACAGACCAAGGGTCTTTACTATTAGGCTAAGGGACCACAAGATAACACTGAATAGTTACGAGTACAAGTTACACTTTCATGGTATAGCAAGAGACTTATGAGAAATGGAGAATAAACAGTTACAATACAAATAATAGATATCAAACCAAGCACGCTTAAGTTATATGATATCAAGCTAATCATACTTAACTTCTAATAGATGAGCCTGTAGATGTCTCCAACCAACTACCACGTGCTCGTCACGCAATCTACTTGTTACCACTACAGACTGTTCACACTATGAACGCTGAAGACGAAATGGGCGAGCGACCGGACGCGCCGGAAACTCTAAAGCACTTTACTACCCACATTTATAATAGTTAATAAGAACCAATAGACAAATATCGAGAAAGATAAAAAACTGCCTGCAAGTTTGTGCCGGCGAGAAAATATGACTTCGATGACAGATGACAGACGTCATTTAGGGCGCGTTTAGACGTCAGCTAAAGTATCTGTGCTATCGCGAGTCGCGACACGTATCGAGTAGTTCAAAAAGTCATATCTTGAGCTTTGCGAGGGTTTCAAGGTACGACGGTTAATCGAAGTTTCCTACCGAGTGAAACACAGCATTTTTTACCACTCCACCGCAATAAAAATACTGTAAACAAAACGCATCAAATCGAAATGACCGCTTTTAAATATTTTTATCATTCAAAATTATCACTTAAAAGTCAATTCCACCAGAGAAAAGAAGTGATCAACCGAAAAGTGCATTAAGTTAGGTACTTTGCCGCTTTTATTGACAAAATTATATTTTCTCATCAGTTTCCAAATAATAAAAAGAGCCTTTACAAAGCTGGTGCAGTGAAAAATACTTACCATATGTCCCCAAATAAACAGGGAGGCGTGTGTGACGGCGATCGTTTTTCAACTAATTCCGGCAGCGTATCGGGCTGTTTAACATAACAGAACGCGCACGGCCGCGCTGAATAGCAAACAGGCCCGACACTACTAACAAAGAGGCTCTTCTAAACATAAAGTGTTATAGAATGCGTGTTGAAATATCAGGCCCATTCGAACTTACAATGACATCACATTAATATTTGCAAATTTGCATCATATTATTTAGGTACGGCTTGTCCGCGGCAAAAGTACGAGCGAAATCGGCTCTTATTTTAACATTCAGCCATTGCTGCTCTTTTCTTTTTTCTAAGCTGCCAGTAACTTGCGTATTGTTCACTATGTCATGCGCCAGCTACTCCTAGTTTTTAACTTTCTCAATAAAATAAAGCTAGTGTAAAGTCAGCATCAAAGTTCGCTATTCTGGAATTATAATAATAAAATAAAATAAATATTGGGGACATCTTACACAGATCAACCTAGCCCCAAACTAAGCAAAGCTTGTACTATGGGTGCTAGGCGACGATATACATACTTATATAGATAAATACATACTTATATACATAGAAAACACCCATGACTCAGGAACAAATATTAGTGTTCATCACACAAATAAATGCCCTTACTGGGATTCGAACCCAGGACCTTCGGCTTCGCAGACAGGGTCACTACCCACTAGGCCAGACCGGTCGTCATCGGAATTATTTTCTAAATAGAGATATGTCTGTACAATTCGCAATCTAAAGTATCTGTCACAATCTAATTGTTTTACCAAACTCTTTTTTTTTCTTTATATTTAAAAGCTGTACTCTTGTCGGTGGAGCAATCTCCAACTCGTCCGGTCCTCTGCCAGCTCCTTAATCTTCTGGTATGACACGCCTGTACCTTTTCTTTGAATTGAATACAACATTTTTTCTCAGTCTTCCTCTTCTTTTCTTTCCCTCTGTTTTTCCTTCAACGATGTTCTTAAGGAACGGGTTGTGTAGTAGCAGATGTCCAATTACTCCTCTTCTATTTTCTATTGACCTTATTATTTCTTCTACCAGACGCAGAACCTCCAAAAATAGACGCTTAAATAAGATTACATCCTGCCGCGTCATTTTAAAGCTATATCGATACAAGATATAACTTCGATATTTACTTTGGTTCCAGGTATTACTTGCAAATACACTGAATTTTACATAAACCAAACACACAGGCTATGAACTCGAATGAACCAAACTGAAATGAATCAGTTTTATGTTTATTTTAACTGAGTTCCGGCGATGCAAGTCATTAGTCATAACTTTTGAGCTTGTTGAGGTTGCAACTTGAAATTCACCCTTTAATAGGTATGTACATATACATATTTTATCAGCATATGTACTTACAGGGTGGTTTCATGCGAAGTAAAGCAGACCTACGTTTCATCGGTAAAACGAACCGCTGCACATTTTGCTCCGTAAACTGTTCAAGATTCTAGTATTTACGGAAAATAAGCTAGCCAATCCATTCAGCAGTAAACTGCATAGATTTTAACAAAAGAACCGAGTGTGATTTTTCACAAGAAAAGAGGTTAGTGATGCGACTATTTTAAAGTGCTTAGTACTGAAACTACTAAGCGCACAAATACCTAATGATTGTTCGATTTAAGTTCTAAAAATATTTAAAGATTTATTTCCATTTTCATTTTGTTAGAGTAATCTGCTTCAGAACTAAACTGTGTTTTAACAAAAATGTTCTCTGCCCATGTATTATTTTTTGTAATTGATTGTTGTACGATAAGTGCTCGAGTGGAGACCACGGACTAGCAAGCGCAGCGTGGGACGTCCACCCACAAGATGGACAGACGACCTTGTTAAGGTCGCCGGAAGACGCTGGATGTTGGTCGCTTCCAACCGGCACGTAAGGAGGTCCAAGGGCCTATGTTGAGCAGTGGACGTCTTATGGCTGAGATGATGATGATGATTGCTTTACTCGTAACATTATACCGCAATCTCAATCAGCATTTAGCACCTCACCAAGGTATACCTGTTAAAACATCCAATCAAAACAAGTTGAATCACATTAAAACAAACAAAAGAACACCTTTCAAATCGACATGAGCACGTGAACGAATTTAGCCGAACACGCAGAACACGTAATTAAAACATTTTCGTTGAGTGTCCTTCCAAATAATCATACCAGATGGGGTTGACAGGGGCGCGGGGCACACAATTAGGAACGAGTGCCCTCCACACCGCACGTTAATTTCCCAGTACAAGGGAATCGCTCTTTAAATTTAAACCCATTTCGCCTTTGAGCCTCTCCTAGTAATTATCCTTAACGGATTTTTCTTGTAAGGTTTAAGGGTGTTGAAGTCTCACATCAGATTTTTGTTAATGGAAATTAATTAGGTGAGGATTTTACCGTATTGTTGGATTGATGAGGATGCTTTTAGGGTTTTGTGAGTGTGAAACGCTCTCGGTTTTTGAAAAGGTTAATATAATTGAGGCGGAAGAGGGTGAGGTTTCAACTCAAAAACACAAATTACTGCTTATTAAATTATGAAACTTAATCTGACAGTGAGGGTTTTGATACCTTTTGAGACTCATAAAGGTGTTTTAGATATTTAGAGTTAGGTAAAATTATTTCCTCAAAATATTTGCCTTATGCCTTGTATTATACGATGCGGTATGGTGGCCGATTGGAACGTCGTTCCAATCTAACTCTAAATATCTAAAACACCTTTATGAGTCTCAAAAGGTATCAAAACCCTCACTGTCAGATTAAGTTTCATAATTTAATAAGCAGTAATTTGTGTTTTTGAGTTGAAACCTCACCCTCTTCCGCCTCAATTATATTAACCTTTTCAAAAACCGAGAGCGTTTCACACTCACAAAACCCTAAAAGCATCCTCATCAATCCAACAATACGGTAAAATCCTCACCTAATTAATTTCCATTAACAAAAATCTGATGTGAGACTTCAACACCCTTAAACCTTACAAGAAAAATCCGTTAAGGATAATTACTAGGAGAGGCTCAAAGGCGAAATGGGTTTAAATTTAAAGAGCGATTCCCTTGTACTGGGAAATTAACGTGCGGTGTGGAGGGCACTCGTTCCTAATTGTGTGCCCCGCGCCCCTGTCAACCCCATCTGGTATGATTATTTGGAAGGACACTCAACGAAAATGTTTTAATTACGTGTTCTGCGTGTTCGGCTAAATTCGTTCACGTGCTCATGTCGATTTGAAAGGTGTTCTTTTGTTTGTTTTAATGTGATTCAACTTGTTTTGATTGGATGTTTTAACAGGTATACCTTGGTGAGGTGCTAAATGCTGATTGAGATTGCGGTATAATGTTACGAGTAAAGCAATCATCATCATCATCTCAGCCATAAGACGTCCACTGCTCAACATAGGCCCTTGGACCTCCTTACGTGCCGGTTGGAAGCGACCAACATCCAGCGTCTTCCGGCGACCTTAACAAGGTCGTCTGTCCATCTTGTGGGTGGACGTCCCACGCTGCGCTTGCTAGTCCGTGGTCTCCACTCGAGCACTTATCGTACAGCAATCAATTACAATTACAATTGACAGGGGCGCGGGGCACACAATTAGGAACGAGTGCCCTCCACACCGCACGTTAATTTCCCAGTACAAGGGAATCGCTCTTTAAATTTAAACCCATTTCGCCTTTGAGCCTCTCCTAGTAATTATCCTTAACGGATTTTTCTTGTAAGGTTTAAGGGTGTTGAAGTCTCACATCAGATTTTTGTTAATGGAAATTAATTAGGTGAGGATTTTACCGTATTGTTGGATTGATGAGGATGCTTTTAGGGTTTTGTGAGTGTGAAACGCTCTCGGTTTTTGAAAAGGTTAATATAATTGAGGCGGAAGAGGGTGAGGTTTCAACTCAAAAACACAAATTACTGCTTATTAAATTATGAAACTTAATCTGACAGTGAGGGTTTTGATACCTTTTGAGACTCATAAAGGTGTTTTAGATATTTAGAGTTAGGTAAAATTATTTCCTCAAAATATTTGCCTTATGCCTTGTATTATACGATGCGGTATGGTGGCCGATTGGAACGACGTTCCACTGTCATTGTCAATCCAGAATTCGTTGGTTCATGTAACATTAAGTCTTTCAGCACTGAATATGATTTTATGATATTTACCACTAGCCCTTGGTGAATGATAAAATCGCGAGGAAACCAATCCGCATTGGGCGAGCGTGGGAACTATATCCTAAGTCCGCTCGCGCATGAGAAGAGAAGAGGCATGTACATACTTACCCATCAGTGGGACGTATATATGTAGCCTGCATTGTTATTTTTGTCGTAATATATGCTTTTGCATTCAATAAACAAATACCTGGTGGCAACTGCAACAGTATTATTGCTGCATCGTTACTGCTGCAGGATTCACGTGGGCTGTGAAAGATGAAACGTAATTGAAAGTGTCATCGCTGCAGCAGTAATGCTTAGGGCGATTATTTTGTTGTTCCATGGTGTGTTTTGTTATGTCCTCATTGTTATAATGGCTTAACATTTTAGAAAATAAACTTCCATCGTTATAAAATAGAAATAGCGAAAATTTTCGAACAAGCCGATCCATCAGAGGCGTTTCGGACGTGAACGAGCGAATAACAAGAATAATACGGTAGCTGTTGAATCGCGGGTTGCGGCTCCGGTCGGTTTGTGTTGATGCATCGGCCGAGTTGGGGGCTAATGCACCAAGTTTTTTCCACATTTTGTTGCGAACTCGTTTGAAACACCGATTACGTTACATTTGGATCTCTGACGGTAACTTTTACGTTTTGCAAAATACCTACTTAAACTTGTGTAGCATAAGCATACACATGTATAGCATACATATGTATACATTATAGGTAGGTATATTGTATCTATAATGATTGCCTTAGTTAATAGGTACCTACTAATGTGAACTGCTCTTTTGATGCTTATGTAATTCAAGATAAAATAATCTGTATTTTATGTAATTTTTCTTTGAGAATTATAAATTTCTTTTAGAAATAAAGTGTTTTTAAACCTAATATAATTTCGGCTCGTCACCGCCGTTTCACCACGACATTAATATTTTGCAATGTACATGTATTAGCGCCTGCGAGATGCATGCGCAAATGACATCATTTAGGTATCATTTCGATGTCACAATGTAAGTTCGAATTAACCTCGTAGACTTTCCCCTGTTTCAGTATTATGTATCTAATATTCGTAACAAGTTTCCTCACATCGTAAATGTAAAATATTAAATGCAAACGTCAGAATAAAACTGAAATTAGAGACAGTACGAGCCAACCGCAACTCGCGGGTGTCGGCGAAACGTGGCGTGGCGGTCGCGGTGTTTGCACGGATTAACATACACATTTATACGTCCTATGTCCATGTTGTGTATTATATGGCGTAAATTTATAGACATTTATATATTTAAAACACCGTTATATACATATATAGTGAAAAGAAAAAACAGCTATAATCTATGATGATAGGACCTCGAAATATGAAACTTAAATTGTTATAGAGTCATACAGATATTTAATCCGTCACTCATTTTATCAATAAAATTGACAGTGACAGTGCCCATGTCAAGACCGCAGTAGTTACGTCGCAACAGTAATGCACCTGCAGTTGTCTTCCGAACAACACCTTTAGAAATAATGTTGCAAATATAGGTAACGTGACATGACTAAATTTTATTAAGGCCTATGCGTGTTTAAATATTTTTGAGCAGCCTTTTACAAAAGAACTATTTGCGCAACGGACGTATGAATATTGTGCGATTTAATCCTATCACAAACAACATTAGTGCAACGCTGCGTCGACAAACGCAAGCTGTGCGGCGAACCAGGCTATAATAGGGGATCGGAGAAACGAAACCTATGAAATCGTACGAAATTAAAGTGTACACAAATCTTTAACCACTTGTACTGATTCAATTAGCCTTTATTTAACAATCTTACTAGTTTTACAAAATATAATATAAACATCTTATTTAAAAATAAAATATAAAAAACTATTACAATATTTGCGCTATCAGACATCGGAGTCAAGATTGTCTTGCTTTCCAGCATAGGCCTCCCCCAAGTACCTCCAAAGTTCCCGATCATGGTTCACTTGTACTGATAGTGTCCACTATCTATACAGGGTGTTTGGTACATCGTTTGCCAAATTAAAACGGCAGATAGCTTGAGTCATTTGCTATCTTCTCATGCCTAGAAAAACAAAACTGACTATGGTTTTTTTTTACTACTACGCAAGTAAAATTTGAAATTTACGAAAAACTGTCATAGAAGTGAAAACATTTTTTTGCACCAAATTAAACATTTCTAGGTCTGAGAAAATAGGAAATGACTCAACCTATCTGCGGTTTTAATTTGGCAAACGATGTACCAAACACCCTGTATATTGCCCGGTTATTGAACGTTTTTGTCCTTAGTTACAAGTTCCCCTAAAATGATAATTACAACAAAAAAAATTGTTACAGTGACAGTGTACGAAGGCGACACGCTCAGTCTCCAGCGCATCAGCCGCACAGAAATGGGCGCCTACCTCTGCATCGCGACCAATGCGGTCCCGCCCTCTGTGTCCAAGCGGATCATCGTAGACGTCGAATGTGAGTATATAAGCGCATCAGCAGCCGAAGATAGGCGCTTAACTCTGCATCGCGACCAATGCGATTCTGCCCTCTGTGTCCAAGCGGATCATCGTAGACGTCGAATGTGAGTACATAAGCGCACCAGCAGCCGGAGATGGGCGCTTACCTCTGCATAGCGACCAATGCGGTCCCGTCCTCTGTGTCCAAGCGAATCATCGTAGACGTCGAATGTAAGTACATAAGCGCATGAATATGTACTTGTCTTATAGAAATTAGTAAATTTTGTTACGTTGTATGTCTTTAATTAGAAGATGATACTTAAACATAAAATGTATTTTTATGTGATGATTTCGGATGAGAATCTTCACTTGTTTCAGACTTTTTAAAACACGATTTTACAGTAGTCGTGTTTTTATTTAAACAATTTATTATTCTCTAAATCAAATCATTTTACACCAAAAACAGTTTTTAATAGATACGCTATCTAATAAAGATTTATCCTTCATTCCACTTTGAATGGTACATTAAATATGCAGTAAGATTTCTCCTTAGACCCATTTTCATTGTACTTTTGTGTCTGTGACAACGGTCAGGTAAATCCAACTTTTCGAACGTTTTCAACGTTTCTAAGTTATAAATAGCAGTAAAGTGACAGTTTTCGTACCCACCAACATAAACTGCGTACCTAAATAATAAATAGCGCCACCTACAACATTTACATTATTACTCTTCTTCTTTCTTTCCCCTGCCCTTATCCCACGTCATGTGGGGTCGGCACAACATGTTTTTTTCTTCCATTCACCTCTGTCTTTCGTGTCCTCAGCACTCACTCCTTTCTTTCTCATATCCTCTTTCACACAATCCATCCATCGTTTTTTGGGTCTACCATGCGCTTTCCGTCCATCAACATTCATCCTTAACATTATTTTGTCTATACCTATGGCATTCATCCCTCCTCATTACATGCCCATACCACGATAACCTAGCACTCCTCATTTTCTCCAATTTACATTATTACTCTCTGCTGCTAAGTATTCTATAAATAAGCTTTCATAAGAATTAAAGATCTATGACATTAGACATTATTCTAAAACCACTCTAGTTTAGAATACTAAATTGAATTACCCTTGTCGCATTAAAACGCTATAGGCACTGCCGATTGTGCCAGTCTTGGCTACGTGTCAAACGTTTTCATGCTAATTTGATGCAGGCTTGCGGAATACTGTAAGTGAATACAAGTCTGTGAAAAGGAATAGGAATATGGTTTCAATAACAATTCCATATTATTATTATTATTCTACGAGTAGGAGTATTCAATTGATAATTAGCGCGGAAAACTTTATACATATTCTGTGTATGATATTGTCATAATAAATAAATAAAAAAAATAAAAAAGCCCATTTATTCCATAACCAAAAAAATAATTAATTAAAATCTATTTTTTTTTAATGATATTGTCATACACATTACATACAATTACCATTATCCACATAAGTATTTTATTTTTAAACATTTTCACCAATCATCCTCGATTATACAGGGTGTTTGGTACATCGTTTGCCAAATTAAAACGACAGATAGGTTGAGTCATTTTTTTATCTTCTCATGCCTAGAAAAAAAAATTAGCCATGGTTTTTTTACTACTGCGCAAGTAAAAATTTGAAATTTACGATAAACTGACATAGAAGTGAAAAAACAAATGTGCGCCAAACTAAAAAATTCTAGGCCTGAGAAGATAGCAAATGACTCAACCTATCTGCCGTTTTAATTTGACAAACGATGTACTAAACACCCTGTATAATGGCGCTATAAGTATAAAATCGAAAAAAAAAAGCTTGCAACTGAACTTCCGCCCCGTCCTCTTGAATTATTCTGCTGCTAATTGTAAAATGGCAAAAAACCGTTACTATAACAACTTTGATTAAAAAAAAGGTATTCTTTAAAGAGCATTTTGAATTTCTAATTAAAACGCAGCTGGCTAAATACGAGCAAGACGCGATAATTGAAAGATAATATTTTTTCACGGCGGAGTGGTTCCGAGATTGCGACGCTTCAGGAAAAACAAGGTTCTTTTGTGCTCGTTCAATGAAGTGATAGCTATCTGGATATTGTGACGGCAACGTGACAGCTTGATGGAGGGCGCTGGGGTTAAAAATGGTGGATATCTGCCATCAAAACGTCAATAAGACGCTTTATTATAGGACCTCGTCTAATCTCAAACGATACGTCAATCTCACTCCTTTATAAACGCAAAACAAAAAGTCTAAGCTACACAGTAGTAGGTGTCAGTGGTTACTTAATAGTCGGTATTTTAAGTGACAATCACATTTAAATCGCATAATAAGAGCTCCTTGTCAGTATAAAATAAAATGAATATTATAATTTAAAGCATATAAAAATCTAAGTGAATACCCAGCTATAAACTTCGAGGTAATACGATGAAAACCGGTATAAAACTGAGACAAGACGCAGTAAAAAACGGAATTATAAGTCGAGATAATGAAGTCATCTACACAGGGACAATAAAGAAAGAACTTTATAAATATTTTAAAACGGCACGGAATATTAAAGCACATCACGACGGAGTAATATTCCTGGGAATTGCCCCATAACGGCGGGCGTAAATTACGTCGAGAGTGCGCGTGTGCGTTATACACGACACGAGGTTCGGACGATTCAAGCTGATCGGTTCCGTACGTGTGTTACTGATTCATTATTATTCAGAGCCTATACATTTTTTCTGCATTTCTCGACTTTTGTCAACTTGCTGGGTAATAAAGGATATATTTATAAATGTGTGTTAGGTGGAATAGGTTTATGATTAATTTGCAGTCAAAAATGGCGCTCGCGTTATCATTATGCTGGTTATCTTATTTTTTACATTTAATAATGTGTGCTTTGTTTTATACATTTAACACGAATATTATAGGCATAAAAACTAGTAAAGATAATAAACCTTTTTATTTTTCCTTTTATATTTACCTACTACTAGTAGGTAGTGTAAGTAGGTACCTACTTTAGTTATTTCAAATAATATTACATATAGTTATTTAGTTTGAAGTGCTTCGTTATGAAATAGTGTTAGGCTAACGTATCATACGTTGCAAACATGTTGTCATATCTACATACACCAACACTGAATTCCGAGTCAAATAGTTTAAGCTTACATAGATTAAAATCCCATAGTTTATCTAGACCGAAACCGTAGTAAAGGATTTACTTTGAAAAGGGTGGCAATGCCCTTTTGTGTGAACTATTAATACTATTATGGTAGGAGTAATCTGTAGGCAGATAATTAATGAATACTCCTACATTGAAGAAAATGTTTAGTCGAAGTTCAATTGCTTAATTCTAGGAATACCGTAATTTATTGAATACCTATACTG
Organism: Cydia fagiglandana; assembly: GCF_963556715.1. Classification (NCBI taxonomy): domain Eukaryota; kingdom Metazoa; phylum Arthropoda; class Insecta; order Lepidoptera; family Tortricidae; genus Cydia; species Cydia fagiglandana. The sequence goes on from NC_085938.1 coordinate 20,691,594, forward strand.
AATACGAAAATAATATAAGCAGGTAATTAGTAGGTATTTATAGAGGATTAAATGATGATCTAATTAGGTTACCTCAATCATTAATTAGGTAATCAAGTAGTACATACAGTAATATAATTCTCCTAAAAAGATAGGTAGATAGGGTCCTATAACTTTAAATACCATAACTTAAATACTAATGTGTATTCTATTTATTTAAAGTTGCATGCAAATTAAAAAGTAAACTAACTTTTCCCCCTCTAATTTAAACTCTCGTGAGTAGTATGAGCAATACTAAGCAAATTTTACCGATTAACTCAAGTAATGCTAGTCACTAAGTGCGACTTGTTTCGGAGAGCCTAGGTCTCCATTTTTAAGCACTAACAGTCCATGAGTAGCAGTCACGATAGCCGCATGTGTTGTACCCTTTTATCCTCTCCTTTTTAGGGTTCCGTACCCAAAGGGTAAAACGGGACCCTATTACTTAGACTCTGCTGTCCGTCCGTCCGACCGTCCGTCTGTCTGTCACCAGGCTGTATCTCACGAACCGTGATAGCTAGACAGTTGAAATTTTCACAGATGATGTATTTCTGTTGCCGCTATAACAACAAATAATAAAAACAGAATAAAATAAAGATTTAAGTGGGGCTCCCATATAACAACAAACGTGATTTGTGACCGAAGTTAAGCAACGTCGGGCGGGGTCAGTACTTTTATTTTTTTGCATTATGATACGGAACCCTTCGTGCGGGAGTCCGATTCGCACTTGTCCGGGTTTTTTCAATTCTCTTTTCAAGTTTATCAAACCGGTGGTTCTCACACGCCGGCCCCCACGCTCGAAGCGCGATCCATCATATTTCAGACTTTATAAATTGCTTCTCCAAGTTTTCAATGTTCCCGCCGTCTCTGCTGCGGTACTTTCGATGGATTGGTATTGGATCGTGATACTGCAGTTTATTTGGTTTTAACGTGTATAAATTGTTGTAATTAGGCTGTTACATATGTTGCTGTACCAATTATATGTGCTTTAAATCCACTCTTATGGGTTCAGTATATCACCTGTAAAGGTCACGTTTGGATTAAGACTATCGGCGCAATTCGGTAAATGAGTTAGACATTCACTATATATAAAATAGTAACGATGTGTGACGTTCCACGGCAAAAGGTACCTTATGGCGGTTGGCGCTTACGCTATATTAACGTCACTCCAACATTATGGCGGCCATAAGGTACCTTTTGCCCTGGAACGTCACATATCGTTACTATTTCATATCTAGTGACTGTCTAATTCATTTCCCGAATCGCGCCGTATATATTAGGACTAGCTTCTTCCCCCAACTTTGTCTGCGTGGGCGATCATAATGATTAATAAAGAATATCCTGTCTCATTCCCCGGGCCTTAAACTATATGTATACAATTTTTTCGGTTCAGTGGTATAAGCGTGAAGAGGATTGACAGACATAGTTACTTTTGCATTTAAATACAGATTAGTAGGGATATCATAGCATCAGTTAATCCAACGAAAGTACACTCTGAATCCCAATCTAACCTTAATCAATGAATAATATAACATTTTGGCAACAATTATTCCTGCAAAAGTCAAAGGTTGAAGAACGTGATATTTCGTGTTATATTTATAGCTCAAAATTTTGTAACATTTCCATGAAACACATAACAAAAGTTACTCCCGCCTCATGTTCTCCAAAACAAGCTACTTTTGGGAACTTTGTAATAATAATAGACAATAAGCGGGCATTAATAACGTCTTTGAGAGCGTTTCCTTGTTGTTTATGCTTTGGATGATGCAGGATCATCCGCACAGGATACTTTTAATCACATTTTAAATACCTTGTAAGGTAAGTACCTTGCTCAGGACTTTATGTATAAGATTTTAAGGCCACCCATAATAGATTCTTAAATTTTAAATGCGAAATCTCTGTTTACCTTCGATAAAAATTCAACTGAAAAAGGAAGATAGAGACCAATTAAAGTAACGAACGTAAAGTTGCTTTATTGTTGTCATAATATTTTGATTTGATTCCTGTTAACCTTTTGCCGTTTTGAAAATAATTTGACAGTTCAATATTATTGTATCTAAATACAATTGAACTGATGATTATGGACACAGGAGGTAGCCATAGGAACGGTGTGATAAAACAACGCAGCTAAATTGTGTGTTCGGTTTGTTAGAATTGTCTCGATGGGTATTAGGTATATGTAGTTGCCTGTTGAATGAAAAGTACAGTTTAAAAAAAATAAAAACATATTTTCTAGAGGCATGGAGATTTATAATTTGTTTTCGTCCGCAGTTTCGCCCATGATCTGGGTGCCCAACCAGCTGGTGGGCGCGCCCGCGGGCACGGACGTGACCGTCGACTGCCACACCGAGGCGCACCCGCGCGCCATCTCTTACTGGGTCTACGACAACGTCATGGTGCTGCCGACAAAGAAGTACGCCATCAATACTGAGGAGAACTCTTACAGGTATGTGCAAGTAGAAATAAAAATATGTTATTCGTAAGCGCAAACACATAAGAGAAAAAAATAAACAAAACAGAAAAATGTTGGAAGGAGAATGTGCCACGAAATGATCTCATCTCAGTGCCACTGCCCACGCTGATCTTCCGATGTCTTACAAGTAGGTATCCAAATTTTAGGTATCAAAGAATCAATAATGTATTTCTTATGCTACCACCAGCGTTCCTGCTGCGGGATTGCGACGCAACATTACCGTCGACTGCGATAGTAATGCTGGTTGTAATCTGAATCAGAACGGTACTTTGAATGGTTCGAATAATGCGTAAGGCCTTTATGAATGATTAGTGCGGGGCGTGGATAGTTTACAGTAGCCTCTAAAGTCGTACTGATTCCTCAATGGCAAGTAGAACATTTAGTATAATTATTAACAGAGGGTAGGTTAGGATGCCAGGAGCATGGTGTTTTTGAATATTGACACGTAACTTACGTCTATTATACGTCTGTGTTGGCACATGGGCGTAGGTCGGAGGATCTTGAGGGAGTTGGAGACAAAACAGCGTGTGCTTCTTACGGTGTATATTGGGAAAGTGTCATGAGTACATTACAATTCACTAGCCTAAAATAATTATACTAATTACAGCGCCACCTACGTATAGGGAACTAATTAGGTACCTTTATGTAGATCATTAAGCCATCTAGGGATTCTAGGCTCGATAAAGTACGTAAGAGGTGAAATAGATGGCGCTGTTAACTATACAAGTTAACAGTCTGTGTACCATCGCTCACACTGTTAACTGTCCATCGGTGGACCTTATGCCTTTTGTAATAATTACTGTTTGTAGCTGTTTTAATAAGAGTAGCATGGTTGCTTGCATTGAATATGTTGATTGGAAAATCGTCATAATTACTGAACAAGCCAAAACACAGACAAATAAGCTTTATGAGCTTTTGAGAAAATTTTAAATGATTGTGAGATTTATTTTCTCTTTTACCTTAAGTATAAATCAGTTCTCTTTTTTAACTCACGTTTAATTAAAACAAGCTAAATATAAGTCCTTATTAATGTACCTAGAAATTTAATTAAGTATTTAGGTAGCTATATCTATTTTCTAAGTAAATAAACATTGTACCTAATGCTAAACTTCATTAGTTAAGTTTACCAAAAGTCAAATCTAAGTCGACGTTTGCTCTTATAAATAGTAACAGCAAATTTTATTTACTCATTTTTTATTTAAATAGGTCAATCAATGACTGGAGATAAGATACATTTAAAAAAGCCGATCTCAAGTCTGGAATCGTTTCTAAATAGTTCTAGTTCGATGGTGGAACTATTTGAGGTCTGTGTAAATCTTAGGTCTACATAAAGGTCAAATAATAAAGACCAAGTAATAAAGCAATTCGTCTGTGGAATGCTCCCCTTTGCCTGCCAGACAAGCTCAGAGCAAACTTACGTTCAAAAACATTATTTTATACCTAACTGTACCGTTTCTAGGGTTCTGTACCCAAAGCGTAAAAACAGGATCCTATTACTAAGACTCCGCTGTCCGTCTGTCTGTCTGCCTGTCACTAGGCTGTATCTCATAAACCGTGATAGCTAGGCAGTTAAAATTTTCACAGGTGATGTATTTCTGTTGCCGCTATAAATACAAATACTAAAAACAGATTATAATAAATATTTAAGTGGGGCTCTCATACTACAATCATGATTTTTAGGGTTCCGTACCTCAAAAGGAAAAACGGAACCCTTATAGGATCACTCGTGCGTCTGTCTGTCTGTTCGTCTGTCACAGCCTATATTCTCGGAAACTACTGGACCAATTACGTTGAAATTTGGTACACATATGTAAATTAGTGACCCAAAGATAGACATGTTTTTTTATAATTTTAAAATACATAGGTTCGAAGTTATTTAAGAAAATAGCCAAAAAATTACCATTCTCTTTATCTCCGAAACTACTGGGTCTAAAATTTTGAAAAAAATACACAAAATAGTTCTTTACCTATAGATGACAGCAAAACCTATTAGAAATGTGCAGTTAAGCGTGAGTCGGACTTATGTACAGAACCCTAGAAGCGCGAGTCCGACTCGCACTTGGCCGGTTTTTTAGGCATGGGAATTCTGTGATAAAACATCGTACGAGTAACCTTAAGTTACCAACGTAACGTTTAGTTTGGGTTTGTTAAAATTGTTTCGATGAGTATTAGTTGCCCGTTGAAAGAAAAATATAATCACAACAATACTTTTGTTTGACAATTCAATGTGCGACCATTCTACAGTACCGAATTCCTTATCCTAAATCAATTGAACGTTCATAATCCACTTAAAAGTGACACCATGTGCCGTGGAAGTTTCACAACTCACTTGAAAAGTATTACTTTAAAACCCACGCCAAATTCACACCACTATCCGCCTCGGCACACTTTATTTCATTAAGCTTTCAATATCAATTAGAGCCGGCTACCGCAGATTTTGTGGGCAGACATACGAGGGCAATTAACTAAACGGTTTAAATTGATTCTTAATACGTTTCAAAGCGTGAATTAACTCGATGAGGTCGGATTTAAATTTATGATACGTATAAAAAGATATTTAGATTTCATAGCATTATAAGTATAACGATTCGGACATTCACTTGGGATAAAAATGTCACTTTGTATCAAAGAGTTATTAATGTAGGTATAAAGAGGTGTTTAGTATGAGAAAAAATCATGCCCCGAGTTTTGACATCCAATATAGATTATTATACTTCCTATCCAAATCCAAGACAACAAATATAATTTACAAGCAGCAGTACATGGAATCATGCCGTCCTTGTCACACATTTTAGAGATATAATATATAAAAAACAATTTCGCGCTGTTCCCCTACCTCACTACGCCATCGTCCCTCGCCATCCCACTCTAACCCCGCTCCTCAGATACCCGTCATTACATGTTTTTGTGTTAGTCCGAGTCACACGTATTTTCGCCAAAATAGTGTTCCTCTAAAAATGTCTGTGTGTGTGTCGATTGATGAAGTTAGGGTGAGTAATTTTAATATGTCTATTAAGCGCTGAATGATAATTATAGAATCAAAACATTACTTGTACCGCCGGCCGCCGTGGCCGAGCAACAAAGGAATGGTTTTTCGGCACGGCAAGTCTAGTCTCGTTTGCAATACTTTACATGGCTAGTAATCTTTAATTTGAAATTGTATTTTCATTTAGCGTTATAAACTCATTACGTAATAAATCAACTAAGTAAGTAATCTTTACTTCCGTACGAAATCACTTGTTACAACTACCTCCTTTTTAGAATAAAATAATTACGGATGAAATAAGTACGGAGCAAGGCCTGTTCACTTCCTAAGAAAGTTATGTCCCCAAATAATTGCGCATGTGTGCGCCTGAAGCTTCTATGTGTGCGTTGGCCTCCGAGAAAAAGTTGCGAGTAATAAAAATAAAAACATTTTTCTACACCAACATTGCTCCCAACTCTGATTTAAATTATCACAAATTTTATACATAATTAATCATAAAACGGGACTTAAAACTTAATTACACGCGATTAAGTTTTATAATGAATATTTGCTTCCAACTGTCTTTATCAATGTTCATAAAATATATGGAGGGTAGGTACGTCTACCCACCATAATAAAAAAATATATTTGTCAATGACTCTGTCCAACTGCTGTGGTTAAAGTTCATAACGAACATTTTATTTATTAAATCTTTAAATAATAAATACAACGTAGCGGTACAACCACTTAAGACTGTAAGTCTGTACCTACATAGATTACAGCAATGCACATAGAAAATGTGGTAAATGCGGAGCAACGGCTGTTGAAGCAGCCAGAGTGAAATTTATACAGCTTTAGTGGGTTCAGAAGGAACCGAGTCATAACGCATCTGGAAAGCGTATTAATTAACCGTGAAGAAATGTATGAATACAAGTTAGAAATCTGTGTAAAATGCCGTGTGTAAAGTGTAGTGTATCTGTGTGTAAAGTGTAATAGGTAGGCATGCCTAATGTTATTTGTATAATACTGAAAACTTTGTGAATGCGCTTTATTAATGTCTATTTTTATTAAGTTGTCAGGGTTTAATTTTCAGTGTTTATTTCTATATGTAAAACATAATACAATGTTATAAACATAAATATGCCTTTTATTTAAATCAATAGATAATACCACAAACAAGGGGTAATATTTGCATCTTTCATATATTTCGTGATATGAAGATAACAAATATGTTTATCAACATAATTACTATATACCTATAATACCAATACCCGCCAGGCTAAACCGGTTGTTAACTTTAGTTCCATTGGTACACATCGAGGGCGCCAGTAGTATAAACGTATAAACGGTTGGGGACATTTTTTTGTATGGAGTTACCGTTCTTCTCCTAGTGAGTATTATATTCTTTGGTACGGAGCTATAAATAGATAAATCATGATATTTAACCCAGTTATATGACTAATACAAAATCCAAAGATTATAGTAATATGTACCATATTACTAACATTTCATGTTTTGAATAAAATATGTTACATTCATACTATGCAATGTTCGCTTAGTAAATTGTTTACGAATGCGAACACCATATTATTATATTATATTGACATGCTTTCGCCTACAGATTTTATATACTGTATACTAGTAGGTACTAGGTATACAAACTATATCCGAATTGAATAAAAATTATATATCTACCCTACTGTGTATTAAAAAAGATAGGTAACAATATTAATCCTTGCCGATTGGTAATATTTAAGTGCCTATGCACGGTAGCAAATGTGTCTTTGTGCAAATAGACTTATTCTTTACTTAACCAATAAGTTTAATTAGCATCTTATGAGGAGGTATCCTCATACCTGTAGGTATACAGATACCTACATTTTATATGTAGGTACATAAAAAATTTCATTAAATACACGATCTACAAGATACTTGAAGAATAGTTTGACCGACTGTTGCCAGTGACCGATGTATACGACGAGCACGCGCTATGCGTGCTCCGATACCGACATAGTGAATGTATCGTAAGGATTAAAACGGATTAGGTACTGGTTTTAATCGCACATCGCAGTATCGTCGAGTCTTGGGTCCAGTCGGTGTGGTCGCCTCCTTTTGCTCATCAGATCTCCTGCTTTGTGATAAATAGACATTACTGATTGACACTATTAAGTACCAATGCTATATGCTTAACATCACATAGCCAGTTACTTTCTACAACAGTACTGTATAACGGAGGCGTACCAAGTGTGAACAGTATATCTTTGTACGAGTAAGTAAACTTCATGAATGTGCTAACATCAATTTCTTTTTATACACTCGCATATTATCAACTCAATGTAATTTTAGAATGAAATAAATCATGGTCAAAGTATTGGGACTTGATTTGTGTAATATTATGGACTACGTCAAATAATAATACTCCGCTAGTACAATAGCGTCGAGGATCGTAAACTCATGTGTAAATCGTATCGGAAATATAAGTAAACCTCCTAATGACAACTGGGATTCAGAATTTGGTAGTTTACGTAGAGTGAGTACTTAGAAACTTAGGTATACTATGCAACGAGATGATCATCAAACAGGTAGGTAAGTACTCGGTATAAACCGTGTTACCAAATAAAAGTCAATGACAAAAGAAGAGTTTATGATATTTCACATTAACCCTTAAATTGGCAAGAGTAAAAATTTGTAAAAACAAGTAATATAGTAGCATACCTTTATTTAATACCGTCTGGGGGTCTACAGAAAAATGTTTAAAAAATTCCAGTATTATCGGTTTTTCAGAAAATCTATGTACATCACCATGCACGTTGCCAATTTTATAACAAGAAAAGTAACATTCTTGTATGTACACGCTGGTTACCGCTGCCAAGAAGCCAGTAAAATACTATGTAAAAATTAACGTAAATTATTATGAAAAAACATCATTTAGTGTGGAACTGTCAAAAGCAATTTGGTTTTTTTGTTTCTCCGATGATGAAACAAAGGAGCATATTGCATTTGACGCAATAAAATTTCGTCTTTCCCTCCTTACAATATCTGTAACATACATTTTTCGGTCCACTCTCAGGAAAATGCCCCATGTTGTTAAACCAAAGACTGTCTGTAACTCCGTAGGACGCTATTTCTTATGGCACAGTTTCTCAACTTTCATTTCATCTGTTACCAATCTGCGTCGCTTTACAATTTCCTTCGAATAGTTCAAACCGGAAGTTCTAAAAGTAACCTAAAGCTGTATCTAATTCTGTTTTTTTTTTCAGGCTGGTATGGCTGGTATTTTCACGTGTTTATATGAAGCTCTTGTTACCCTAATGGCGATGAGTGTTCAATGTAGTGTAGGCAAAGCATCATAAATAACTGTAGATGGAGAGTGTAGAACTCTAATATGCTCGAAAGAGAATCAACGTGCTTTCAGAATTAAATCGTGCTTGATTATAAGTATTTATCGACCTCATCCTCGTGCGACAAGCTGTCCAAAGAAGAATTTAAAGAAGGTGGATCAGAGCTATTGTCAGAATTAAATTGTGTGAATGCGCGTGGGTTCCTCATCGGAATCTGATTCATAATCAGAACATACATTTTTTACAGGAATTAAAGCCAAAATCTTATGCGATCTACATAGTGTTAAATACTACAAACCAAAAAAAGGAAAGCATACTGTTTAAAAATATTTTAAATAAACAAGGACACGCAAAATCGTTAGATTCAAAACAAAAGTTAAGTACAGATAGGTTGGCAACGTACACGGTGGTTACCGTAGTTGAATATTTACAAACTTGTCAATGGTAACCGTGCTGTACATTCCAATTTACCAGTGATTATCTTTATTATTATGCCTTATGCTTACAAAATTACCAATTATTCATATACTTTACCATTTTCTTATGAAACACAAAACGTACAAATCATAAATTGCATACAGAAAAGTTGTTAAAATTTAATAAAACTTATTAGAGGTACTGGCGAGCGTAGCCGCTTCGAACAGATTTTTGAATAGCGACGTTAATTTCAAATTTTTGCCATATCACATATTTTAGTACTATTCGTAACATCATTATTAAGTAGTTTCTGAAAATAAAAGCTTAGGAAATTAGATATATTTATGACAGGAATTTTTACTAACTAACGTACACGGTGATGCACAATGCCAATTTAAGGGTTAAATAACACATATAAATTAAAATTCATATAGGATAAATATTTAGTTACAAACGAGAAGTCGAGGCAAAATTTTCCACATTCATTGTGTCGAGAGCTCCGCCTTCACAGCGTTGAGGTTATATTTGCCCCACTTTAATAGTGAAGAGGCTATCTTAACTCCACATTAATTGTGTCGAGAACTCCGCTTTAACAGCGTTGAGGGTAAATTTGCCCCACTTTAATAGTGAAGAGGCCATCATTACTCCACATCAATTGTGTCGAGGGCTCCGCTTTAACAGCGTTGAGGCTAAATTTTCCCCACTTTAATAGTGACGAGGCTATCTTTACTCCACATTAATTGTGTCGAGAACTCCGCTTTAACAGCGTTGAAGGTAAGTTTGCCCCACTTTAATAGTGATGAGGCTATTTTTACTCCACAGTAATTGTGTCGAGAGCTCCGCTTTCACAGCGTCGAGGTTGAATTTGCTCCGCATTAATAGTAACGAGGCTATCCTTACTCCACATTTACTGTGTTGAAGATTTATGATGATAATTGCATAATATCAAAAACTACAAAATAATGGCTGACTCGCTCTTCGATTGCTTCGGTCATTTGGTGTATCGGTCGCTTTGCTCTTCGGTCGCTTCGCTCTTCGGATGCTACGCTCTTCGGTCTCTCCGCTCTTCGGATGCTACGCTCTTCGGTCGCTTCGCTCTTCGGATACTACGCTCTTCGGTCGCTTCGCTCTTCTGATGATACGCTCTTCAGTCGCTTCGCTCTTCGATCACTTCGTTCTTCAGTCACTTCGTTCTTCGGTCTTTACGCTCTTCGGTATGTTTGTTCTGCAGACACTTTGATCGTTATAAAATGAGTCAAAGATATATAACCGTGCTCCACTGTAACAGTGTTGATGCCAATGTAATGTACTTGTCATAGTCTGCATCCAGACCTTTATGTTGCCTCCACTTTAATAGTGATGATGTGACTTTACGTATGTGAAATACAAAGGAGATTTTAGTTACGTTGAAGCAATTTAACTGGTGTTAATGCAGCTTAAAATCCTGTTAAGTACACCAACAGTGCTGTATGACGAGTAAACAATATATGGAAAGAGATATAACCCTTTAACCGGTTTTACATTCACATTATTGTACATACATATTACGAAGTTATGTGTTCCAAATAGCTTCAAACAGCATCTTTGACCTGCAGTCAAATATATAGCATCTCAACGAGCCCGATTTACCTACTCGTAACAAATCCAGTACGATTTGCTTACTGGTTATCTCAGCTCTAAACTTCAGGGGACCGTCGCCGCAACTAACAAGGGCTGCACCGTGATGATATATCCCACGACGCGAAATAAACGCTGGAATCCTTAGCTGAAAACGAATATGCACAATTGTACAACAATGCAACCAGAGTTAAATGCTGTAACCTGTTACATGAGTCGCCATCGCTAAATAGCTAGATTGACAATCGCAATAAAAGATTGATATCCATAAACAATAATAAAATTAAATATTGACATTAATTTAAATGCTCTAGGTTGTCATATTATATTGCTGTACAGTTATAATAGGGTATTTTCCTACTACTACTACTACTACTACAAATCAGTTACCTTTTTAGAACTGTCAAAACGATTTGCTAAGATGGATTTTATATGAAACATTAGATCGTGACGTCACGGTCAACTCACCTTTTTTTTACACGACTGCCCAAACAAAAAGAGTGTATTGTTATATTTCTATCCAATTTATAAAATAGAACTTGTGTTTAAAAATAACTCTAATCTGTGAATTTTATGCATGGTGTAAAATAATTTATTTAAATACTTATAGTACCTATGTAATACCCTATTGAATGCTACGTAACACGAGAAAGCTTAAATAATTATTGTTGATTGTGTATCACAAGAATACTGTGCACGCTGCACAGTATAATAGTTATTTTTAAAAAAGGTTACTATAAGTTACTCCTTGAATGATAAATTTCAAGTAAATGCCTTATACACAAATATATCATAATTTAATACCTAACTACCTACACTCTACCAATCTACCAAAGTTTACTTGCCACTTGTATCACGTGTAGTCGTCATCGGTCAGATACGTAAAGAAAGACGAGTTATTTATTAATAAAGGTAGTCTATCTATATACATTATTTAGCTATTTACACATCGTTTGAGAATGTGACTGTCTCATTTCAATCAAAGACAGAGAGAATCGTACTAAATTTGTCTTACACCAGTACTAGCACCCAAAAGGAAAGGATGAGTATAGTTTTCCTGTTACTGACTGACAAATTGGTTTGACCAACTATATAAATCTATAATTTGAAGCTGAATTATAATTGAAAATTTGAAAAATTATAAGTTTCAAAACAGCACCTACAGGCTTTTCTACTAGTCATTGTCCGGACTTAGTCTAAATGTATAGAAACTTGATTTCTATGACAACCTTACAATGAAGAAAAATCTCCTTTACCCACAGGCTTTGTATAGAAGAGGGTATTTATTGTTGTATTGGATCTTCATTGCAAACTGTCATAAAGTTATATTTTATTCTACTTGTCAATACTTAAAAAGACATACGTCATAGATTGATCATAACGCAAAAAATAATTACATCCAGTGAGTGGTTGGTAAAATCTCAATACATGAAAAACAGCTTATTTATTATGTATAGTGTCTGACAGAAAACAACCTAAACCGTTGTGGTAATTATAATCTTGAAAATTAAAACAATGTATATCTTAGTTAAATTTAAATTGAAATTCGAATAATATAATGGGTATAAAGTGCTATAAAAATTGGTTCAGAGCTATAACTAAAGATTGAACACACCTTTTAATGGTCTACATAAGCAAAGGCAAAATTACATTATACAACAGTTATAACACTTATAACCATAATTTTAAGAAGTTGTTTTTTAAAGTTATAGGTATTATAATAAAAACTAAGAAAGTTTAATTTATTTATGATTATTTTTTTCTTTCACCAAAAAGGAATATAAAAGGTACCTAATTTTACCCGTTAATCAATGACGCTTATCATTATAATATACAATGCTATACTTATATAAAATTACATTTGCAGGTAAATCTCTTCAGCTGAAATCAGTCATATCAGTAACGGTATACGTAACTTACTGATTTGATATCGATATTTCATTTTATTTTCGCACCTGTATTTAGATATAAGGCTCTGAACATCTGCTTGTAAATTATATTTGTTGTCTTGGATTTGGATAGGAAGTATAATTAATAATCAAACGAACTTACCTGTGAAGTTTGATTACAATTATACGAGTATCCAAATCCAAGACAACAAATTCCCGCCCCCCAACCCCGAAAATTAAAATAAAATAGTCTCTGTTCATAACACAAAAAAGATCCACTCTGAAATAATGACGGGTATCTGAGGAGCGGGGTTAGAGTGGGATGGCGAGGGACGATGGCGTAGTGAGGTAGGGGAACAGCGCGAAATTGTTTTTTATATATTATATCTCTAAAATGTGTGACAAGGACGGCATGATTCCATGTACTGCTGCTTGTAAATTATATTTGTTGTCTTGGATTTGGATACTCGTATAATTGTAATCAAACTTCACAGGTAAGTTCGTTTGATTATTAATTCTAAATAACACCATTTCCTTTGTGCTGACTGAATTTTCAAATGTCAAGTACGATACTGTACAGCGATATATACGGTACAGTTCAGCTATCAAATTCGACGCACAATTTTTTTCTAAAGCTTTCATCATCATCATCATTTCAGCCTATATACGTCCCACTGCTGAGCACAGGCCTCCTCTCATGCGCGAGAGGGCTTGGGCTATAGTCCCCACGCTAGCCCAATGCGGATTGGGGACTTCACATACACCTACGAATTTCTTCGCAGATGTATGCAGGTTTCCTCACGATGTTTTCCTTCACCGAAAAGCTAGTGGTAAATATCAAATGATTCTAAAGCTTTATACCTCATTAAATATGTTCGAGTACTTAAACACTAAACTGAATCCTGGACAAGTTCTAGACTGTCCTAAGTACACACAGTAGGCAGCTAAGCGGCCTAAAGCCTAATCCTTCCAGTCAGTTCAGTCGGTGGCGCTTAGTGCTTCCGACAATTGCATTCTAAGCTCCTTACGATTACGTTTCCGATTACATTCGTATTAGCTGTACCTATTCGTATTTGTATTGGTTGTATTGGGCCCCATATATTCCACGACTCTTCTTTTTCCGCATTTACTCTATTACAGATAATGCCTAATATTTTCTTTAATGTAATTTATAATCTATTACTTATCCTCTACTGCTAAGAACTAAGAAATCTGTAATGGACCAGATTCTTGCCATGCTCATGTTATGAGTACTAAGTTCAGCAAGAGACTTTTGACTCTGTACTCTCTTCACCGTCTACAAAATGTTCTCCCGATTCATTGCCCGCTCTTTCTAGCTCTCCTTTCTGGACTAACGACTAGACAAAGATCAAAGATCACTAAGATAATTGCACCATGAAAACTTTTTGACTTTATCAAAATATAATTATGATTCGTCGGTGAATCACTAAACCATTTAATATTTTAATAAATTCGCTTTTGGCATATAATTACATAAAATGCTGACATGTTGGTACGTCAGGTCGTCGAAAAATGAAGCGCTTTGATCAAAGTTAAATATAATTCAGAATTTTCCTATGGCAATATAATAGAAATCGTACAGCGAATTATATTTCAACTCTGGTCAACGTGGGATTCAAACCCACATCTTTGGGTTTCAGGTCTAACGTGCTACCAAACCCACATGCTGATCTTCATCATGCACAGAGAATTCATGCAATCGTGACAACTTTGTCTCGTGAGAAGTTGACAACTTTAACACGTTCATTGAGAGATGGGGTCGACAGATCACATGTTACAAAGTATGCTTAGTCACGAGTTACACTAATTGCTGCGGCGAAGGAAGTTGACCACAGTTAATTTTTAGAGTTCCGTACCCAAAGGGTAAAAACGGGACCCTATTTCTAAGACTCCAATGTCCGTCTGTCTGTCCGTCTGTCTCAATGTTTGTCACCAGGCTGTATCTGATTAACATGATCTTATTTGTAGAGCCATAAGAGCATGTCACATATTTTTGTGGCCTTCGAAGAGTAACATATTATTGCGGGTGACTGTACCTATTTTTGTTGCCAATATCACAACAAATACTAAAAACAGAATAAAGTAAATATTTAAATATTGTGTGTGTGTGTGTATAGTGAGGCTCCAGTAAAACAAACGTGATTTTTTTACCATTTTTTGCGTGATGATACGCAACCCTCCCTGCGCGAGTCTGACTCGCATTTAGCCGGTTTTTTTATTAGGTACGATAACATCTGTTTATACCAACTCTTAACTTTCAATTCTTATATGTACCTAGTGTAAAACTTAGCTATATTTCGATTATACATCTGGCTAAACCAGCGTTCAGCGAACCTGCTCCTGACACGGCTCGAAAAACTTCCATCAACTGAGTAATAACCCTTCCGCTCCGCAAACACGTTTAATTAAAATTATGAGTAAGTGCGGTTAAAGTTAACTAATTTTGCTATGCTAACTAATTTAAGTACAAGATGGCTGGGGGCTCTAGCTCTGGCAAATGGGTGATGCTTTCAAGACTCATACATCGTAGTTATTTAATCTTTGCGTATGTTTACAAGCGGTCGTGGATTATGTAGATTTAAAAAGTGAATTAATATTTTTTAAAATTTAAAGTTATTTAAAGAGGAACAAAATTGTTGTATAATCATTTGTTTTCACTACCTGTTAAATTTCTAAATTTAAGTGAAAATTACTAAGTCAGGTTATCTTACTCTTAGTTCATGTCTATATTCGCTGAGGATATTTTTATGATTAATCTCGGTGATTTAATTCATAAACAAAACGCAGCTTGAAAGAGTGTAATAATAATATAATTTCACGTAGGTGTCTAGGGGTAGGTGTAGGCATTTTGTACGTTTGACTTTCAAAAGTGCATGGAATGGAAGTAGCCACATCCACTCTCCGTACCGTTTTGTACCGCTCCGTATTAGTAAATATAAAAAAACCATATAAGTAACATAACCATCGATCCTGTCTAAAATGTAATAAAAAAAATAAAGGAATTGTTTGCCCAGTTAAAGTTAAAATATATTTTTGTTACAGAGCGCATATGAAGCTGACAGTTCGGAACTTGCAGCTCGGTGATTTTGGAAACTACCGGTGCATCTCGAAAAACTCGCTGGGAGAGACTGAGGGCTCGATCAGGCTGTACGGTAAGCATAGTATTTTGTAAAACACCCTTTCTGACACTCTTTCTGAGGCCATTTCGTAAGGGTCTCAGGATCATGGTTAGCATCTGGATTGCAACTGGTATAGGTATAAGTAAAAAAATTTTGGAACGATATTCACTGTCATCATTTTAGCCCCCCGTCGCTCACTGCTAAAGCTGCTGAGCATATGCCTCACTTCGTGTACGCCAATTGTCCCGGTCCTGAGCTAATCTCATCCAGACAAGCACCTAAACTCACTGCATCTTAGCAGAGTAACCAAAAGTCTTATTTCTAGTATTTTTGGAAGTACTTATGTATAAAAATAAAGCGAACTTTTTATTGCTCGCTCTACGCTATAGATCCAAAAGTAAGTACTTTGGTACTGATTCAATTTAACTTTAAGACTAACTTTTCAAAATCGATAAACTTAAATAGCTAAAGGTATATAATATCTTAATTAATTCACCGAAGCCTTTAATTATAAGTTAACAGTGATGAACTATGTCACGAGCAAGACTTGGAAATATACTCTGTGTACTGTTAATTTGTAGCCAATTAATTTTACTTGCGAACAACTTAATCCTAAATAACTAATAATTTAATTAATTCAAGTTAGGGTGGTAAGGTTACGAAATAATTTGCAGTGAGTTATTTGGAAAACCATGTTATTTTCCAACATTAGAACCAATTTTTTAATCTATAAATTGGGTCCCATGTTGTCCAGAGTTGATCATCGTTAATTTTTATATTGTAATGTAATGTGGTACGTCCACAAAAAAAAAGGGGAAAAATATTTACATTAAAAAAGCTAGTGTTTAATTAGTTTCTATCATGTTGTTCAAATGCCTTTTAGGCAAAAAAATATTACGTTATTTTGCCATATTTACACATGACGATTATATTTATCACGACAAACTGCCACAATTCGCACGTGTATCGTACAACGTTTTACAGTACATATTGCCCTTTAAATTTGCGACGTAATTACGTAATGTGCTTATTATAGCACAGGCTGTCGTAATGATAATTATGATTTATTTATCTCACAATATACAATTTTGACTTAAAATACTACTAAATTTTATTTAATAAATACAAATTGGAACATAAATTTACATACTTTTAACTAGGTAAATATACATATTCAATTACACAAACGGGTCTACCGCGATATAATTTCATTGTTTTTTACCTTTAATTCCACAATTCCTTTAATTTGACCACAGCTGGTGCAACTCAGCTGAAACGTCGGAATTAAAGGTAAAAACAATGAAATTATATCGCGGTACACCCGTTTGTGTAATTGAATATGTGTACAAAACGCGAGAGTTTAAAGTGTTATATAGGTAAATATAAAAATTAAGGGTATTACACGCTATTAGGCCATAGGTACCCGGCTAAATGTACCTAGCACGCTGCTAAAATTACACATGGTATTAGGAATTTATATTGTGATTGTTGGAGCACCACATTTACTGTAAAAGTCATTATTAATTTCTGCCACAGAAATCCCGATGCCATCCACGTCGCCCAAAGCAACGGAAATGAAGAGCAACGCCAATAAAGAACGTGAGTATAATATGTACAACATTCATTAACATAAGCTTTATGCATATTTCATTGCTGACATCGTTCATATAAAAAAAAATGATAAAAACACCGACTTCACGGAAGAGTTTGCACACTTCACAAAATGCCGAATATAATCAAGCGTTACTTGACGGGAATCCATAAAACAAAAAATATATGATGGATGACTCACACTTCGTTTTCTATAGAAAGCATCACGTGATCTAATCACCAGTCATAGAAAATAGTGTCGGTAATGCCATTGAGGTACATATTATGAGGCTGCTACATAATGAAAGGCATTAATCTTTATTAAACTAAAACTTTCTAATGTGAAAATAAAATAAAATGACACTGAACGCTTGAGTACATTAGTCGCTATCAAATATATCGGGATGAGCAAGGTGCTCACAAATATCTGAACACGCTTCTTTTGTCAAGGCGTTAGAGTGTTTGTTCAAATATTTTTGAACACCTTGGCCGCTCCGGCGATATAATATAATGGTGACTATAATAGTTTCGGGAAATTTGATTGACCCAAAGGATGTGTACTAGATATACGTTAACTTTTACGATTTGGGCATAATTTTAGCCCATACACAACGAAATACCTAGATACCTATTTATAATATTTGACTACCATTAAGAATTGGCAGGTCCATAATTAAAAGCATGTATGTACCTATAAGTTTAATAACTTCCCGACACATTTGCGATCCGCACAGGAAACTGTGAATGATGTTGAAATTAATTAATATTCAAATTACAGCGACGAAATTATTGTATTATTGCATTTGAACATGGATTTAAACGCAAAGCAGAAACGTGCGGTGAGGCGATTTTAACATTTTGACGAGACCAAATCAGATTCAGTAATCCTTGCGTGTAATGCATTCGTTGCAATTTAAATAATTATGCTTCTAATTGAATACCGGATTCGCTTTAATTGAGATTAATCATAATTTCATATTTTGAGTTACCTATGTTTGTTTCCATTGAAAATGAGTATTTTAATATCCCGTTTAATTTGTAGATACTTCAGCACTGGGAATTTTCAGAGAGTCCTTTTATTTATTATAGAAAAAAATATTTTGTTTTTTATAAATTTTTGTGTTATATTTTTAGTATTTACCTGACATAAGTATTTTATACAAAAAGTCAGTTAATTTGCTTAACTTCCAAAAAATGTCTAGGTATGAACATTTTACGTGATAGCTACTCCATAAAAATGAACTGTCATAGGGATCATACTATACATTCAACAGAACTACAACTAGAAATTCATAGTGATGGACTGAACTTTATAATCGTGACAGCAATGCCGCATGAACATAATAATATAATCAACTAGCTTTTGCCCCCGACTTCGTATGCGTGGAATTAGTGACAGCAGCTAAAGTAGGTATAATATATTAATATAGGCCTGGATAATGCTGATAGCAATCATTTAATTCGCGCATTGCTTACTTCAATTATTAAGCAATTCATCAACTCTTTCAATTCCACTCCCCTTTGCACTCTCTTCAGGGATGATTTCCGACATAAAAATGTCCTATCCTATGTCCTTCCCCGGGACTCAAACTATCTCTATACCAAATTTCAAGTAAATCGGTTCAGCGGCTGGAATTATGAAGAAAATTTAAAATGCTATCTTAAACTGGTCAAACCCCGATCAGCTTTCCTTTACCTTTCATCCTTTCATAACGTCCGAATTCAAAGAATGATATTTTCTGAAACCTAGCATGGTATATAACAAGCTCCTCAATATTGACTAGTCTATTTAATCCTTTCATAATACTTAGCTTCACTATAAACTTGACGCTCAAGACGCTGATCAGCTAAATTTAAACCTTCCATAAATAAAGTTACCCCTTCGTAATCGAAAATGTTCTTTTTAAATTTCACAACAACCTATTGCTTGCTTCAGATAAAAGTAAGTCCAAGTTTTCAATTCCGCGGGCCGCCGAAGTTTCGAACTCGAGATCGACCCCCGTGGAGGGTCTTCAAAGTGTCGTTATGAACTGTGAATAACTCCATTCGGGGGCGATTACGGCTGCATAAAGCTGTCGACGAGGAAACAAAGAGGTGTTGATTGCAGTTAATGTCTCTGTCGACGTTTAAGGGTGACGTAACACGTTAGGTGACAGACTTCCTTCCTTCCTTCTAATAATATAATAGGACCTTTTTATGTTAAGTCAACATTTCAATTGCATCACTCTCACTTAGGGTCGGTTGCACCAAACCTGTTCGTATCGTTAAGGAGTTCGCTAAATTTTTATGTATGGAACGTTTCATAGTAAGGCGCCGGGGCGCGCCGGCTGACGGTGATCAGTCTGTCAAATGTGGTTGGTGCAACTGGCCCTTAATAATGGTATTTAGAAAGTCACCTCAAAACCTAACCTAAGGCGTGTTGCAGCGCGCCGGGCGAACGTTACGCGCGCCGTGCAACGAACCGAGGGCACGGAGCGGCCGAGCGTGGTGCGCGCGCAGCTCGACCGCGCGCCCGAGCGCGAGCGCGACGCGCAACACGTGTACCGCGCGCCGCCGCTGCACGTCTCAGGTATTCATCTTTTGTTTATTCATTGTTGTTTTGTGTTGTTTTTTACTCATTTTCTAGCTTAAAAATGGCATAGAGAAATGTGTAAGCTTGCTGATTCTATAAATAAAAACTCATTTATAATATGTTTTAAGCGAGCTTTGCGTAAGCTTGCTTGTAATTAAATAGAAGCTTAATAAGTATTTTTTAGTTTAAAGGGATTATGGTGGGCTACCTAAAGAATCCCGGTGGGCTGCAGGTTTGTATTTTAATTATGTGTAAGTTGTTTGTTAATTTTAATATTTTATCTTTAATTTAATTGTAATTTTAATTTTATTTCATTTAAAATATGGACTGTCAACT
Source organism: Cydia fagiglandana (assembly GCF_963556715.1). Taxonomy (NCBI): domain Eukaryota; kingdom Metazoa; phylum Arthropoda; class Insecta; order Lepidoptera; family Tortricidae; genus Cydia; species Cydia fagiglandana. Next base: position 20,711,952 of record NC_085938.1, read on the forward strand.
GTCTGAAATAAATTATTTTTATTTTTTTATTTTATTTTTTTTTAGTCCCGCTGTTATAGAGGTACAGAGACGCGTCATCGCCACTTCGATTTTTGGAGTTCGCTGCTTGGCCTGCGTCAAGTGTGCATTGACTTTTAATGAAATAACTTTTTTTGTGATAAAATAGCTACACTCGTCTGTTACGAGTACATGAATGACTGAATACAGTTTGATTTCCAAACTTTTCCTGACTACTGAATGACTATATGTGCCTACCGACGATTGGTAAACATTAATCCTATTGTCACAAAAATGACATTTATTGTACGTACAAACGTACATATTTGTTGAAGTTGAAAGAGATTATTTGTTGAATGTGAGCTTTGAATGCGCGATCTTTATCTGTCAATTATCGGTTTTGTAGACTGTGGAATTTTTATCACTCTCATCTTTATTAATGTGACGTCTATTTTTAGAGTAGATATATTATGATTTTTCTATAGAATTAACCACCATAACAAACCATCTAGCTGTTATTTATCTTTGTTCCAATCAAGCCGTTTCATAAAGACATTCTTTTCGTTATCGTTCCTAAAGTTTTTCTTTTCGCATAAAGCTAAAAATCCATAATAATCCGTAGCGCAGCGCACCTCAGGGCTGGCGTATTTATTTTTAACGGCGACACAAGCGGGCTGCTCAATAATGCAGTGAGTTGTTACAAAGAAGCGGTAAGTAAAGGTTTGTGGAGTACATTATAGGATTGAGTTAGGGTTGCCAGGCGGGGGTTCTGCTCGGAGCAATTTATCGCCGGATTTTCGTTGCATTAAAGCAGGAATGTAAAAAAATTGTGGCGAACTCTTCAAGTTTAACAATTTAAAATTCTTTAAAGTGGAACCAGAAAATATAGTGACATGTTGCGAGAAGAACCTTCAGAATTTTGCGGTAGAGTTGTTTTTTTTTATCTTTATCCAGAACAACTTATCGTCAAATGTATTAAATGTCAAGGTGTCGATAATAACACATTGAATGGTTGTCTCAAAAAACATTTTTAAAACGTAAAAATTCTACAAAACAGTTTGTCCCAACACTTTTATCTATTATAAACAATAGACAGTTCTGTACTTTGTGAGGTTCCAGGAATTCTTATAATAGTTGTAACTGAAGTTACTATTAGCACAAAGAATCTATAGTTTTATTTGTCAACAAAACTGTATTTATTACGGTAAATACAAGGAAATATGTTAATAACATCATGCCTTCATAGTTCAACTGGAAACAAGTTGCATTAAGGGACACAATAGTTCAGTTGCATGAATTTTTGAACTATAAAAGCGACTTCCGAATGTTAACTACAGCTGCATACAATGAGTGACGTTCGCCACCGTATTAGTGCCGCGATTATGTCGTTCATTTCCGTCAAAGACGTTCATTGTCACTTTTTTGGAATGTTAAATTTAATCAAAATTTTTTAAGCTGCAGTACAGCTGCAATAACTCGATCGTTCATAAAAATCGAAACAACAAAAAATTGTTCAAAAATGAACTAGCCTGCATTTTTCCCAAGCTCACTGAATCGGATCATTACATTCCCCTGGCAAAACTGCATTGTCCCTGCCGAGCACAACCTTGTTGCATTCTTATATGCATTTAAGCGCATTGCACGTATCGTTCGCCCGTTACTGCAATTACTTACCGTATCGCAACGGCTTACAGTCTAATTTCGAATGTGGTTGGAAATGTTACTGGGAATTCGGAAGTGGTTTTGTTTCTTTGTTCTTTGCTAGATGGCTGTCATTTCCTAGTACGTGTAACGTGTATTATGTTTAAGCTTTACTACGTTGTATCATTAGCAGTAAAGTTACTTTTTAGAGATGGGCAGAATATTTGGTAATGATTCGGTATTCGGAATTTTTGGCAAGTTTTCCAATGTTTGTTGTAAGTACGTAATTCCCATTTTTGTTCATTATTATTTTCTTTATTCATTTTTCGTCTTAAGTTAGGTTAATTATAATATGAATATAAATTCATTATTATTCTCTTTATTTATCTTTCTTCCTAGGCTAGGTCATTTATAATATGAATATAAAAGTAAAATATAAAAACACTTACAAAACAATAAAAAATACTTCATTATTATTTATTTTTCTTCTTAGGCTAGGTCATTTATAACATGAATATAAAAGTAAAATACAAAAACACATAAAAAACAACAAAAAATAAGTATAAACACATTATAAAAAACCTAACCTAGGGTGCCGCCAGCAGCGGGGCAGGGCCCAAGCTGCCGGTGGTCAGGGCCGCAGAGAGAGGAACCGGCGGACTATCCGCGCCGTGTCCAAGATCACCGCCTTCTGCATCTGACCCTTGATCCAACCACCTAGCGAGAGTCTCTCAAGATGTCGGTCGAGACTCTTCGCTATTAGACCGTTCACTGAAACGACTATCGGGACAATGATCGTCGAATCAACATCCCACATAGCGGTTATCTCGTGAGCCAAGTCTAGGTACTTACTGGACTTGTCCTTCTCGGCTTTCACGAGATTCTCATCATGGGGGATGGTGATGTCAACGAACACGGCCCGACGTTGCGATCGATCTATTATCACGATGTCAGGCTTATTGGCTACAATAGTCCTGTCAGTGATGATAGATCGACCCCAATAGAGCGTGGCACGACCATTCTCGAGAACAGGCGCAGGTAAGTACTTGTAGTACGGTACTTCGCGGTCCACAAGGCCGTATAGAAGAGCAAGTTGCTAGTGAATAATCCTGGCTACGAGATTATGTCTGTGCAAGTACTCACCGTTAGCAAGATGAGAACAACCGGAAATGATATGCCTGAGTGATTCTCCGGGACGGCGGCATGCCCGACAAATGTCGACCGTACCGTCCTTCAGGATATATTTCCGATAGTTGTTCGTCATCATCACTTCGTCCGCAATTGCACAGGCAAAACCCTCGGTTTCTCCGAAGAGGTCCCCGAATCGTAACCAGTTCACCGACGCGAGCAGGTCCACATCGGGTCCCGTGAGGGCCTTGTAGAACCGCCCGTGTAGCACTTTACTCTCCCATGCCGCCTTGCGATCCGCAGTACTTAGTACCACAGGTTTGCGCCAGTTCTCGTTTGCCAAGGAGAGCGGCGTGAGGTTCCTGTCTACTGCCACCACATCACGATGCATCCCACACTCGTTGTTAAGGAAATAATTCCTGAGATTGTACACCTCGCGGTTGTGGAGATCCTTGGCGTTTAGGAAGCCTCGGCCTCCACACTTGCGTGGGATGTACAATCTCATAACCGACGAGCGTGGGTGTAGCATGCGATGTGTGGTGAGCAGTGATCGGACCCTCCGATCCAGGGCGTCCAGCTCGGTCTGAGTCCATCTTAGTATGCCAAAGGAGTATGTGAGGAGGGGCATTACCCAGGCGTTGAAGGCGCGCACTTTGTTGCCTCCTGACAAAAGACTGTTAAGGACTTTTGTGAGCCGACTGAAAAAGCGCTCCTTCACCGACCGTCTAATACCCTCATCATCAATACCCAACGACTGTGACATACCAAGGTATTTATAGGTTTCTGATTCAGAGATAGATCTGAAAGACATTGTCTCAGAAAGTTGTAAATTTGTTGAATTTACAACCCTCCCCCGCTGTACATGCATAACCGCACATTTATCGACACCAAACTCCATGTTGATGGCACTACTGAAGACTTCGGTGGTTTTCAGTAGCTCCAACAAGCCTTGGGTATTTGGTGCAAATAATTTGAGGTCATCCATGTACAGAAGATGAGAAATAACTTCACCCTCTCTCCGAAGCCGGCAACCTAGTCCCAAATCCTTCAGCAGGGTGCTGAGGGGATTCAGAGCTAGGCAGAACCATAGTGGACTCAGACTGTCGCCCTGAAAGATTCCTCGCTCAATCCTTATAAAATCCTGCGGGCCAGGTCGGTCATCCCCGCCTCCTGGTTGACGAAGGACTGTGGTCCACTGCCCCATACACGCGATTAGGAAGGCTCTCAAAGCTGCATCAACTTTGTACAGCTCTAAGACCCTCCCCAGCCATGAATGAGGCACCGAATCATAGGCCTTCTTGTAGTCAATCCAAGCGGCTGAGAGGGCTCCCTTGGTCCGCCGGATTTGTTGGCAGATGGTCATGTCTATGAGGAGGAGCTCTTTAGTACCACGGGACCCAACCCTACATCCATTTTGAGCAGAGTCCAAAATATTGTTTGCGACAATGTGCGCGTTGATTTTTGCTCTCAAAATGGATGTAAGGAGCTTGTAGAGTGTAGGCAAGCATGTGATGGGCCTGTAGTTCTTCGCTTCCGTGGTACTACCGGACTTATAGAGCAGGAAGGTGACACCAGTTGTTAAGGAAGGTGGGAGAGAACCAAGCTCGAGGGCTTGTTGAAATTGTGCTGCCAAGTAGGAGTGCGAGCATCGGAACCATTTTAGCCAGAAGTTGTGCAATCCATCCGGCCCAGGACTTTTCCAGTTCTGGGCCGTGCGGATGGCACAACTTACGTCATCGGGGCTGAGGGTGACTGCCCCCATAGGTTCAATGGACTCGCACTCACGCTCGACAACACTCATCCAACTCCCCTCGGTGTGTCCGACAGGCACCGACCAGATGCTACGCCAGAAGTAATTCATGACAGTAGCATCCGGTGGCTGCGAGTCGGACGCACGAAGGTTGGTTTCCTCCCACTTTCGGTACATCTTCTTTTGGTCACTCTGGAAAAGACGATTCTGCTGGAATCGGTCCACACGCTCTCTGTAGCGGCGAATACGGTTTGCCCATGCATAGACTTTCTGCTTTAGAAAGTCGATGCGCTCCGTAACGTTGACCATGTAATCGCGAGGCCTGATATCCGTCCCCGCGAATGCCTGGTTTACAAAGCGCATTACTCGGGGGCGGTTGTTGCCCCCCCTGAAGCAGATCAGCTTTGCGATAAGAGTCCTAAAAGAGCTGATACGTCGCTCGATCCGTATTTGCCATGCGGGGGCACCCCCGGCGGTCCTAGGTGCACGTTCAGAGCCCGGAAACTTGACTCGTGCAACAAGGCACGCCGCGATGGCTCCGCAATACATGATCGCGTGCGTATCATCTAAATCTTTACTAGTCCGCAAATATGGCTCTAGTAAAGCATTTAGGGCTCCCATTAGCGCTAGATTGCGTCTATTCATAGGCAAACGTGGTAATCGTGGCCTAGTATTGGGTGTGGAGCGATACTGCGTAATCGCCTCATCCAGAGTCCTCCTCAGTTGGTCATTGGCTGTACTACTTACACTCTGCGCGAACTCCTCCTCGTCGGCACAGAGATCTACCCGCGATGGCCCCGGTGCCTGGTCGGGTGCCGGCACCGGATCCGGCGATGTGGCGAGTGGGTCCCGCACCGAGGAGGAGGCTGTGCGAGCAGAGAGAGCCTCCAGGCGAAGCCGATCAAGTGTCGAGTCATCCAACCGCTTGAGCCGCTGGATGACTCGCACCTGATCCGATAGCCGTTGCACAGTCACGTCGATGGTTGGTTCGAGGGCCTGGAACAGTGGAAGCATACGGACACGGTACGCGCATAAGTCGGTTCCCCCCTCTGTAGCCCCATAGTAGGCGCGCATGACATTCTCATTGATAGTTTGAGACCATCTCATGCGACGCACTACACCACCGGCAGCGGGAGCCGTGGGCGGGGCAAGATGTCCCGCAAGCCCCAATTATTATTATTAGAAAAGTAACTTAGTTTTTTTTTACTTTTTATGTCATTTTAACGGACGAAAGTTAAATTTTACATGGAATATTGGCAATTTTGATTACTTCACTTACTTATATTTATTTAGAATTTTTTAAACTTTAAGTGCGTACTCCCAAACCAGCTTACCCTAAGCAAAATTTGTCGCTTTATTACTACGACTATTGGAATCTCCAATTAAACATATTTTATAAAATTATTTAAAAAAACATGTTCCTGTTCTTGGCAGTAAACTACATCTGAACAGCAGTTAAAGAATAAAATACTATGGATTTCCAACAAAGTGTATGTTTATTTCTTTTAGCCCCGTTCGACTTCCGGCTGCCGTATCAATATCCACTCGGCTGCACTCAGCTAACATAAAAATATGCGTAAAATGGTCATGTGAATAAAGAGGAATGTAATACAAACATGACAGATATCTATATCTGAGGTTCTGCCTCGAAAAACCAAACACGAAATGTCTTTATCTGTCTCTCTATCGCTTGAATATGCAAGAGCGATACAGCGGTAGACAACATTGTTCGATTCTTCGTTGTTGGCGGGAGGCCCTTGGCTTCAATAATATCTTGATCCGTTATATCAACTCATTTTGGCATTATTTTATCTGTCTGTTGTTTGAGTTGTTACCTAAAGGTACTGTTTGGGTTCAGACTGTTCGAACTCATTTTTGGTGCCCGCATTTTTTTACACCTGCAGCAATTTCGCGATGCAGCACTAATTCTGGTGCAGTCTGAATCCTTTATTTGAAATTGTATTTATTTCGATTTTGATATGTCCTTGCTTTCATTTCATTGTAACATCTAAATACGAACCAAACGCTGTCGTTTGCTGTCTTTTCCATAATTTTTCTTACTGAATTCTTTCTTCTCTGAATCTATAACACTAAAAAATGCAATGAGTTACTCTCAAGTTTCACTACTGTTTTTCGAACGGTAAACTTTTTATCATCACAGACACGCATTCCCGTTTCCACATACCGAAACTCAACCGTGTTCGGAAGCCCAAAATCACCCCTAAGCGGTGGCTCACCCTAACTACAAACTTATAAACGCACGATCAAATATAATTTCCTCGATAGATCCCCCGATATTTATTCAAACGCGTTGCTCCACTAGCTATCGTATTATTCGACTGTTCAAACACTTTTTCCTTTGCGCCGGCAACCGGTAAGAATTGATTGTGGGAGGTCTTCTCTGAATATTTATGAAGGCAAAGTGTGTATGCGAAGTCACTGAATCTTTAATCTGCGGGTATCACTCGAAGACGTACTCGCCGATTTCGGGGTAGTGAAGGCGTAAAATTTTAAAGTGAAGGTAGAAAGACGGTTTCGGGGCACTTAAAGTGGGTAATGTATTTGGAATGTTTGTGGTGGGATAGTTTAAACATATTTGATGAAATTTCGTAAATACGTTCCGTTAATAGATATCTCAGCTGCAGATAAGGGTAGTGTTCCACGTCTTGCTCAGCACTAAACTCGACTGAATTATTGTATTAATGGTGTTTTTTTCATTTTAAAATAGAAATTACTAAAATAGAAATTCATACACCATCATCTACGTGTTCCCTGGTTATTTATATGATGAGTAGACGAAATAAATTTGTAAAGATTTGCCATAGTTGTTCAAGAGATCAGTGCAAATTATAGGTATTTCATCAATCTAGGTAGAAGCTAATACAACTAATTGTACAATAGAGATGTCGCATGGAACTTTATTTCTTTATATACCTACCGTGACCGCATCTTCAAGACAAAGTTTGGTTTTGCGAGCCACATAAGGGCATTTCATAATCCGGATAAGAATTGTTGATGGAGTCGCCATTGCCGGATACGGTAAGGAAGAAGTAGGAGTAGTAGTATATTCCTACAACTAGCTTATATTGAAGCTCCTTTCCCTTGTTACAGGCACTCGGAGCGTCCACTGCTGGCGCCAACCTCTGCTCGCTGTCCTCGTCTTGGTGCACATCGACCTCGTAGTGTGATTCTTTTACTAAACTCCCGACATTCCCATAGATACTCCAGGTGATAAAAATCTCTAGACCCCTTTAATATAATATTTTGATATTACCTATGAAGATATGCCTGTATTTGATACTAAATGAAAATGTCTGTCAGAAAATCACATAGGTGCATTTGAGAGTAAAGTTATGCTAGAAATAGAGAGATTTCATGACGATGAAATAGAAACAGGTTAATATTTGAAACAGTTTATAAAAATGCTACCTGTTGTGTTAGTAAATATGTAAATTTTGTCTTCCGTTGGTCTGCGTCATTTAACTCTTCAAATATCTCCATCTTATTATTTATATATTATGCTTCATTTGATTAGTTATTAAAACATTTACCTACTTGTAGTTACCAGCAATGTTAATACACACCATGTAAAACTCTTACATCGTGATCTGTATCTGAAAACTCGAATTGGATGACCATCAGATGTAATTTTAATTGTGATTTGTATCAGATAATTTACATAGTTACCATAAAAAGGTTGTAGTTTCAAACTGGCTATGTCAGTATTTTTGAAATTATTTCGTAACTTAGACGTCATCCATTGATAAAATATTTTAAAGTTCTTTACGAAACTCCTATGTCAGGGGCTTAGCCAAGTTGACAATCGTACATCGACGTACAAATAAAAAAGTATATACCAGATGCTATGTAAAGTCGGCAGACTAGATATTACTTACTTAACTACTTACCATACATTATTTATTTTCGATTGCCTTCTTGGTTAGACCCCTAGAGCGGATTTAGAAGCTATATCGATAATAATATATCTAGTATTCATCTTTGTATGACCTGTAAAAAACTCCGCCCATTTGTTTAAATTTTGGTTTAAATCCTCTGGGTCGCGAAAGAAATTGTCATAATTGTCAACATTTACAGCAAATGTATTTAGTGATTTTAAATACACGATGAGATTACAAAATGTTTGCGCAATCGATTATTATTATCATGGATATAAAAAAATACATCAGTACAATTTAATATAGTGAAATGAAACCCATATGAGTGGGTCCTAATAAATTATCGACCATTTTTTTATGCTACAAATTATAATTTGGAAAATAAAATTGATTTTCTATAAAGAAAAGTAAAACATTTGTTACATATAGTGAAGCTTTGCTTTGTTTGGGGCTAGGTTGATCTGTGTAAGATGTCCCCTAATGTTTATTTATTTTATATTTTTAGTAACTACATTAAATATTTACTTAAACACAATGGCGCTCGCGAACTAATCCTGCCAAGTTTATCTTCGCTTGTAATCTAATTCCTTCCGAAACATTCCATTTTCGATAGCAATAGATAGTTAGGGATATTTAGCTCCGAAATCCGATCCCGACGCCTAGCTCAAACTTGTCACGTTTCCAGTTTAGACTTATATTGGCACTATCTGCCAATAATATCATAGAGTTCATCTACCTCGGCTAAATTTGCACCAACTTGAATAAACAAAATGGGGGGAGTGTCATTATAACTTTGTCAATGCAAAGTTAGCTTGGTCCTTCTCTAGAGTAAACCGTTGTTTCGGGGTTCGGAGTGTTAATCCTGTTGTTTTTATAATATATCTTTATTTACATTTTTTAATAACGTATTAATTACAATTATATTCTAATGTAGATTCCCTCAGAGTAGGTATTATTTACATATATAATTCGACAACGGTTTTTCATACGGGGGCCGATTTATGAATTTCGGTCGCTCGATTTCGTCACTCGAAAGTCGATGAAAAATGGGGAAATGCAATATTTTGAAATAGTACTTAAAAATATCCCTTTTTCCTTGGCTATTCCGTAGTCGGATAAACATTTTCTGATTTTGCCAAATTATGCTCAGTTAACTAATATTATCCTACCTAATATGTTATACCTATAAGTACATAATAATTAAACATATCATCATGTCCTTGTGTCATATCCTTCGCGTGAAGACAGAGAGTGAGATTTCTATATTTGTATTGATTATTTTAATCCAAAATTACCAGTAGTTGTAAGTATTTATACTCGGGACACGATTTTTTAAGCCCCATTTTATTTTCCGTGATGAATGGCTCTTTTGAGCGGATTCTAGAGAGCGGCGGAAAAACAAGCTCTTCGTGCTTTAGAGCACACGCGCGAGGGTTGCCACTTACTGAACTGTGAATTAATTTTTGGAGACTTCGATAATCTTGAGGAAATTTTAAAAATCTTGGGTTTTTAAACTTGATAAAATACAACTATACAAGTTATTTCCAGTACCTTGTTTATCCAGAAGAAATATTTGTCATAAAAAAAATGTGTTAGTTTGTAAATAATCCCAGTTCTTTTTAGTGATTTTTACTAACACCGCGGCATAAATAGACAGGATTTCTTGAATTTCTATCAACTTGATTAAGTAAGATATGTCTACGTAAAGGTTCTAATATCTTTTGTCCAAGAGGATGTCTTGTATTAATGAATAAGCCTCGCTCCGAAGATAAATTCCCACTTGAAATTTACCGAATACATGAATAACCCCAAACGGCCGTATCGTTCCAAATTTACATTAAATTTAAATATTACACAGTGTGTAAGTGCATAAGTCTCCGGAGATTATCTAGTGTACATTTACATACAAATTTAACAAATTACATATACCGCGAGCTTCGCATACGTATTGTACTATTAACCCGCGTACTGAATGTGCCAAAATATCTTCTAACTTTTAATTGTTCTCTTCCATTCATTCTATACTTCTATCTGACGTTATAACGTTTTTTAACAAATTGATAGTTATCGATAACCGTTATATTTGATTTATTACTTGGTTTACAATTAATTAGTAAGTTATTATAGTTTCTTAGTGTAAATTACCAAGCTTGCCCTTCACGCTTGTTGAAATGTAAATAAAACAAAATTATTGCACAATAAAATATTTAAAACTATGTAACGTAATTACTAATTGTTAATTATTCGAAATAACATAGTTATTAATTTTAATGTATAAAACTATATCTTTTATTTTAAATAAGAGATATATCACTAGATAATGTCTACATACCTTTATTGTACAGATTGTGTGATTTTGATGATGTATATACCTAAAGATATTAAATAAATTAGTATAAAATATGTGTTGTTTTTATTTTGTTTTCTCGTAGTCTGTTTTTAAAAACCACAAAGTTTTCACAAAAAATGTATTTTGCTATTTTTTTTCTTGTGGATCCGCCTTGAGAGGTAGTCGTGGTGCTATTTATCAGTTTCTCTGTACTTCCTACAGCTATTTATATAAGTTAATGGCGACATACATATTATGGAGTCCATTTATTGAGTGGACAGACGGCCTCTTATCTTCGACTTTACCAATGTGTTTTTATAAAACAGGTACTTTTACTTTGCTCAAGTGGGATTGGGCTGGACACGTCTGCCGTATGCACCTGGATCGGTGGGCTAAATTGGCTACCGAATATACACCGCTGGTTAGAGGCAGAACAAAAAAGGAATTTTGCAGCGACTGGTGTGAAAATGCACCAAACCGTGATGAGTGCCGGAAGAAAGAGGCTAAAGGCCAGCAGTGGGACACAAAATAGAATATTAAAAAAAAACTCGTAGCTTCTTAAACGGCAACAGCCCTGTTAAGTAGTCTTTGAAATTAAAAAGATATGGAGTGTCGGGGCGGGCGTTATCGCCAACAGTATCGAGCAACGATCGATGGTTCCTTTAATTGATTCCCCATTTTCGACGTTTCCACAATCGACCTCTTTGTCTTTTTCTAATCGAAATTCAGCCCGAGTGCCCGCTAACGAATTTTTCTTTTACTAAAATAACGTTTTAAGTGAAATGTGCTAGATAAGGAGGCTGAATGGTGGCCGATAATGTGGTGTATTTTATTTATAAGCCCGCCTTTGAAGGTATGTTTCGAATTCATTGCTTTTCGGGCTGTGGGTAGCTTAGTATTAGGTTAGAAAATAAATAGGTACTTAGGTATGTAGCTCAAAATGGGTAATAACTTGCGCATCAATATTGTATGTAACATGTCAGTCATACAATGTTATCTTTTCGGGGTCCCTTTGTTTCCCATTAAGTTTTAAGTCATAAAGTATTGTTTGTCATATTATCGGTAGTCATAAAACTGAAACCGTTAACTTTTGAGGGTTTTCGTAAGGTTATTCTATAGATAGGTTAGGTTAGGTTTGTTTTATGGCAATCCTGAAAAGTTACGCGTTTCTGAGAAAAACCAATTATGAGTAACGAAAATTCGGCCAAACAATACATTATGACTTAAAACTATTTGGGAAACAATAGAGACCCTATTTTTTCATGTCACATTGTATTTACATGACAAAGAATAGCACGAATCTACTATTAATTAATTTAAAAATGTAATGAATGACCTCCACTCCGGGTCACTTTTGATGCAAAGGAATACTAAAAAAGGTATTTTGACACGCCCGAATCGATATTGTTCTATATAAAATAATATAAAATATTATTATATTTTATGAAACAATCTCTTTTACTTTACAAAAAAGAACTAACCTACGATTGAACAACACTGGCACGCATTTTAGTTTCACTTACATATTTTATGTCCAACTTTTATCTGCCGGTCGAAAACTCCAAACTTTTCGATGATCCTTGAGCCCAATATTCAGAAAGTTCTAAGCATTCTGAACCTATGTAAATCATAATCGAATTTTGAACACTGGGGCCTTTATCATAAATTCATAGTTAGGTTTATTACGTAAATTATTCCAACAAATTGGATTTGGCTTTGGGATATAGGTTTTTAGTTTTCACACTCCGTACCTAACTTAGATACATACTCCGTAGATATATGTCTAAAAAGGGTTTTATTTATAATTATTTCACGTAGTATACAAGTGATTAAGTTATTACTGACCATACTCTGAGGAGTGAATATGTCGTAGGTAATAGACACTGAATAACTTTCTTTTTATGGCGAACCCCGACAACGCGAAATAAGGCTGTTCCATAGAAAATATGACGAATAACGCCATTAGTATTTGCCGACCAACAAAGCTGACTAGACGGTAAACATAAAATTGAATGGAATGAAATTTTGGCCGAAGGGTGTCAAGTTTCGGCGGTTCCACGGCCGGCTTCCTGACACTGCGGGGTTGCGTGATGCATCGCAGCCATAATGTGGATTGTTGGATAATGTAGATTTTTTATTAGAAATAAAAATATTGAATTGAATAATGTGTTTTGTAGTGTTTTTTTTTAAAATATATTTTTTATAATATGTATGCTAGTTTTAAGGTATTTATGTATGGGCCACTAGTTGCCTGAAATAAAGATTTTCATTTCATTTCATTTCATAACCAAACTATAGTGTAACAACAGTACTTTATAGCAACATTTACAATTAGGGCGCATCAGCCAAGAACCAATCTGCACGACAATTTGTTAATAGTATTTGCCAATAAATATCAAATGTACATACACTGTGTCCCAGATTCACCCTCGAAAACTTGTATAATTATGCATATACAGTAGGCGTCGCGGGGCGTTTAATTGACAGAAGAAACCGCACAGCGCCGGCTGGAGCCGGATTAGTTTGGTTAATACTGGAGTGACAAAAGGATAGAATCGAAATAGATCTTAGCTTCGCGAACTGAAATAACTTGATTTATTATGGCCTTTAAATACTTAGCTAAAACGTCGGAATTTAAGTTAAAAACAATGAAATTATATCGCTGTAGACCCGTTTGTGTAATTAAATATGTTACATAAAAATCCGGACAAGTGCGAGTTGGAGTCGTTCACCGAGGTATCCGTACTTTTTTGTATTTGTTGTTATAGTGGCAACAGAAATACATCATCTTTAAAAAATTTCAACCGTCTAGCTATCACGGTTCATAAGATACAACTTGGTGACAGACAGTCAGACAGACATACGGACAGTGGAGTCTTAGTAATAAGGTCCCGTTTTTACCCTTTGGGTACGGAACTCTAAAAACTACGCACTTGTGCTCTGGTCAGACCTAATATTTGTAGCCAATGGCTTTCATAACCCTCAAACTATGAGTAGTCGAGTATCACCATATGCATCCACTCCCATTCAAGCATAAGCACTCAGATTTTGAGTACACACAATTTTCCAAAAGAATTAATCCGCATGACAATATCGTCTCGTCCCATTTCACCGCCTCGGCTCCGCTCCGCCGTGGTCTAACGACCACTTAAGGGGACGGGCGACACTTGCTGAATTTCGCGCCCCGCTGCCCACCTTATCTCCTTAAGAGGATATATGGGGATCATGTGAGACCAGTAAAATATTTTTATGACAGTCGGGTCTCAGTTTTTGCGATTCAATTTTTTCAGATTTGTCTGGGGTGACAGGTTGAGAATTTCATATGATTTATTGAGTAATTTGGGACAGCTGTGAGATATGAGAGCATTCAGTATTAATGTTTATGTAGTTATTATAATTCATGAGATGTAAATGTGCGTGCCGAATAAAAATCTGAGTGCCGAATGAGTATTAGGTAAGTAATATAGCCCTTTGTTAGTAACCATCATTTCCACTTCGGGTGCCCATTATATTATAGGCCCACGTTGGGTGCCGGTTGAATATTGTATTATAGGCCCACGTTGGGTGCCAGTTGAATATTGTATTATAGCCCCACGTTGGGTGCCATTGGTATTAAAGTCCCACGTTGGGTGTCATTCTTATTAGTATCCCACGTTGGGTGCAATTTGTATTAAAGCCCCGTATTCAAAATTAAAACCTCAAATGGTATGCCAATTAAACTATATCATCACGTTGGATGATAATTGTATTAAAGCTCCACGTTGGGTGAAAATTGTTAGCCCCACGTTGGGTGCCAATTGTAATATGGCGCCACGTTGGGCGTCAATTATGTTTTGGCCCCACGTTGGGTGCTAATATTATGATAGCCCTATGCTCTTAGCCAATTGTATAATAACCCCACATCAAAATCAACATTATTTGAAGCTGCTGCATAGACGTCTTTTTAAATGATCCACTAATAAATCAATTATATTTTATTTTACAATTGGATCTTATTGTAGTATAGCACTACCTGGTATGCCAAAATGGTCTGCATAATATTATTGATATATACATCTCATAATACACCTTGCTAGCCTAACTACATTTTGCTGCTGACTGTACCAGAGCACACGTGTAACTGAGTAACTTTAATTAGCCGAAGCAAGTGTTGACTTCGCCGGCGCCGCGCGAATCCTCGCGACCACAAGCACTACACATACCGCCGGCTACATTCTCAAACCTCGTAACTCCATTTCAAGGACTAGGATTTTGCAACGTAAGGCAACAATACCTAAAGTTGCTAATCTC
Source organism: Cydia fagiglandana (assembly GCF_963556715.1). Taxonomy (NCBI): domain Eukaryota; kingdom Metazoa; phylum Arthropoda; class Insecta; order Lepidoptera; family Tortricidae; genus Cydia; species Cydia fagiglandana. Next base: position 20,726,983 of record NC_085938.1, read on the forward strand.
TTTATTCCTTTGTAGGATATACGAGGTTTTCGATTTTAGCCGATGATATCGTACGTAGAACTTGGTGTTACAAGCTCGCAGCTCACATTTACTAAAACAAGATTTAGTAAGTATAAAATAGCATATAAACTGAAATAGACGCAGAAAACTGATTTTATTAATTAGGTAACTGAAACTTGCCAAATGCTTGTATGCAGTCTGCATTTGCAATTAAATTATGTTACAGTTGCATTTTACAAATTAACTGTTATTTATAAAATGTTCACATGTCCACGGACTTGCAAGCGCAGCGTAGGACGTCCACCCACAAGATGGACAGACGACCTTGTTAAGGTCGCCGGAAGATGCTGGATGCGGGTCGCTTCCAACAGGCACGTATGGAGATGGGAGGCCTGTTTTCAGCAGTGGGCATCTTACGGCTGAGATGATGATGATGATGATAAAATGTTGTGCTTTTACTCGCATTTAAAGTTTTCTTTAAGTACACTTAAAATAAAAGTCTTCAAAATATTATTTTAAATTAATTTAGTTTATTAAGTGAAAATTGCGGGATCGTTTTATCACTTACCTGTTCGGTATTTTCTTTGTTCTCTAGTCGTCTTGAATTGTGTCTGTTTTGTTAAGTTGGTATTCAGGTTTATATATAGATAGATAGATCTTTAATCACTATTGTTTACCTTTTTTATGTTTTTAGGGAAAAACATAATCATTAAATATATTTAATTTATTATATTATAATAAGTCGCGGATTCAAACCCCGGCTCGTACCAATGAGTTTTTCGCAACTTATGTACGAAATATCATTTGATATTTGCCAGTCGCTTTTCGGTGAAGGAAAAACATCGTGAGGAAACCGGACTAATCCCAATAAGGCCTTGTTTCCCCTCTGGGTTGGAAGGTCAGACGGCAGTCGCTTTCATAAAAACTAGTGCCTACGTCAAATCATGGGATTAGTTGTCAAGCGGACCCCAGGCTCCCATGAGCCGTGGCAAAATGCCGGGATAACGCGAGGAAGAAGGAAGTAGAAGATATTATGATTCATAGAACAAGCTAACGTTCAGCATGACCATTAAGTTAGTAGAACATAATTGAAAAGGAGCGCTGAATACAGTAACCTTTCCCCTTCATAAACACCGGTTGTTTACTCAAAAGACTATCAAACGGCCCTCACATCCCACTATAAATAAAGATTAAAAACCGTGACTAGAATTTGCTAGCGAAAAAATAAAAATAACCCGAAGGGAAAAATACGATATTGCTTTTAAATATGAAATATTACGTTGGAAGTGTGCCGGTATATGAAGAAAAAGGGTGAACCCTCGTCAGATAGCGATGCGTCTTCATTGGGGAAACAATGAAATGGTATTAGGCGCGCACTTTGTTACATTGTGTTTTTGACCGGGTATGAAGAGATATGACCCGCGGGTCAGGACGGTGAGTCGGGGCTTTGCCTGCTGACATCTTAGCCGTTAGGCCCATTCGAACTTACGTTGTGACATCAAAATGATATCTTAATGATGTCAGTCGCCCGTGCATTTCTCTCGTACTTGTCCTTACTTGTATTGGTGCGAGCGAGAAGCACGGGCGCCTTGACATGATTTAGGTATAATTTTGATATCACAATGTAGGTTTGAATTACCCTCCGTTTTGCGAGCGGGAGCCCATTGTGCATGAGAAATATTTTGTAATGTTTGTTCAATAAACATGAAATGTATGAAGAAATGTGAACTCCCTAATTTTTTGTAACATTTTCGTACAGATATTCGAGTTTAAAAACGTAAAATAAAGTATTTTTAATTGCTTCAATGTATAGGTATTACTTTAGTAAATACTTTTATTAGATTCCTTATGATATAACGAGTACCTATAAACAGCGATTATATACTTAAACGCATTAGTTTACGGCGTAAATAACAAAAAACTTATTTTTTATGATTATATCCATAATTTTGTTGCAGCCGTGCGGCCTGTGACGTCGCAGGCGGCACGCTTTTGTATGGGGCGTTATTATTCGCGGTGTACCCGCTTTAATTATTTTCTTGAATTATTCTGGGATACAATAGACAGCAGGTGTATTAGAAAAATTTGAATATCACAGAAAGTAAAATCGATAGATATCTTCCATAAAATTTAAGCAACTGAGGTATTAATTAGATGTTTTTTTAAATTTATAATTAATAATAAAATTATGTACTTACCTTAATCTAGTATCTATTTAATAATATTATGTACCTTCTTTTTGGATGCTAATATCTACATTCACCAAAGAGTTTACGACGCATTAGATATCCATCTGTTTATTATCCTCTGCTTAGTTTAAAAGATCAATCCAGCCAAATCCGTCTGTGGAAAATTCCGTACAAACAAATATTTTTATAATTTTTTCAACCGTAGGCAATATTAGGCATCTACTTTTGACTGCCGAAATCAAAATCAATCGCTTTACAGACGAACATATCAAACGCTTCCCAATAAGGCCTAGTTTACTATTTGGGTTGGAAGATCAGATACCAGTCGCTTTCGTAAAAACTAGTGCCTACGCCAATTCTTGGGATTAGTTGCCAAGCAAATCCCAGGCTCTCATGAATGCCGGGATAACGCGAGGAAGACGATGATGATGATAACAAACGAGTATTATCGTTTGAAACGTACGGGATATTCATATTCCGGAGACGAATGTAGCCGTATTGACCTTGCGAGTACCGAACACACAAAAAAGAACGTCACATATGTCACCATCTGGCATAAGTCTAAACGTTTTTGAGCAACAGCCAGTAAATATTGTCCACATTCAGCACGTACGAGGTACACGTATTTATTTGTGAGGACAGACATAAAAACCGACGGAGGACGAAGAAAGGGGATTTACCCTCGTCAGTCTGACGGGCGCGCTATAACTGACAGAGGAAAAACAACTCGGAAACGATGGACCTTACACTGCAACTAATGTGCTGGGAAAGCTACAAATGCATGTCAAGCCACTTTTCAAGACTTACAACAGGTAAACCTTGTTTATACAGTGGAAAGTCGATAGCACAAAAGTCAAGGGAGACGCCGAAAAGTTTGAGTTAACGAGTTTTCGTCTTATAGAGGGTATCGACTTAGAGCCTAAAAAGATTTTTATTCGTCATAAAAAGGTCTATATTTACAGGTTACAGGAGTAAAACGAAAGAAAAATTCATATTAAAGAGCTAATTGTAATTTATACAACGGTATAATGTAGAGTTTGTGGAGCCTTGTTATTTTCTTCACGATACAGAGGTTTTAGCAAATAATTTAGTTGTAACAATTAATGTCACCCAGGTAAGTATATCTGCAATAGAGAGATTGCAAGTGCGTTGCTAGCATTTAAGGCGGCAGTACATTTTTCCTCTTGAAAGTTTTAAGGTAAAATGGTCTCGACAGCATCTTGCAAAACCTCATTCAGAGGGGAACTCGTAACTTTTGTTGGCACTAATAATTTTATAACAGCTTGTAACATTGTTGACAAAAAACATCACACATCTCAATTACCGCAAGTGATTTAAAAATGTTCATTATATTACACTAAAATACTAGCGAAATAGTATCTTAACGGAAACATAAATAATTACAATATACACAAAACGGTATTGGGGCTTAACCCGCGTCACTGGGCAGTCGGACAGACGGGACAGACGAAGCCGATAAATTCTGTTCTGAATAAACCGCGAGATCTTCGACGACTCAGTTACTGGGGCCAACCTTAACCGAGGCAAAGTGAACTTGCGTAAGTTTCTTAGAAGTCTGAATAGAGCTTAAAAATGACCTTACGTGCATTGTGCTGCGAGCGAGGGACTCAACTGTACTGCGCACACCTTAACAATGCCAAAATATTGTTATTCCATCTTGTTACGCAATATGTTCCGACGTATAAAATTTTATAGTATTGTGAGGAAAAATAAGTATTAATTAACTATGAGAAACTTTATTTCTTAGGAACGAAGAGGGGTTAAAAAAATTAAATGAATCTACTTTGATTTCAAAAACCGGCTAAATGCCAGTCGGACTTGCGCACAAAGGGTTCCGTACCATTACGCAAAAATTGTATTATTTATTTGTATTCTTCTTTTAGTATTTGTTGTTATAGCGCCAACAGAAATCATCATCTAAAAATTTCAACTTTCTAGCTATCACGGTTCATGATATACAGCCTGGTGACAGACAGACGGACAGTGGAGTCTTAGTAATAGGGTCCCATTTTTACCCTTAGGATACGAAACCCTAGAAAACCTGTCGTGTAGGTGGCCTATGTCTAGCGGTGGATGAATGAATGAATGAATGAATGAATGAATGAATGTATGAATGAATGAATGAATGAATGAATGAATGAATGAATGAATGAATGAATGAATGAATGAATGAATGAATGTTTATTTGCTGTCTTTCGGTGGATGTCTTTCGGCTGATATGACATACTGGTGACCCTGAACAATCGACTCGGATAGTAAGGCAATTATAATCCACCACGAGCTTACATCGGGCGAATTGATCAATAGCGGTTATTACAATGATAGGGAAAGGGTTGGTTGGAGGCGATTTCTTGTTAGATGAGGGTATTATTTCTAAGCTTTTGAATTGGAGCTTGACCTACTAGTACATAAGCGGTTTTGTAGTGTTTTGCATAAATTATTTGTGACATTCTACGGGTAAAGGTACCTTATTGACGGTTTGAGCTTAGTAATAATAATACAGTGCTACAGGACGTAAGCGCCAACCGCTAGGTTTAAGGTACCTTTACCCGTGAAACGTCACATTAACATATTTAAACATTTTGTGAAATTTTAGAAGAATTTAAAACTTGTTAATTTATTTTTTGTATGCATGTTACTTTAGTTATTTTATCAATATGAATTAACAGTTCTATGTACAAAAATCGCTTTTGTTTTTTTATATTATACCAGGAGGTCTATTTAGATACTTAGTAATTTCTTGTTATTGATTTGTAAGTAAATTGATATGGTTTGACTGCATCTAAAAATATAGGTTGAATAGTCAACAGATGACGTTTACCCCTTTCAACTCAGTTTATCAGTTGTGTAATATTAAAAAGCTAAAATCGTTTCCTTAAAAGTTTCGTTCACTACCTTTCTGCTCAACCACACTGTGTAAGACCTAGTGCAATTTTGGCGCTTTTGAATTACGAACTTTCCTCTTCTATTTCTTTATGAGTTCAAAAATCGAATTAAATTTATACTTGTACAAGTACATGGGGACTTACTAGGTTAAGATTAACCAACAACCAAAGACCCTGTAATATGAGACGTATAAATCATTAATGAAAACTCTTAAAGTGCCAACTTTAGCACTTGCAAACTGCGCACGAACTTGCCTCGCGTTGCCGAACGCGAACTTATGACGCCTAACTAACCACTCTATAATTGACTGCCAAATGCTAGGCGCTTCCGGGAGATTTCTGTTTACAAACTTGGAATTTAGTGTTAGAGAGTTGTCCAATTTATGCTATCATGCCATTGAAATTTACATTGTGACATGAAAATTATATCCAATTGTGAGTGATATCAGTCGCCCGTGTGTCTCGCTCGCGTATATACATGTAAGGTCATTAGCATTAATATGTTACACAGCGAAGGCCGCAAAAATATCTGACTCGATTTTATTTGTAGAGCCTTATGGTATATTTGTAAAGCGTACTTTTATGAGTAAATACGTCACATATTTTTGCGGCCCTCGAAGAGTAACACATTATTGCAGGTGACTGTACGAGCGAATTGCACGCGCGGGTTATATTATAAGTTGATAACCAAATGATATCATATTTTAGATTCATTTTGATGTCAAGTGTACGTCTGAATTGGCCTCCTGGTAACATTTCTCAACCGTTTCTCGTGAATTGTTGTCTTCTTCTTTCCATTCTGTTACCCCCTGCTGGGGTGTAGGGCTCGAATCTTTTCCTTCCACTGACGTGAATTATTGTAATCATTCAATGATAATTACATCAAGTGTTTTATTCTACAATTCTTATGATAAAACTAAAATGATCACACTATAAAATTATATTTTTGAATCTTTTCTGCGAAGGAATAAATAGGAGTTAATTAATAGATATCAGAGAAGCAACAAATTTAACTAAGATTAATTTAAAAATAGAAAGGATACGTAGCTTCGGGCGTTGATATATTTGAATGAGAATCTAACTAATTAGAGGAGACAAATAGCAATTACTTACTAATTAGAGTTAGACAACGAATCTGCAAGATTATGGGCCGGATTCTGATTTTGAAATAGACATCTATTAGATATCTTTTAGACATCACCAAGATACGATAACGATATGTTTAAGATCTAACCTGTCAAATTTGACATTAGCGCAATTCTGGAGATACTCTTGAACGATTTCCACAGGATATGATTTAGAGATCCAATTCACATCTAATAGATATCTTACTCTATCTAACGAAAAAGTGATATTGATTGCCCGAATTGCGCTACAAAAGAGAACTAGTTGATATCTAAACTATAACGTATCTAGAATGGATCTAGTATGTGTCGTCTCTTGTGAATATCTTGAAGTTCGAATACGGCAGTATGATAGCACACGCAGTGCACGTTTTATTTTAAATGTCAAATTTCTATGAAATTACGACGGTGTATAATAATAACACTTGCACTGGGTGTACTATCAAAATCGTTGTAGACATATCTCGGTCGAATTCTACTTCAAAAAAAAAAATTATTCATAAAATTATTTCCTAGTTCTACTCTTGGAAAATTTTACTTCTAAACTTGGAAAATTTTCTTGATCGACATGGATTCCTGGTAAATAATAAGCAAAGTAAATAACAGAAATTCGACTCGTTGCCATCTTTACAATCAAATTAAATATCCATGGATCAATTAGCGATCCTTAGGGGCTGCTACGTCAAAAGAAAATCGTACAGAATAACATTTTATGCCTCATAAACGTGTTTTTTTCCGGAATTAACTCATTTGTCAATCTGTCAACTGAATACCAATTGAAATCATAACTTACATTATAAGAGGTCGCCTTGCCTTGCCTTGCCTCCTAAATCCAAGTCGGTTGCCAGGTCATTGCAGTATAAGGCAAGGCAAGGCGACCTTTAAGATGCGAGTATGCACTTAAAGGTCATATCGGTCCAGAAATACCACAGGTGAAAGTTAATTCCACATTCCAAAGTGCTAATTGTTATTATAGTGTCAGTATATGACATACTGGGTCGGTAAAAGAGGAAAGCCGTGTTTATGCAGACGGCGACAATAGTCTCACAAAACAGGACGCCAAAGACCATTCAAAGTGGAGGAAAAGTCTGAAAACTGATGGGTTCCGAAGCTGTACTTCTGAGGTCGAAACCAAAGGCCTTATTCGATAGAAGTCTGCGTCTAGGTACTATCGCGTCCTTGTCAAATCAACACTTGTTAACAATGTGTTTATTCTCTCGTGTGTTGATTTTATGATAACTTAATAGTGTGTGGATTAATATGGATGGATATGGATTCATTTGATCAGTAGACTTTTTCGTCAATGGGTTTGGGTACCATGATACACGTTTAAATGTGTATGTATAGTAACAGCTTTCTCAAGAAACAACGTGGGGTGGAACTCCTGTTCAAGTTCACTCGGAATATTAACATAACATGGAACCACACAAAGAAACGAAGCCTTTCACCGAAATTAACAAGGCAACTTTGTAATTAACAAGTTATTTGCATAAGATTTGAGTTGACTAATTACAGGAATTTAGGGAAAATAAAACAGTGAGTCAACTGGCTGAGATAAATGATGGAGCTCAAGGGAGAAATATATAAATAGGTGCATGCAATGAGGAAAAGGGGCTTTGTTTCACTGTGGGGCTATGATGGACGATTTCCAATTTGAGATAGACAAATTGTTTAATAAACGTAATGCTTTTCATCCGAACATCAAGTATCAGACAAGAAGTTCTTGAAACTTTCCCACAAAATATTGCTTACTACTAACTGTTTTGAAGGTAACTTTAAGTTATAGACGTTTCTCTCTCTCTCTCTCTCTCTCTCTCTTTCTCTCTCTCTCTCTTTAGTAGGTACGTATAGCTTGCTATGCGAAGTTGTAAGTTTAAATAAAATATCCTAAAGGAATGCGTATCGTGCAAAACAAGCTTAAATAATTATACAAATAGAGTGATTTTGAAACTTACTAAAGTTTTAATAATAAATTTGAATCGATAAAATTAGTACACATGGAGACAAGAAAATGGATATTTATACATTTCAATTTGGTCCCCACAGTTTTTAACTGTTAGACACTTACACTGCTAGACAGTCTGACCCAAGGGTCACTGCAACAACCGGCCGTGCGCTGTCCTCATCTGAAGGTTGTTGTTGATAGAAAACGTCAAATGAAACTTAAATAATGTATGGATATACGTGACTTTTCGTTGTACCTGTCATGTCGGTAAAATTTTTCCCTTCGTTTGGCGTTTGTCGATGAATGATCGCCATCTTGGCTAGGTTACAATGTCGATCGCAAGACGACGCCTAAGATATTGCACCACTTTCCTTGCCTCTAAGTGCAAAGATAGTTGTCTGAAATTAAAGAGGGAAATTAGTGCTGGGTTGCAACTCGAAGGCGCCACTCGAACAGCGCTGCAACTTTTATTGGAAAACTTCACCCGAATTTACATATCCTGCGCATTATTAAAAACGCTTGTAAAGTTAAAGTTAAAGGCATTTGCCCAGTTCATGGTCGGACTAACTTGGACTGTAGTGTGACGGGATAAGGATTAATCTCGGTTACCGAGGATTCAGAGGGGATTTGTTTCAGATTCCGGTTTGAATTTTAAATATGGGATTAAAGAGTTAACGGACGTGTTTTACCTGGATATTAATAACGTTTAAGCGAGGTGAGCGAGGTGATAGGTGTTTAACAAAAAAGGAATGTTGGAAGCTTTTGATACTTACTGACTAGGTTCTTTGCCTTATTATAAGACATGTAAAAAATTACTTTTTACCAATAAATGCTGTGTATCTATCTATCTATAAGGACGTCCGCTAGCTGTCGCGGTTGCACGGAGCGGGTGAAAAATAGTAATTAGCTGGCTAGGATTTTTCCTACTGGAACCCGCGTGGATACCTAATCGCGGCAGTATGCGACGACGAACGTCACCCATTTGATGGAAAAAAAGGCTTGTAAATAGGTACTATGTATCTACCTTCACAAAATCAAAATCTGTGTACCGTCAGAACTTGCCCTGTATATTCTGTATTAGTGTAATATCTATGGGCGCTGCCGAAGTTGGTGCACGTATGCGTTCCGGCGCAGTTGACTTGCTTGCAATAAAACTTGTTCGCGCGCGGAGCAAGCCATGAAAGGTAAGCTGGTAACTATACTCGTTCTACATTAAAACTAAAAACTGTACTAATAACTTTACTAGCTAGTAATAATGCTTAAAAATACAAACAAAATGTAAAAACTCACTGTCTCGGGCGAGACTCGAACGTGCGTCTCCGCGATACCAGCCCGCCGCTTCACCAATTGAGCCACGGAGACTCACCCGTTGACAGGGGATATTTCCTTCATATATGCGCCTAGCTAGTAGCTATTGCGAACTCATTTTAGTTTTTTTAGGATTCCGTAGTCATCTAGGAACCCTTATAGTTTTGTCATGTCCGTCAGTCAGTCTCTGTCCAGTGTCCATCCAAACTTTGCTCCGTGATCGTTGGTTCTAGAAAACTGCAATTTGTCATGGATGGATATGTAAAGTATGCCGACAAATGGGTAAAATAATATGAAGAAAAAAAATTGTACGCAAGGTATAACAACACGGAATGTGGAGGTGAAACTTTATGAAATATTTCGTGGAGGATCCTCGACCGATCTCCCATACAAATTCTCCCCATCGTCCCAGACAAAGCTGGCTTGCCAGAGTGTATTACAATTATGACCTAAATAGTTATTGATTTCTGTGATTTTACAATGATAAGCGAATTTCCTAACACTAAATAAACTCAGATCGAAACTACAGTTTGTGCACGTGTGGAGAATACGCGTCTCCTTTTCCCGTGCGCCTGAACTAGGCTAGTGCAACTTGCGAGCGAGTTCGCACCTCCCTAATTGGGCAAATAGGGGGACTGTGCAGCGCCGAATTATTACATGCATAGTTTGAAAACCGACCGAAAGCTATGGGCACATTTGATACGAGTTTAAGCCGGTAAGGTGTTATCGCGAGTGCGAATAGATATCTAATTATCCATGAATATGTTTACTTGTGTTTATGGATTGTTGTTGGTGTTATTTCAAAACCTTATTACTTTTTGTCTCACGTGTGAGGAAAATAGAAAAAACGTTACCGGCCTAATCTGGCGCATTCAGTGTAAAACAAATCAATTTTTGTGGGGTCAAAAGTTTAACTTCTAGCGGTCGACCATACTAAGCAAAATTGGCAGTCACATTTAAATCACTGCTATTGGAAATAGAATGGAATTTGTTTCGTTTGTAAAATAGAACGTATTTAACAAAACAAAAGCAACTCATTTCCATTTAATAAGGTTTCTAATTTCGTTAGATGTAATTTGCACTAGTATTAGGATCGTGAGACGCTAGATGTCAAAGACTTTCCATCGGATTGAAGAAAATGGGATACTTTGATTATCACCGATTACAGTAGTGTATCGATGAATGTTGCTTTTGGTGTAAATTTTAAACCTTATATTCTTTCCTACATTAATATTTCTCAAATTAAAATACTCATTTTCTCGCAGTAAAGTTCTTAACTGCAACTATATTATGGCTAGAAGCGCTTAATAAATTTTATTACTGTAAAAACTCCTGAATTAACATAATATCCATATAACAATAACTTAAATTCTGCTTCAATTACATTTAAATAAATTACTTTTATCTTTCATTAGATGTGGGAGTAATCCAAGTAGGTACTTAAAATAAAAAGATGGGAGCGAACTATATTACAACTGTAGTACAATTAACACAAAATGAAAAGTACTTTAATAAATTTAAAACGTAAAGAAGTTGCAGAGAAAGAATGATATCGATTGGACTTGGAAAGGAACTCTCTACAGTTTAAAATAACTCAGTTTCTTCCAAATAGTCGTATGAATTAATATTTTTTAAGATTTGTTCCTATGGGCCTGATTCGGATTTTGAAATAGATATCTATTAGATATATTTTAGACATCGCCAAGATACGATAACGATATGTTTAAGATCTAACCTGTCAAATTTGACATTTGCGCGTTTCTGGAGATACTCTTGAACGATTTCCACAGGATATGACTTAGAGATCCAGTTCACATCTAATAGATATCTTACTCTATCTAACGTAAAAGTGACATTGGTTGCCCGAATTGCGCTGCAAAAGAGAACTAGTTGTTATCTAAACTATAACGTATCTAGAACGGATCTAGTATGTGTCTCTTGTGAATATCTTGAAGTTCGAATACGGCAGTATGTCTACAGATATTTGTAAATTTATATATGGGGCGGTCATTCAGTCCTCATACTCGTATTACGGCTGAAATTGACTACTTCTTCTTTTAAAAAAATTGCTTCCATCAATTTTATGATGATTTTTTTTATGATGGTTTCGCTAATACATGGCGTTATTCGGTAGTTGCTTTTGGTGAACTAATAGCTGGTCTTTACAAATAGCCAAGACGGATCGCCGGGTGTTGAATAAATAATGGTTAAACTCGTAAAAGGATTAAGTCTTCACTAGCTGGCACACTTCCACGATAGTTTATTGTATATAAACTATCAATATCACAATTTAAACAACATCAATAATCTAAAACACAAAAAAACTCGAAACGATCTCGCCATTCTGAATTTCTACCGGAAATCCCTTAACTACTTACGTATAAGTCAAAAAGAATAGATGTGTAAAAGTATAGAGGGGTCCTGTCATAGTAAATTTTGTAGTCACAGTGAATTAACTGCCATCTATCGACACACTACTAAAACTCAAAACGAAAACGTATAAAATTATCAAAAAAATGTATGTATACGGATAAATGATTTTATTATTTTTATATCATTTTGATCCATGTTGATTCACTGATATCCATGTGTTAAAATTGTTAAATATGAAACGGTGTCACGCCATCTATCCGAGCATAGGCTAAAGGTGTGTGCGCCATCGATCCGAGAATGACTTTTTCTTGATTTTCGAGGCACGTTTTTTTCCTTAGACTTTATTCATCTTATACGAAGTTACATATGTCTTTGGTATAAGTACTCGTAATACTATATCAATTTCTTTCACTTCGGCTTCTATATCCGCTGAACTAAACACGTCAACTTGACAGTAGCATTTTTGACAGTTATTGTCAGACCACCCGGCTTAAGGCGCAGCTGTAGCCTTCCCGGCCGTCATACCGCGGCTAATCTGTCTGTCTGTCCGCGTAACATGGGTTGTATGAAATTGCCTATTTTTCCCCCGACAATGGCGGGCCCTTAATTCTTTGCTGTTATTTATGAACGCCGGACAGTATTAGTTTTTTGCGTAGTCTGTTAGACTTTGTGGGGGTTGTTTTACTTTTAATGTGTTTCTTTTTTTATTTATAAGACGCTCGTTTGAAATAAATAAGTATATTTTTCTAGACTGGCAGAAAAAGACAAAACAAATATATTTAATTGGTGAATTTACGAGTATTACGAGTAATAAAGAAGTTATTATTTTATTTATTTAATGTATGGCAAATTTGCACTATCGGCCTGATTCTGATTCTAATAAACGTCAAAAATTAGATCTCGACACGATATGGATCGGAATTGACGTCAGAAATGACGTCTTTGTATGAAGAAACGTAACCTATGACACAGATGTGATCACCTTTTAAGATATTTTAACTCAAAGCTTCGTAGAGTTAGGTATTGATTTTGTTTTTATTATACCCATATAAAAAAAATTTGGCGAGAAGTCGCACAGGACCGAGAAAAGTGGCGCCACATCCCATTTTGGGTCGCTGAGCCAACGGAGTAAATATACCTATAATTAATTAATGCCTTCTTGAATGCATTAATTAATTATAGGAATGCATTAATTGCTTATGCAAGCAAATTATGTACCATGCCCTCAGATAGGAAAGATCCTATGAGTAAATGGTTTTCCACATTTACAAACCCACATAATATACCTACAGTAGTTCGAAACTCTAAGGCCGCTTACACACAAGCGACCAGCAATAGTCAACTAAGGGCACCGACGAAACGCCGACTAAGCGCCAAAGTTCACTCAATTGGCGAAACGGCTTCGCGATTGCCACTCATTTATTGTCTTAGGGGATAGGAGTTGGGGAGGTCACACTGCATGAGATTAGCGAGAAGCGGCAGCGATTTTGATTGGCCCTATGCAATATGCATTGGGCGATAGTCAACCAAAAACGTGATACGAGGATGTACGTATATGTTTATATAGGATTCTTTTATTCACTGTTAAATCTTATATGCAATTTCATTTAATGTACCCGTTCTGGACACACTTTTATATTGTGTACAAGATTTGTGAAGAAAGAAAGTAGGTATCTAATTAAATATTATTAGACTTTCTTCTTGAGAGTTATGTTTAGTTTTTCTACATTTCTAAATCGGATACAGTTAAGTGTTTTTCGTGTGTCAATCGTGTGCTAGTTAAGCTAATCTTAAAAGATTTTTTTTATACTTATATTTTGGAACTAGTTTTTATTTTTAAACTTAGTTTTTAATTTTAATTTGTATTTTCTATTTTAACGCTTTTTATTGTTTGTTGCGTACAAGTATGTACCTTATATAATACAATTATTTTCCTTTTTAACTGTTTATTATAATTTAAGTATAGAAAATCATGAGAAGAGAAATAACAATTATTATTTCAATTTTCTGAACCTGATTTATATAATATTATACCTGATATATAGGGGACCTAAAGCAATAAAGGTAAGAAAATCCATAGCACTATATCCTGGGTCTCGTTTCGCACGCCTGATGGTCGGCTTATGTTGTTTGTTCTCGCCCTTATCGCACTTCCGAATTGTTTCCGAATTACTCGCCCCGCCTTTTGTTCGTGTATTGAATGTGTTGTATCAATGCAGGGCTGTTTACAAAACAAATGTGTTAAGTTGCATGGCTTGTGAATTGAATCCTCGTTTATTATAGAACTAGATGAAAACCCGGCTTCGCTCGGGTAAAATAAATTATAATAATAGGTACTAATTTTGAATTGAGTAATTATTTACTTTAATACTTCAAACCTTCATCAAGGCAGTTACATACCTATCTCATCTCCGATAACTTTAAATCCATAACATACAGTTTAACTGGTTTACTAATATGTGGCCGAAAATTGTATGGCAAATTATCACTTCCCAAACTATTTTTCCCATAGTATCATTTGGCAAAACTATCAGATGGCAAACCAATGTTTCGCATATATAACATGTCGCAAATGATTATTTACAATATTATTGTATGGCAAAATATTTAGTTGGTCATGTTTCAAAATGTCTTTTATTGTTATGTCGAATGTATTGATAGGCATAAATTATTTTTCGCCTAATATTGTGATGCATACTACTAAATACCCTAATAATATAGTACTCAACTACTCATGGTACAAATTACAGTAGCATTTTATTTCGTTACGTAGGTAGTTTTTTCGAGATGTACAGTTCAATGATGGAGGTAGTAATTTTGTTTACTACATTTCTGGCAACAGTTTGTTTTCGTGGGGTCGCAATTCTTACCTAACCTAACCCACTTTTCTGGCAACAGTTCGTTTTCTTGGGGGTCGCAGTTCTAACCTAACCTAACCCACCTTTCAGGCAACAGTTTGTTTTCGTGGAGTCGCAGTTCTGACCTAACCTAACCCACTTTTCTGGCAACAGCTCGTTTTCTTGGGGGTTGCTGTTCTAACCTAACCTAACCCACTTTTCTGGCAACAGTTCGTTTTCTTGGGGGTTGCAGTTCTAATCTAACCTAACCCACTTTTCTGGCAACAGTTCGTTTTCTTGGGGGTGGCAGTTCTAACCTAACCTAACCCACCTTTCAGGCAACAGTTTGTTTTCGTAGGGTCGCAGTTCTAACCTAACCTAACCCACTTTTCTGCCAACAGTTCGTTTTCTTGGGGGTCGCAGTTCTAATCTAACCTAACCCACCTCTCAGGCAACAGTTTGTTTTCGTGGGGACGCAGTTCTAACCTAACCTAAGCCACTTTTCTGGCAACAGTTCGTTTTCTTCGGGGTTGCAGTTCTAACCTAACCTACTTTTCTGGCAACAGTTCGTTTTCTTGGGGGTCGCAGTTCTAACCTAACCCACCTTTCAGGCAACAGTTTTTTTTTCGTGGGGTCGCAGTTCTAACCTAACCTAACCCACTTTTCTGGCAACAGTTCGTTTTCTCGGGGGTCGCAGTTCTAACCTAACCTAACCCACCTTTCAGGTAACAGTTTGTTTTCGTGGGGTCGCAGTTCTAACCTAACCTAACCCACTTTTCTGGCAACAGTTTGTTTTCGTGGGATCGCAGTTCTAACGTAACCAAACCCACTTTTCTGGCAACAGTTCGTTTTCTCGGGGGTCGCAGTTCTAACCTAACCCACCTTTGAGGCAACAGTTTGTTTTCGTGGGGTCGCAGTTCTAACCTAACCTAACCCACTTTTCTGGCAACAGTTCGTTTTCTTGGGGATTGCAGTCATCTAACCTAAAACATGTTGCTACAGTCATCAAATCTATTAGCGTAGTGGCACCCGTCCATGGAAATATGTAGATACGTTTGTTAAAAAAAAAGCCACCAACAGGTCAAATAGCCATCAAAATATATTATGAAAAGTAAGTATAATAATAGGTACTAATTTTGAATTGAGTAATTCGCTCGTATATAATAAAAGATAATACTCATTTTGGATTAAATAATTATTTCATTTTAGACTAAACGTTTATCAAGGCGGCGGTTACCTATCCCATCTCCGAAAACTTTATACTTATGCGTTTATTAAAACCTCGATCTTTCCCCTTTTTAGTTGACCTTAATAATGTTTGCCCGAAGAATCATTCATTGCCAACATTTTCAAGAGCCCGGTTTATTATGTGTATGCGAAAGCAACCAGTATCCAGTGATTACGTTAATCGAGTAATAAGAAACATGAACAGCAATAAGCCAGGAAGCGATCTCATACGCATGTCTGACCTAAAAACAGTTGCAGATAAAATAAGCCCGATTCTAGCCAAACTAATTAACTTATCAGTTAATCAACAAAAATTTCCTACTAAACTCAAACAGGCAATAGTGCGTCCAATCCATAAGAAAGGTTGTTTTAAAAATTATTCTAATTTCAGACCCATATCTTTACTATCTAGTGTTGACAAAATAATAGAGAAATGTATTACCGACCGAATATCACATTACCTACAAACTAATCATATTCTAAATAGTCGCCAGCATGGATTTCAAAAACAGAAAAGTACGAACACACTATTATCTGCCTTTACAGATGAGATTAACAATAATTTAGCAGATAAACAGTTTGTGGTAGCTATCTTTTTTGATTTTAAAAAGGCTTTTGACACCCTAGAGACCGATACTTTGCTGAAAGCCATGGAGGAGTGCGGGGTGGGGCGGCCACTGAACCAATGGTTCCGTGACTACCTCACCGCGCGGTCCTTCCGCGTGAAGGTCGGGTCGGCGCTCAGTGACGAGCAGGCCGTCCGCTGCGGAGTGCCGCAGGGCTCGGGCTGCGGGCCCCTCTGTTACCTGATGCACGTGAACAGCCTGTGCGGCGTGCTGCGCCACTGCTCCGCGCACATGTTTGCGGACGACCTGTGCACGCTGCGCGCTGGCACCGACCTAGAGCAGACCTGCAAGCTCGTACAGGAGGACGTCGATGCCGTTGTCAAGTGGTCACACGATAATGGAATCGTACTAAATGCCGATAAGACAAAACTCATGATAATTCATTCTCCATATTTGGTACCTAAAAATGATATCCCATCCATTTTCACTCATAGTTTCCAATGTTTTCATAGTATTAATAACTCCGGAACTTGTAAATGTCAGCCCATAGAAAGAGTTAATAGTTTTACATATCTTGGCATGAAAATCGACGAAAATTTCTCCTGGACGACTCATGTAGATTACATTAGTAATAAATTAAGAATACTTTTAAGCATATTTTACCATCTTAGTTTTAAAGTTCCTGTTAGCACGTTGAAATGTATTTATACTTCTTTAGTAGAGTCTATTATTAGTTACGGTCTTGACTGCTATGGCCTCACGTTTAAAACTAACATAGATAAATTAGAAATGTTACAAATTCGTTTTCTAAAGTTACTAGTTAATAAAAAGATAAAACACAGTTGCAAATCTGACTATAGACAATTATTTAAAGTATGTAAAATTTTACCAGTGGGATTAAAACTCAAATATATGTTAGCTGTAAACAGTCATGGCAGCCAGGAACACAGGGATCTAGTCAATCATAGTCATAATACCAGAGCACTAACTGCGGGCAAATATGAAGTACCTAGGGTGTATAATTATTATGGCGATAGGACACTAAAGAAACGTTTACCATATTTACTGAACACTTTGCCCACGGATATAGTAAAAGAGCCCAAAATAAATAGATTTAAAATCAGTCTAAAAAGGTATCTCCTGAATACTCTATAGGGGATGTGTTACCCTATAGTGTATTCATGATATACCTACCTATTTCAACTACGAATGTAAACCTATTCTAATTTTTAAATTTAATTAAGTATAGTATTATAGTATACTGAGACTCCACAGTCAAACTAAATGTAGTTTTGTGGAGCATTGTATGTAACAATAAAGTTGTAACTTCTAGTATAATAAATAATTAAATAAAAAAAATAATAAAAAATATTGCAGGTTTAGTTCGAAAATGATTTTTTTTGCATTTCTATAGTGATTATAGTAACCTCTATAGTGTTTATAGTAACTGATATTTAAATAACCGGACCTAACCTAACCGGACCTAACGTAATCGTTTTTTGTCAATTTTTGACCCCCCCCCCCCCCCCTAAAATCATCCAAAAATTCGAAAATTCTTCGAATGACCCCGTTTCCTCCTACGTCATGCTACCATCATCCGATGTCCCGACCCCCCCCCCTAATTTGAAATGACGTAATTTATGAATAGCCCCTAACGGCCTAACCCACTTTTCAATCTCAAAGGACGGAACCCAAATTTCATAATTTCATGCACCCATCCAACCAACCCAAAGTGGGTTAGATTAAATAACCTGACCTAACCTCACCCACTTTTCTGTTAGGAGTTTGGTTCTATAAGGATCGCAGTTCCAACCTAACCTAACCCCCTTTTCTGGTAGCAGTTCGGTTCTGTAAGGATCATAGTTCTAACCTAACCTAAACCATTTTTATGGTAGCAGTTCAGTTCTTCAAGGATTGCAGTTCAAACCTAACCTAACCCACTTTTCTGGTCGTAGTTCTGTTCTGTAAAGGCAGCAGTTCTAACCTAACCTGCTTACTTGTTGCATTTCGGTTCTGTGCCTCTCACCTAAGGGGCTGTCCATAAATTACGTCATCGTATTTGACCATTTTTGAATTTTTGACCCCCCCTCCCCCTAAAATCATCCAAAAATCATGCTTCGAATGACCCCGTTTCCTCCTACGTCATGCTAGCATCATCCGATGTCCAGACCCCCTCCCCCTTATTTGAAATGACGAAATTTATGAATAGCCCCTAACGGACTAACCCACTTTTCCATCTCAAAGGAGGGAACCCAAATTTCATGCACCCATCATGGCACTAAAATGTCAGTATGGAAGTTGTGAGTACAATTTCATCTCAATTCACCTGACGATTTATAAAAAGACATGCTGACGTTATTTTTATTAATTTTTACTTGAATTTACAAAAAATATATCTTATATAAAAATAGTACAATTTACTACAACAATCAGTCTTTTGGAATTAAATACATATAAATAAACGAATTAAACTAAGTATATCATATAAAGTTAGCCTTTCACAAAACCAAGTATAGTAAGGCTATGAGGTATTCCACCAAAGATTAGCAAGGACCATGATTCCATCAGAGATGTGCAAGGATGCGTAGAGAGGTAGATTTGTTTCTTTAGAGTGAATATTAGAATTACTTCAATTACCTATCCTCACTGAGCGCAGTCCTGGAGGACAATTTGTATTGGTTCTTACAAACACATTCCTCGCTATGCATCCCCACATCCCAGAAGAAACCGCAGCTTTACCATCTGTCAAACACATTCTTCTCAAAACATTTTTTTGTTTCAAAATGTCTAAAACTTGAAATGACTTACAATTTCTTAAAACATTAAAGTTTTTATCTGAATTTTAATTTCAAATTTTCTCCCCTTAATACAAATTTGAAAAGAACTGAACCTAGTTAATACATTTTCATCATTTGGGTGGTCTTCGGGCCGTGATGTTTTAACTTTGTTTTATAATACCGTCCCGCTCTTCGTCTCCTTTTAAAGTGACATAATTAATTCCTTCAGCATTTATGTCAAGATAAGTGACCTTAAATAAAAATAAAATACCTAATGTAATAAATACATGTCCATAAGAAACAAAACTTTATGCATATAATTATCATTATACATACCGGAAAGTCATCAAAAAAATCCAGAGAGCTCTTCGATATAGAAGCAAATGATTTTGAGATTTCGGATGCTGTAGTGTGGATGTATTTTTTTTTATCTCCACAACCTTATTAATCCACATTTGTCTGGCAGTCTTCTAACTACAGCATTCAAAATACTTGAAACTATCTGCAAAAAATGAATATTGTATGGGTATATAAATACAGATTTTAAAAGTATAACTGGAACTGGAAGGGAGGATTAGAGCCACTTGCACCATCCCACTAACCCGGGGTTAAGCATTTAAACCGTGAAGGCAGGCGTGGCTCACTCCGTGATTTCGTCGCTTTGCCACAGGTAGCTAAAAGTACATCTGTTCCGCCCTAATTTTGGGGAAAGCCATAAGCCGCGCGTGGCACTGTCGCCACCTAGCGGCCATATCTGTGCTGATCGTAACAGACACATTTTGTTAAAGAGTGAATCTTCTGCATCTAGTACTATTATTTATTCTGTTGTGAAGGCCCACTTGCACCATATCAATAACCCGGGGCTAAGCGGTCAAACCGTTAACCCAATGTCAAATTGTACTGGTAATCATGGTAACTCCAGGTTTAACCCGTTAACCCCAGGTTAGTGGAATGGTGCAACTGAGCCTAACAGTGTCAAACTGTACTGGTAACCATGGTAACTTAACTCCAGGTTTAACCGCTCAACCCCGCCTAACCCGGCGGGATAGTGGAATGGTGCAAGGAATAATTTCACATTTTTTTTGGGTGATAGAAAGAGTTTATACATCTTAAGTAGCTACATAAAATAATAATAATGATTCATGGATACATGTGTGTGGACACAGCACATTAAAGTTCAATTTAGATTTAATCTTAGGAAAAGCACTTACCAAGATTTATATGACTTACATATATTTATATCACATTATATGTATGCATCTGCTGCATATTATATTTGCAAGTACTTTGTGTACAGTCGGCAAAGCTATTAGCTTGGTATGGTACCTGGCAAATATTTTACCGTGAGAATAGTTACATACAGTAAATAAATCTTTACGAACCGCCCTTCGTTGCATTGTTTTTCAGCGTTTGTGGCAAGGTTTGTTCAGGTAACAAAATTATTTGTCAACAACATGACAACAATAATAAAAGATTGAAAAAATTATGTCGGTCAAAGATACTCACGATTTTCGGCATAGGTTTGTTTTACGCGGCGGTGCCGTGTCATCGTTAGTAAGTATAGTCCTCCTCCTCCTCATCGTTTTCGATGACGGCGACCCCAAATAAATCGTTGTCGTTGTCTAGCGTGAACCCTGGCTGGCCAGGCCGAACTTGGCCTTTAATAGGTACTCTATTGCACGCGTGACAATAAAGTTGGCTAGCTGCGTCGAGCGTGTACACGTAGGAGGGCTTAGGTTAGTCACAAACATTTAGACCCTTTACTGAAAATTAATTAATTTCAGACTGGTAAAGCCCAAAGTTTTGGTTTTACCATGGTTTTACCCGTCAATCAATTGAATCAATGCACAATACATGTCATCTGTCACCAGTGTCATCTTACACTGACAGTAGTCGTTTTTTTTAATAGGCTTACCCACACTCTCACCAGCAATCTGTCCAACATGCATGACGGACGTAAAAATATTTACAATTTCTGAACGAAACCATAGAGCTGTCAAATGTCAAACAACAAATTGAACATTTGCATTCTTTGTCGAAATTTTTTCACTTTTAAATGCAAAATACTCGACAATACGAATTTTGCGGATACATGTTCTCGATTCAAAAGTGATATTTTTTCAAGCTCTTTCGATTGAGCATAATTTCATTTAGGTCTACCGTCAAACCGGTTCACGATTATTTATATAGATGTTTGGGAAAAAAGATGCTGTGCGCTTTATAACCGCGTTGATACAGATTGACAGCCGTATTCGAACAATGAGTTACGTCAAATACTAGATATTGAAACGATATGGATTAGATATGTCAGTGTCAAACAAGTATCTCATTGTTCGAATACGGCTGTTAGTCATACAAGCCCGCCGCCAAAAATACTCATGGACAAATTTAGAGGGACCAACGCAAAAATAAAGGTTTTAGATACTGGATTACAGCACCTAAAGTAATATCAAAATTATTAAGTATTTTTTTCCTTGCGTTCCTATATATTTGTGTATGAGTGTATTTAGAAAACTACTAGAGGGAAGCAGGGCTATAACCGCGAAAATCGAAGTTCACAAATTGCGGGCATTTTTTTCGGTCGCTCTAATTACGCCTTCACTTTTTACTTCAGTAAAAGAGAGAGATCCCTGCAATTTGCGAATTTCGGTTTTCGTGGTAGCCCCTCTGATACATTGGTCGGGCATAATATAAGGATGACTAAAACGAGCCAGATTCGGTCCGAGGCTTCCTATAACTTCTTTTCCTACGGATGATCGGTGATCACATGATGCTTCTTCTTTAAAAAAAACTGAAGATGCCTCGATCTGGACCCGGACCGTTCTCGCGTGAGCCATAGGTACTTCATTTTTTCCGTTACTAATGATGCTGAGTGCTGACTGAACAACTGCGTAAGAATTACTACTAGGTACTTGTACATTTTTTATGTTTTTTTAACCCAAATGATTTTGTTATCAAAACGGAGATTTGAATGGAAACCTTCAAACAGGCACGAGACTGATTTGTGATTTTTAGAAGAATTTGTCAAAAGTAGGGGAGACCGGGGTTAAACGTGCCGGAAGTAAGTTGATCCGATGGGAATAGGAACGCAAGTAAACCATGGAGCGATTCGTATGATGTTTGTCGCGAAAAGTCAGACCACTAAGCGGTTGCAGGAGCCGTTTTTGTTGCTTTCATTATAGTAGAATAGTAGTAATGGAAAATAAATCAAAAACGAGGGCACAACGAACCCCACGGATAATCACATTTTTGCTTTGGTTTTTTTTTTACTATCTGTTGATAGTACACAACAAATTATCATATATTTCGACGAACTGCAAAATACTCTTTTAGCGTGTGTGAACTGAGATTTAAATATTTGATGGATAAGTTATAAATTTTAGAAACGGAACAACCCGCCCCATAGCGGGGTTAGTTGTTCCGTTCCGACCTATCCCATAAAAAAAATTCTGGTAAAAAAACTGTTTAATGATGCCCAAAATAATAAGAAATTTAGAAAGTGACACAATTTTCAAAAACAAATTAAAAGCTTTACTGATTCAAATTGCCTGTTACGATATTAATGAATTCGATATACCGAGTAGTGATAACTAGTAGTAGTGGATATGTTGTCTGCATTAATTGTTTGTAATTTAAATGAATCGACAACATCTTGACATTTTATATATAATTCTAAATATTTTTTTCTATAATAAAATTCCTTGACTATTAATTCTGACATGTACCACATATAATTGACATTTTGAAATTGTATTATTATAATATATTATCTATCGTAGATTTAAGTTAAATCTTAAATTATGTTATTATATTATGACGTGTAAAAATCTGTATATCTTTTTACCAATAAAAATCTGAATCTGAATCTGAATATCGCTACTCAGAAACACAAATAATCATTATTTAATATAGCGCAACCCACATACCTTATTCTCACTATTTTCATAGATCAAATTTGTATTTTATGAAAATCGGCACGTTTAAACCCGCTCTCCCCTACTTTCTAGTGATTTTTAACGTTTGTTTTTAGCTACCTACCTCTACTTTCTGTCAAATGGAACTAGCAGTAATTCATTCATATTCCCAGCGCGCATTTCTCGGCATCCTATTTTCCTACCAAGTTTAATATGAATATTGATCTCAAAGTTAAAATTAAATTTCTACGCTGTGGAGTAGAAACACCTTGTACTTTGTACTTGAACCTTGAGTGGTAGACTAATTTTGTTACTGCATGAGACATAGTTTTGTCACTAAGGTAGGAAAGTTTTGTGGTTGAGTTTACGCTGAGTTAAGAAAGTTAACAACTTTGGTTTCACTTCGGTAATTGGGAAAATTAGTTTAAATTGTCTGTGAAATTCATAATAAAATAGGTTTAAGGTATATTATGGTTTACTTTAAATTGGCATATATACCAACATAAATCCATCACAGATCACAGTACAATATTTTTAAATATTATTTTAAATATCAAATTTCAGAACGAAGAAGGCACATTTTACTAAATTACTACACCTCACTTGGATGTAAATAAATATTTTTCTAGGTATCTCTTTATACAGAGCGTCTTTTGAACTAGCCATATTGTGCAAGGTGATTAGGTAGGTCGTACTAAACAAGTTTTTCTATGGGATCAAATCCCATCCCGTCCCTGAAATACCAGTCAGATACACTTTCAGTTGACTTAGACTTCGTCAAAACAAACATTATGGCGGACATTACCCTCGCTCTGATGATGCATAATGAAAGGCAGCGAATGCACCCGCGTCGCATTCGACGCGGGATGTATGCAAAGCGAACGATTTGCGCGCCCCGACGTATGAGCAATGTGCTGTCTGAATACGAATGTGGGCCGGCTCTCACACCGAAAAGTATATTTGACGATTTAAATGATAACACGCTAGAACGGGCGGAGTCCGGGCCGAGGCTTCCGGATCTTGGTTTTCTATGACAGGTGATCGGCGATCATGTAATGCTTTCTAAACCTGAAGTGCCGGACGACTCGGCCCGTATCCGAATCATTCTATGATGATTCAGGTGGATCACCCGAAAACATTTTTAAAAGAACGGTGGCAAGCGGGCACTAAGTACATATTGGCTTTTGAATTTTTTTTGGTGATCAAGTTATGTAGGGATGCCAACTGTAGTAGCGTTAGGTACATATAAACGTTCGGATGTCGACTTCAGCTGTGTTATTGTTGTGATGTCTTTGTTGCCGCCGTATTTTTCCATTATCTTGACATTATCTGATACTTACTTACAGCACTGGCAACAACGACGCCGCCACAATAATGGTAATATTCCATTTCTAACCGCAGTTGCACTACCGGTACTGAACGCGTCGCTGTCAATGTCAATTTCCATAGTATAAATGAACAGTAGTGCACCTGGCGTTGGAAATGGACTGTCACCTTAATGCCGCTGCAATTGACGCCTGAACATAACCTTTATATTGACACTTCTTTACGTTTTCTGTCGGTGCAACTGTACGCTTCGGTTACAATCGCTATCGCTTCGACAGCGAGAAGCATTATGTCTCTCTATCACTCTTCCATATTAGCGCGACAGTGACAGTTGCGTTTCGATCGTTACGGAGCGTAAGCGATTGACATCTTGGCTACGCGGCCAGAGGGCTTACCCCGAACCACGTTCGACGTGTTGCCTCCCTGTCACACTTACGTACGAATTTACAAGTGCAAGAGAGGCAACACGTCGAACGTGGTTCGCGGTAGGCCCTCTGGTACGCTTCGGTGTAACCATCGTTCCGCGTCAAGTGTACTCAGTGAACTAATTACGCCGGCTGCTCAGTTTGTCTATCGCGCCGTCTCCGCGCACGCTAATTATTTAACTTCATTTCTCGTCCGTGCGCGAGCGAGTTATAGCGGTAGCGGCGCGAATTACTTTAATTGAGTGAGCGAGATGTTTGTTTATATACCTGATGCCTTTTTCCTTCCTGGCTTATGTTAGTTATGTTGCAGATCAACTGATAAGCCTTGATAACTGCCAACTGATAACGACCCACCTCTATGAATGTTCTAAGATTTTCAACGAGTGACAGCAGCTGTCAACTGGGATCTTTGGATATAGTCAGACCGTAAAAAGACTGCAGCGATTTTGATAGCCCACGCAGTGCAAGTGTCATTTTAAACGTTAAACTTCTATGAAATTATGATATATACATAACACTTACACTGCGTGGGCTATCAAATCCGCTGCAGACTTTGTTTGGTACGACTCTATGTAGGGAAGTGAGGACATGTGGGCTTCCATGCTATATTTTCATGACACGTTAGTTTTTGGCTGTCGAACAAGGCTAGATTTACACGGCGATTATTTTTTCCGTAAACCGTATACGGTACGTTCAATGAAGTCCCGTAGGTATCTATATATATAAATGCAAGTGTCCTGACTGACTGACTGATTGATTCATCAACGCAGAGCCGAAACTACAAAAGCCAGAAAGTTGAAATTTGCACAACAGATTGCATTTATAAAGTGTACAAGAGATAAGAAGCGATTTTGAGAAATTCAACCCCTAAGGGGTTAAAAAGGGGATGAAAGTTAGTATGGGGTTAAAGTTTTCTTTTAAGCTAGGAATTTGAAACGTCGTAAAAAGATATATTATTAAAATATAAGAAAACTAATTTCAGCGTTTTTGAAAATTCATCCCCTAAGGTGGTGAAAAAGGGGTTGAAAGTTTGTATGGATATCAAATTTTTTTCCAAGTGGTGGACTTGAATCTTTGTATTTAGGGATATTATTAGAAGACAGGAAAAGTAATTTCAGCGTTTTGTAAAATTCATCCCCTAACAGGGTTAAAAAGGAGTTGAAAATTTTAATCCATTACAAATGCTTTGAAACTTCGTAGAAAGGCATAATAGCCGATAATAAAAACAAGTGATTGCAACGTTTTTGGAAATTCAACCTCTAAGGGGGTTAAAAAAGGGATGAAAGTTCGTCTTCGGGTGCAAATTTTATTTTAAGCTAGGAACTTGAAACTTTGTAAAAACGTATCAAATTCAAAATCAAGAAAACTAATTTCAGCGTTTTATAAAATTCATCCCCCAAGGTGGTGAAAAAGGGGTTGAAAGTTTGTATGGATATCAAAAAAATTTTCGAGCGCGGGACTTGAATCTTTGTATTTGGGGATATTATTAGAAGACAATAAAAGTAATTTCAGCGTTTTGTAAAATTCATCCCCTAACAGGGTTAAAAAGGGGATGAAAATTTGTATGGGGTTAAAGTTTTCTTTTGAGCTAGGAATTTGAAACTTCGTTAAAAGATATATTATTAAAATGCAAGAAAACTAATATCAGCGTTTTTGACAATTCATCCCCTAAGGTGGTGAAAAAGGGGTTGAAAGTTTGTATGGATATCAAACATTTTTTCGAGTGTGGGACTTGAACCTTTGTTTTTAGGGATATTATTAGAAGAGAGGAAAAGTAATTTCAGCGTTTTGTAAAATACATCCCCTAACAGGGTTAAAAAGGGGTTGAAAATTTTAATCCATTACAAATGCTTTGAAACTTCGTAGAAAGGCATATTAGCCGAAAAGAAAAAAAAGTGATTGCAACGTTTTTGGAAATTCAACCCCTAAGGGGGTTAAAAAGGGGATGAAAGTTCGTCTTCGGGTGCAAATTTTATTTTAAGCTAGGAACTTGAAACTTTGCAAAAACGTATCAAATTTAAAATTAAGAAAACTAATTTCAGCGTTTTAGAAAATTCATCCCCCAAGGTGGTGAAAAAGGGGTTGAAAGTTTGTATGGATATCAAAAAAATTCTCGAGCGCGGGACTTGAATCTTTGTATTTGGGGATATTATTAGATGACAATAAAAGTGATTTCAGCGATTTGTAAAATTCATCCCTTAGCAGGGTTAAAATGGGGTTCCAAGTTTGAATCCATTACAAATGCTTTGAAACTTCTTAGAAAGACATATTAGCCGATTACAAAAAAAGTAATTGCAACGTTAATGGAAATTCAAG
This sequence comes from Cydia fagiglandana, assembly GCF_963556715.1. Classification (NCBI taxonomy): domain Eukaryota; kingdom Metazoa; phylum Arthropoda; class Insecta; order Lepidoptera; family Tortricidae; genus Cydia; species Cydia fagiglandana. The sequence goes on from NC_085938.1 coordinate 20,754,216, forward strand.
CCCTAAGGGGGTTAAAAAGGGGATGAAAGTTCGTCTTGGGGTGTAAATTTAATTTTAAGCTAGGAACTTGAACTTTTGCAAAAAAAAGGTATAAAAATAAAAAACATGAAAACTAATTCAAGCATTTTTGAAAATCATCCCCCAAGGTGGTGAGAAAGGGGTTGAAAGTTTGTATGGAGATCAGATATTTTGTGAGTGCCGAATTTGAATCTATGTATAAGGGCATAGTTACCTATTATGAGAATACAAAAAAAGTAATTTCAGCAACCAACATCAAAATCCACTTGACTTAAAACTTCATACAACTTGCTAAAAAAGTAAAGTACTTAATTTCAACATTGCTTGAATATGAAAATTATAGGTACTAAAGATGTAAAATGTTGAAGATAAGATTCCACGCGGACGAAGTCGCGGGCAACAGCTAGTACGGTATACGGGAAAAATTAACGCCGTGTGAACCTACCCCAAGGCTCTTGAATAAAAAAAAACCAATGAGTTAAAATTTTCGTACCTACCTACTCGTAAACCTTTCAGAGCAACAAATTCGTATTATTGTACTATTTTCTTATTTCTGACACCGGAAACAAAGTAAAGGCGTTATCGAAAGATAAAGTAAGTATACAGATTATAGAATTGTTAAGCACCTTTGCTATGTACGTAACGAGTATACGAGCCGAATGATGGGAAGTTGTCATCGTCGCCCATGGTCGCCCGCACATAAAAAGAGCCACCTTATGCTTTGCGCACCCTTGAGAACCCCAAATACCGGCCTCTTGAAGATCGAAATTTTTTTTAACTCATGTAATTTTTTAGGGTTCCGTACCCAAAGGGTAAAACCGTCCGTCTGTCACCAGGCTGTATCCGCGAGTCCGACTCGCACTTGCCCGGTTTTTTTATATAACATAACGCAGAACATACTCGTACCTAACATAACATTATTTACTTACTTTCACTGTAAGTAATTAGATATTTACAAACTAAAATAGATGTCATATACCGTAAAATGGGGTGAGTTGGGTGAAATTTGACTTTCAAACCTCGATAAAATTTTATTTTTACATGTGAAAACTGAATGGTGTATATGTCGCAGTAAGATAGATAAAGCCGTTATATAGTTATAACCCTAGGGATATAATTATATGACGTAACATAGTTTTATGAAAGCGTTTCATTACTATCTTACTAGGTATATAACTATAATACGGCTTTAGTTTAGTGATATAGTTATATTACTGGATTAAGTTTAGTGATATAGTTATATTACTGGATTAAGTTTAGTGAAATAATTGTAGGTAGGAGTGCAGCGGTGCGGCGGAGGTATAGTTATATCCCTAGGGATATAGTTATATGCTGTATAATACTTTTTAGCAATATTACGTAAAAGTACAGGTCGATTCACGAACGCTGGCGCGAGATTTCTACTGAGTGACAGCTATTTTCATTGAAATTCTGTCAAATCTCGCGCCAGCTTTCGTGAATTGATCGCAATGCCTCATAAACTCTTAAAAATAGCAGCATGAAAATATATATAATAGTTATCTTACTAGGACTATGATTATAATACGGCATATAACTATATCCCTAGGGATATAACTAAACCTCCGCCGCACTGCCGCACTCCTAATACCTACAATTACTATCTTACTAGGAATATGATTATAATACGTAGTTACGTACTATACGGCATATAACTATATCCCTAGGGATATAACTATACCTCCGCCGCACCGCTGCACTCCTACTTACAATTATTTCACTAAACTTAATCCAGTAATATAACTATATCACTAAACTAAAGCCGTATTATAGTTATATACCTAGTAAGATAGTAATGAATCGCTTTCGTATAACTATGTTACGTCATATAATTATATCCCTAGGGTTATAACTATATAACGGCTATATCTATCTTACTGCGACATATATAATAAGTGGTTCGGAGGTTTGTATTTTAGTTTGTATTTTATTTTGGGTAGTTCCATTTCATAACTTTTACGATAAAGAGGAAAGCCCACCTCACGCCGTAGTGCCTCGTATTTGGGGTGAGAGGGTTTTTCATACAAGGTGATTTTGGAAGATTGTTGGATCGATTTTTTTTTTATTACGAGTATTACTATAGCCCCATTTTAAATTGGAATACATTATTTTTGTAGCAGTAGCCTTAAAATCCCTTCTCACCGTCTCAAACCTTCTCTCCCCATTCATAACCCAACTCTCCCCGTGAAACCTACTCACCCCGTTTTACGGTACTAAAGAAAAAGTGACAAAGCCTTCCGATGGTGTATGCCCGATTCAATATTGGCTATCGCCATGAATACGAAGTTTAGTTTAACAAGCAAATTATACCTCCGAATTTTCTCCAATTAGCCAAACTAGAAACTAACATCATCAGATTATATGTTAGCTACACTACACGTCCCACAATTAAACGTTCCCATTTTTGAGCTCTAGTCAGACTACCTAGTTATATTCGATTTAATTAGTTGGTATAGCCGCGTTGCCCGCGTTCTTTACATGTATTGACAAAAAGTGAGAGGTCTTCACTTTAGTGATTTCAGGTACGAATATAGTACCTACTGTCTAGTTGGTACGAGTACGTTATACTTCCAAATGTGTGCCATATCTCACTCTCGCCAGCGTCTAAAGCAGGCCACTGACGAGCCTTCCAAATGGATGCCGTTATAATGGATTCACCCAAATGGACGGCATCCTAATATTAAACATTGTATTGTACGTTTTTGACATTCACGGGCCGATTTTGGTTTTCCAATTTGGACTGCTGGAAGGCTCGTCAGTGGCCACCTTAACTACAGTAACTACTGCCTCATTACCCGCCCGCTAGTTCACCTGGTATTAATTTCCCGGCAGGCGTATAAATCCGTACCCCATAAATACCTACAGTTATCCTTTCTCTATAAATTTACCCCGCTTGCAGCTTTTAATATTGCCCTCCCCCAGCGCCTAATAGTATGCAGGCGCCACAGACAGCGTCGTCTTTGGCGTCCTCTTCTAATTTAAGTTCTGATAATAGCATTGGGTTACAGAGTCTTCCGGGACTGAAGAAGAGCGTGCGGGTTATGAAGCATATCCCCAAAGGCGCCAGGAATCTCGCGGCGGGCAGACTGTGTGCGTTAATTGAGGCCTGTTTGCGTTCAAACGAAGTTGATGATTGGTTTGCGCTGCTTGCATTCTCCTTTACTGCCCTTAGAGTTCCTGACAGTAGCACGTCTAAGTCGTTAACTTCGAAGGTCAAAAACAACATTGCTGACCTGAATGTGTATTTTCTTGAGGAAGCAAACCAAAAGCCTAGATCAGTCTACCGCACGATCGAGGCGAAAGTCCATGATGGGGACTTAAGAGGCGCGGTACGCATATTGTTGTCCGATTCTTCCCTTGCCCCGTCGAGCGCGGATACATTGGAAGCCTTGAGAAACAAGCATCCCTCGCCATCTAGGCAACTTGCTTACCCTCCAGAGCCAGACCTTTCAAGTCAATTTCTTACAGTTTCAGTTGCGGATGTGAAGAATGCCATTGACTCTTTTTACAATGGGTCTGCGTCAGGTCTGGATGGATTGCGCCCTCAGCACTTAAAGGAGCTCGTCTCTTCCAGTGCAGGGGATAATGGATCCAAATTGCTAGAGTCCTTGGCTAAGCTGTGCAATTTCCTTCTGCGCGGCATGCTCAATCCCCTGGTTTGTCCGTACCTGTACGGCGCGTCATTATGCGCTTTGGAAAAGAAGGACGGGGGCATTAGACCAATCGCCATTGGTACTACTTTTAGACGACTTGTTGCCAAATTGGGTTGCCGTTCTGTCAGAGAGGAGATGGCGGCCTACCTCCAGCCTTGCCAGGTAGGTTTTGGTACACCTTTGGGGTGCGAGGCGGCAATCCACGCGACAAGGCATTTTTCAATGAAGCACGAGCACAGCGATACTGTCATCGTGAAACTAGACTTGAAAAATGCATTTAATTCTGTCGAAAGGGATGTAATTCTACAGCAAGTAAAACTTCGCACCCCCCACCTGTATCCATTTATTTTTCAGTGTTACGCCTTTAAAAGCAACCTTTTTTATGAGGGCACTGTAATCGCCTCACAGGTCGGAGCACAACAGGGCGATCCATTGGGGCCTCTCGTATTTTGTCTGGCAATCCAAAGTCTGATAGCGGCATTGGAGTCGCCTCTGAATGTCTGGTACTTAGACGATGGGACCTTAGGAGGTGACTCTGATGTTGTATTTAATGACGTTGCCAAGCTTTTGCCAGCACTACGAGCTATTGGGTTGGAGGTGAGTTCCTCAAAGTGTGAGTTGTATGCTTGCAGCCCCCTGGCGTTAAGCACCTTGTCCAAATTTGAATCTTTGCTGCCGGGCGTAAAGGTTATTAGTAAGGCATCTTTTGGTCTTCTTGGTGCGCCAATTTTTCCTGAAGGTGTAAGTTCGATGCTTCAGGCAAAGACATCCGCTTTGGGGTCTTCCTTTGAACGTTTAAAGCATCTATCGGCGCATGTATCTCTTACGCTACTGCGTAACTGTTTCTCGATGCCGCGCATAACTTATTCTCTGCGGACGGCGCCCACTTGGATGTTTAAGCAAGACACAGAGGACTACGACACCGTGCTCAAACAGGGTCTGGAAGGTCTATTAAACATCCAATTGGTCGATGAACAATGGCACCAAGCAACACTCCCCATTCGGTATGGGGGTTTAGGTATCCGTCGTATGCATGACATTGGAGTTGTCTCGTTCCTTGCTTCCTCTCATGCTTCGGCGGGCCTTGTGGCGAAGATTCTCTCCATGAACAGTGGCAACATCTGCCTTCCTTTCCTGCAGGAGGCCCTTGACGAGTGGTCGACTCGGTCGTCTGGAGGGACGCAGCCGGACAACCCTGCTTCACAGAGACTCTGGGACGACATCTTGTGCGAGCAAACATATTCGCAATTGCTGGCTCAAGCGGGCAGGATTGAAGATGTGGCTCGGCTTAAAGCGGTGGGGCAACCTGAATCAGGGGCCTGGTTGCAGGCACTGCCTTCGCCACATTTGGGGACCCTACTCGACAACGACACCCTGAGAGTAGGAGTCGCCTTACGGCTGGGTTCCAAGGTGTGCGAGCCCCATCGCTGTATATGTGGAATGGCGGTGGAAGCGAATGGGCACCACGGCTTGAGCTGCTCCCGGGCTGCAGGGCGGTTCCCGAGACACCATGCGATCAATGATTTGATACGTCGCACCATGGTCTCGGCGAACGTGCCTTGCATTCTGGAGCCTCAAGGCTTAAGCCGTACAGACGGGAAGCGCCCGGACGGCTTAACGCTGGTTCCGTGGGCCAAAGGCCGCTGCTTGCTCTGGGATGCAACCTGCGTGAGTACTTTTGCGCCTACTCATGTTGCTCCCGGTAGCCGGCTGGCAGGCGCAGCCGCGGCAAATGCCGCGAGGCTCAAACGATTAAAATACGCCAACCTGGAACCAGCGTACGATTTTGTTCCGGTCGCGGTGGAAACTGCGGGGCTGTGGTGTTCGGAGGCCAAGAGGTTGATTAGAGACTTGGGGCGGCGTCTACGTGACAGAGGAGGCGATCCCCGTTCAGGCTCCTATCTAGTCCAACAGATATCGCTTGCCATCCAGCGCGGTAATGCCGCTAGCATCTTTGGCACTTTTGGGCTGGGTGGGGGTCGGAATGGGGCTGATAGTGTAAGTAGGATAGTATATTAGTAATATGTTTAGATTTTAAGTTAGGAAATTGCATGTAAATTATTTAAGTAGATTTTAAGATTGACTTTGATTTGTATTTGATGAATTAATAAACTGAAAAAAAAATAAGCATAAATTAAATTTATTAAAAATATACATATATTGATATATATAATCGAATAGTAGAGGGCTAAAAGTATATACCAATATTTTTTTTATTATTTTTCCCTTAAATAATAAAAAATTAGACATCCTTTTAGAGGGGTTCCATTGCGATATTCAAGAATTTTGGATTTCGCTCCACCCTAATATACATATATAAAAATATTTGCATAAATCTTCGTGCGTCATGTCAAAAAAAAAACATTATCGAACAAGGATCTCGGAAACGGCTCTAACGATTTCGATGAAATTTGCTATATGGGTACACTGGGATACACTGATGATTTTACATTATCCTGAATAACTCGAAAACAAAAGAAGATCGAGGACTGATATTAAGCATAGAGAGTTCTTAGGACCTGCCAGTACACCACCTGAAAGAATGACCAAATCCGTCGTTGGGGGCACTTCTTGTTCGCTTAGCCTGCTAGACCCTTTAATTCGATCTGTCAAACATCTTGCATAGTATTGCAATATTTGACGTTGTCAAACTACGCGCAGTATAGTTAAGTAGCCCTAACTACACTTCCTCATTTTTGAGGTCTAGTCAGACTTCTTTAATTGATCTAGTTAGTTGGTATAGCTGCGTTCTTTATATTGATAAGTATATTGGTCTTCACTTTAGTGCATGCAGGGTATAGTACTGTCTAGTTGGTACGTTATACTTCCAAATGTGGGCCATATCTCACTCTCGCCAGCGTCTAACTGCAGTAACTACTGCCTCATTACCCGCCCGCTAGTTCACCTGATATTAATTTCCCGGCGGGCGTATAAATTTTGTCCGCGACACACTGGGCTCGGGAACTTTGTTGGCGTTTTAGCTAAAGGGTTTACACCTCGTTAACGTCGGGAAATTAAAAGATAGCGTGTCAGCTTGTAATTATATGACGCTTTGAAAGTTTCGGTCAACATTATCTAAGCAATTTTTTACAAATAGGTACATAGTTTGGCTTTAAGTAATCTTTCAGTGTTAATTGTTTTCAACTTTTATAAGTTTAATGAAAATGTGAACTGATTCTTTAATTTGAATATAGAAATGCATAAAAAAGTATCCATTTATCGTCGTTGTAATTTTCGTGACCATTACCGTAAGCCGTGAAAGTTAAAGACGCCAGTTCGAATCCAGCCACAAAAGAGTTTTTCATTTAGTATATGACATCCATTTCATTTTAAATGATCCATGTTTTGTTATTGATTTCGTGGAAAAAAATAAACCATATTTTTCTTTAAGTCTTTACAAAGAAAAGTACACTTTATTTTTTACCACGTTTTTCTCATCAGCAAATAAACACTTATCAACCGCAAAAAAACTGAAGCTTAATACAGCTTCAGCACTCCAAGATCAGCGGACGTGACCAGCAAGCAAACAATATGGAGTATTATGGCCCGCGATTTTTTCCCGGTTACGTGTGTAATCTCCCGCTGATTGTCTGGAGACGGCGATGACAGAGGGGGATAAGGAATGGTTATTTTAATCCGCCTCCTTAAAAATATTATCTTTTGTGTCGAGCTTTTTTCGCCCAGCGGGCTTTGTGTAATTCATGGCTGGAATTAGTGCTTGACCTTGCACTTTATATTTAATTGGTTGTTTTTTTTTTTAATATAAAACAATCTATGGGAGAACTTGTACATTATAAATATTACTAGCAGTAACCAAATGTAACCATGCATCCAGCGTTTTTGTATATTTATATAAAAACAAGATATTATGATTTTCTGTATTCAGAAATAATATTTATGTCGCAGACCGTCTATTATGAATTTATGATGGCTGGGTTTGATGGAATGTCAAGTATTGAAATAGTCTATCCTTGGGTGTCTTTGGCTGCGATACAATGACTTTTATTTGAATGACCCGAACAGCTATTTTAATGGATTGATTCCTTCCTGATTCTGATGACAGCCCAAAATGGGCTGGCACCCTGAGTGGAACCGGCAGTCAGATTTGAATTGAAAAAATGTCGCAGTCAACCTGCATTCCTCTTTTTTATATTTTTACGAATTGTATCTTTTAGCTATGGCGTACATCGAGTATCTTTAATATACATGATCGTTTATCCGTATCCGTCATATAAATTATTTTAGTTGTCTGGAAGAGGTAACTTTATAGCGATAAGACCGCTTGTTGTTTACCTCTATTATATTTCTGTTTTCTTATATTGAGGTGTGCAATAAAGATTATTTGTATTGTATTGTAATTTTCAAGAAGTTTGTGGCATATTGCGCGTTTTGTTCTATATATGGTGTTTTTTAGCTTCTTTTAGGTTTGAAAATTACCACACGTGTTTGGCACAAAACGTGCTGTGGTAACTTTTACGGTAAAGTTATATTTAATACATGTATATATAGTTATATATTCTAGTTCGTTGGTAGTATATCAATAATAACAATAGCTTTGAAAGTACGGTACGCCCGGTTGTAGCTCCTATAGTAAAAATAACAAAGAGGAACATTTATTTTTCTTCCAAAGTAACATAATCATCGCACGTGTACAATAAAGTCGTATGTTTTGTGTTCAATTGGGTGACAATAAATCCTCGGAAACAAATATTATTTCGTGTAGGTGCGAGTTTTTTAAGGGGGTGAAATCGAAACCGAATTTTCTTCGCAATTTGATGTAATTTATTGCGTAGACTCGTTTATTATTTACTAGCTCTGTTCAATGTTAGGTACATCATAAATAAAGAACACAATAAATGCACTTTTAGTTGTATCTGTTTGTTATTTGTTGATAAGATTTTTACATTGTACTGTGTTTACTCGTATGGTTGAGTTGTATTGTTTTATTGTTAGATTTGCTGTTAAATCAACCATTGTAGGTGTTATTGTAATTGTAGCATTTTGTAGATTTAAGTTAGAAGACATAAATAAGAGGAATTTTAATGCATTTACATTCCAGTTTTTAATCATTAATAGTTATTGGGCTGTGTAAAAATAAAAACGTAGTTTGCAATAAATAAATATACTTATAAATAAATATTAAAGGAACACTGTAACACAAATTTACTTAGTCTCACGGTAAGCTCAAGACAGCTTGTGTTGTCGGTACCCAGGCTACATACTTAAATACATAGTAAAACATCCATGACTCAGGAACAAATATCTGTGCTCATCACATAATAAATGCCCTTACCGGGATTTCAAGCCAGGACCATCGGCTTCACAGGCAGGGCCACTACCCACCAACCCAGTCATTCAAAGTTGCAATAAATCTACAAATGTGCCTGTGCCTTCATAAAACAATAGAAAGTCTGCAAATTGGAATAAAATTCCCGCAATTTCGTCGCATCTACCCCCGTAAGGGAATACGACACATTTTATAAGAGCACGGAGCGCGACAGGGTGCTACAAATGATATTTCTCAGGGTAACCCAATAAGGGTGCCCCGGGATTACTGGGTGTACACGGTGCTGTGGGGTAATGCCGGATGTTCGTGCACCTACTTACGAGGTAAGCTCTGTTTTTATTTCCGTTACATTGGCTTGTGATGTTTGAATGAGTAGTCAGTAAAAACTTACCGTGTTTAACTTTCTTTTTATGTCTTTACCATCAAGGAGCAGTGGTCTCCCGGACCTTTGGGAGGCGTGCGCGGAGCCGAAGATCGTTTTGAGGAAAAATACCTAAATAAAAATAAATTAAATAGTCTTTAAATTTTATTTATTTTTAGGTACCAATTAAATAATGTAACTAATACTTGAGCTACTATTTTTATTACAAGAAATAACTAGAGCAATATTTTTAAATAACTACTTATTTCAATATTAACACTCGAATTTCCTACAACAGCGAGCGCAAAGAAAATGTTTTCGTTATGCTAAATTTCAAGTTCCTCGACGTTGTAACATCCACATAACAAGGGATGTTTTCAGTCACTACAAACTTCTTTGAGACTTTATCTTCAAATTTAATGAATCCCCATGTCATAAAATATCTTTTGTACAACCCAACGTTTATACTCATATTCATTTTATTCGCATTTTACTCAGTAACTTAGACAACGTAGGTTTTGTTATCATGGATTTACAAATACATTCACAATTAAAGAAATACCTGAATCCTGTTAGCGATACTACAAACCTTTTGTAAACATAATATGAGACAAGACTAATTATTCTGGTTTATTAAAATTATATAATTAATATCATTTGATGACAAAATGTACATTCTAATTGGCCTCTACTCTCTAGGTCACTACGCTATTAAGCGCCATTTGCACCATCCCACTAACCCGGGGTTAACCGGTTAACCCAGTGTCAAATTGTACTGGTGACCATGGTTAACCCCGGGCTAGTGAATGGTGCAATAGTGGCCTTAAGTAAGGTACCTAAATATAAAGTTTTTCCGACAGAAACTGCAGAGGTAACAATACAAAATTACAAACGAGGTCGAAAGTTTTTTATGAAGACTCGACCGCCCTAACTCAAAGATTATTCATCCACTAGAGCCATGCAAAACTAGCACTAATATAAAGTATATAAGGGTGGATTTTACTTGAATATAATGCTAGGTCAATTCGAGTATTACTTATTCGATCTGTTTTCGATATGATACTGATATATCAGTGTTAAAAGTGACGTTTTTGGTTGAAGAAATGTCACTTTTGTCACTGACAAATCAGTTTATATTGGAGATAAATCGAATAAGTAAAATTCGAATTGGCCCGTACGCCGCTAGGCGCTCCCTGAACACCTTTATCTGTATTTTAGGTGTAATTTAAGGGTCGGCCCACATCGCTTCGCTTACCTAAATATTCCAGACTGTTCTCTCACTTTTTAGCACGCGTGTGCAACCCTTAAGACAGAGTTTATTTTGTAAGTAAATAGAATCAGGCGTTACTTTGTGGAAGTCCATATTAATTTAAACCAAAATATTACCTAAGTAATATATAAGTTAGTATTATTGAAGTAATCTTACTTAAATATTACTTATCGCGGTGGGAGGGTGAAAACATTAATGGCATGTAAAAAATACACAAGTAAGTATAACGGGTTAGCACTGATTGATTAACATCTTTTCGCGGATTAGCAAAATATTTTGGTTTTGAGAGTATATTTTCTTTATTTTTTCAGGATAAGCCTTTGTTTTTTTTTATATGTAAAAGGAAAAATCACTCGGCTCGATTCGGGAAATGAATTAGAGACTCGCTAGATATGAAATAGTAAAGATATGTGACGTTCCACAGCAAAAGGTACCTTATGGCAGCTGGCGCCGAGATTCGGGAAATTAATTAGAGATTCACTAGATATGAAATAGTGAAGATATGTGACGTTCCACGTGGTACCTTGTGGTGGCCGGCGCACGTCGCATAGCGCCGCAATAATATTGGAGCGACGTTAATAATAGCGTAAGCGCCAACCACCATAAGGTACCTCTATCCGTGGGATGTCACATATCTTTACTATATCGTGTCTAGATAATCTCTAATTCATTTCCCGTATCGCGCCGACTCCTTCGGGCAAGAATCAAACTTGCGATCATCCGGAACACCGTTCTTATAGCTCTTAACAAACTGAGCTACCGGAACTTACTACAAGCATGCGGATATATCTTTCCATTCCTTCCTTTCGCACCGGATTGGACCGGTCTTGCCCAAATAGATAAATTTATCATTTATTCTTTAAAAAAAATAAGTCCCGCTCTCAGCCTCGCTGGTTGTTAAAAATAAGTTTAATTTATATTTTGACATAATTATATTGAGTAAAGGCAGGCCAATATATTCATCCTTTCCATTGAAAGGATGAATATATTGGCCTCCACATTGCTTATTATTGATCATGGTATATACTCCGCCTGGTACTCTCTTCCCGTCTTTTCGTGGTCACGTGACTGACACAAGCGTACGTCATCATGCGACAGCGCTATATGATAATATGCGATAGCGCTATATATAGCGGCCATGTTATTGTGACGTAGGCTTGTGTCACTCTCTGGGAAGAGAAGACCATGTTTTTATCCGCTTAAATATTGAGGATTGATTATTACATTTCGCTAGTTTCCTGGCCCAACGTAAACAAGTTTGTAATATGATCATTGTTTCCTCTCGCGCCCTTCATTTGAATATACCCTTTATTGTGTTCGATCGGAAATGTTCGCCTACACAACATTCAGTAGGTATAGGTACCTATAATCTGGGGTGTAGGTATGTACCTACCTACTATGTATATAGAAGGGAATCTTAAGAAAGTAATATTTAGTTACGACATATGACACTTTAAACTCTCGCGTTTTGTACACATATTTAATTACACAAACGGATCTACCGCTATATAATTTCATTGTCTTTACCTTTAATTCCGAGGTTTCAGCTAACCACAGCCTGGTGCAACTAAATATAGTTAGCTACGACATATCTGGGGCCAAATTCGACATGTACAACTGTCAGATATCGCATCCACGTCAAATCAACAGTTGATTTTATTGCATACTGAGTGTTGATTCCATCAACGGTGGATAATATAATTTGGTACAACCAAAACTCAACTCTAAACTAAGGGTGGTTCGGTTTAGTTTGCTTGTCACCCTAACTGTGGATTGTTAATGTCAAATTTTGACATTGTATGTATTCGAGAACTTATGATTTTTCCCACATCAACGGGAGATCAACACTATACGTCAAACGTCGCTTGTCGAATAGGGGTCCTGATGTTGACTATTGATTGACATATCTGATGTTAATTGTTGAGTATTATTTCGCCGATTAGTAACGTAATAATTTTCTTTTGATATGCTTTGAATAGTATAAAATTAAATTAATAGTGAAATAACTATTTTTTTGTAGTTTACAACTTCAAACCAACAGGCGTATACTTACATCAATCGTTCACTACTTGTTGAAGGGCCTGCGAACATTCTCGTGGGATTAAAACTGGGAAAACAGAACTAGAAGGCTAATTCGAACGTACCTACACTGACATAAGAATGACATCTGAATGATGTAATTTAGTGGTACGTCTTGCTTGCGCCAACACATATGCCGGTACGAACAAAACATATATTCTGACGTCAGTGTACGTTCGAATTGGCCTATAGATGTACACGCGCAGTGAGTCCACAGCGGATTTGCATGAAAACCGACGAGAAACGGTATTGAGGAATGGTCTGACGGATCTGTACATACCGTGGGGCATTCCTTCATCCATGCCTGAACCGCCTATGGAAAACCAGTTTGAATTTGGAATTCAGTGTGAGAGATTACGGTTTAAATTTAAATGTGTTTCAATAGCCGTTATAGCTTTGATGCGCGGTGTGATAGAATAAGCTGGTTAGAGATTCAGAAGGGACATAGATTGTCAGAGATGCTTATAAATTTCCCGGAACTAAGGAACGAAATATTTCCACTTCAGGCAGCTGTAATCCCAAGACCTATACGGTTTAACAATCCAAGATCTAGAGACGATTTAGAGATCAACTAGATCTTTATTAGATATCGACTAGATGTGTCTCGGATATCTAAGTCATAACTTGTCCATACGCTGCGGCAAGTTATACAGAAGACCGAAGAGTATAACTTACCATTATGCTTAGCGTTTGTGGACTATGAGAAAGCTTTCGATTCGGTGGAAACATGGGCGGTGCTTGAGTCTCTTCAGCGATGCCATATTGACTATCGGTACATCGAAGTGTTGAAGTATTTGTATAGTAACGCCACCATGTCGGTCCGAGTACAGGAGCAGAGCACGAAGGCGATTCCATTGCAAAGAGGCGTAAGGCAGGGAGACGTTATCTCTCCGAAACTGTTTACTGCCGTAATGGAAGACACCTTCAAGCTCCTGGAATGGCAAGGACTTGGCATCAACATCAACGGCGAATACATCACTCACCTTCGGTTTGCTGACGATATCGTAGTCATGGCAAAGTCGATGGAGGAACTCAGCATGATGCTCGATGACCTCAACCGAGTTTCACAACGGGTGGGCTTGAAAATGAACATGGACAAGACGAAACTTATGTCAAATGCCAATGTTGTGCCCATCCCAGTCTCTGTTGGGAACTCGGTACTCGAAGTTGTTGACTCGTACATCTACCTAGGACAAGTAGTCCAATTAGGTAGGTCCAACTTCGAGAAGGAGGTCAACCGCCGAATCCAACTCGGTTGGGCAGCGTTCGGGAAACTACGTAATGTCTTTTCGTCCGACATACCTCAGTGCCTCAAGACGAAAGTCTTTAATCAATGTGTGTTACCAGCGATGACTTACGGCTCCGAAACGTGGTCTTTCACTATCGGCCTCATCTCAAAATTCAAAGTCGCTCAACGAGCTATGGAGAGGGCTATGCTCGGAGTTTCTCTGCGTGATCGAATCAGAAATGAGGAGATCCGTAGACGAACTAAAGTCACCGATATAGCTCACCGGATTAGCAAGCTGAAGTGGCAATGGGCAGGCCACATTGCGCGCAGAGAAGATGGCCGATGGGGTCGAAAAGTGCTCGAGTGGAGACCACGGACTAGCAAACGCAGCGTAGGACATCCACCCACAAGATGGACGGACGACCTTGTTAAAGCCGCCGGAAGACGCTGGATGCGGGTGGCTTCCAACCGGTACGAATGGAGGTCCAAGGGGGAGGCCTGTGTTCAGCAGTGGACGTCTTATGGCTGAGATGATGATGATGAACTTGTCGAAATCGTTCTATTCAAGAGGACCTCCAGAATCGCGGAAACGTCAAATTTGACATTGACAAACGTCAAATATCTTTAAATTATCCGTATCGTAACTTGTTGAAGTCTAGTGGAAATCTAATCCATTTTCCGAATCGAGCCGTATGTAGATCAAATTGGACTAATTTACTAGATGCAAATTAATCTGCTTATAACTTCCCTTTAGTATTTTTTGCCGCAACATAAGTTTGTATAGTCGGAGTCGCTCATGTAAACGTCCAGGTGTCATCTCATGGTACGGCTACTTACAGTCACAATTTCCTGTCTATTTCTGGATCGATAAATAGCGGACGGTAATACCTAGCGTCAATATTTACTTGTTGGACTAGCAATGTACGGGGAATTGTCACTGTTAGGCGACGATTGTCATAGTGGAGAAATAAGAGCCATAATCATTTTGTATTTGTGGTTTCCTAATTTTGATATTGGGTGTAAGTACATATTTAAATCGGAGATGCCGATAATATCGGTATTGGTATCTAAGTTGTTGTTAATATAGGTAAGTGGGTAGAATAGTTCAAATTCTCGTGGAATGCCAATAAAGTTAGTTCAATTAATTAACTTAGATTTAGGGGAGATTGTCTTCAATGACTTGACCAAGCCAACTCGATGAGTAGGTATATATTACTAGCGACTCACCCCGTTTTCGCAGGGGTTACACAAAACCTTAACACATTATACTTACACCAAAACCTTTTTCAAGAATCGTTATTAAGTAACAGATGAAAACCGCATGAAAATCCGTTCGGTAGTTTTTGAGTTTATCGCGAGCATACACAACAGACAGACGCAGCGGGGGACTGTGTTTTGTTAGGTTAGGTTAAATTCTGTGCGATATCAAATAAAAAACCTGAGTATATTAAGTCAATTTAGATACTAAAAAAACAATAATTACTTATGAAAGTACGACAGGTACCTACCAAAGTATCTACGAGCCCGATGCAAATTATTTCGTCTAGTTCCACGCAACAATTTTGTTTATTTTAATAAATTTTACACATGAACATAAAATGACCCAGTAATGGGAACCATAATAGTAATGTTTTTAGAGACTTTTATTGCTGAAAAAACGTACTTTTCAAAAACGTTGTCCAAATCATATTGTCCTCTCCTACAGCACTGCTGCATGCAGGGGCTCGAAACAAAATTGTCAGTACATTGGCAGAGCCCTATTGCTTTCCCTAGTAATAGCCCTTTTCACATATGTTGTAATCCTACCCGTCAATAAAAAAATAAAAAATCGTTATTTTTTTTCTTTCAGTACAAACGGAATTTCTTCTATTTGTATTTAGTTATTGCAGAGTAAGTATTACCATATAAAATTAAATTACATTAGTATAAGCATTAAATATTAGTAATTTTTAAACTAAAACATTATTTTTGAACAAACACGAGAACCTCAAAAAATGGTCTCACTAGACGAAAACATGTGCATCGGGGCTCGTACAGTATCAATACAATGTCCGAACAGGTTTGCTTTTAAAAATTCCTTAAGTGAGCACTTTGCTGGCAGTACTGGGAAATCTTGAGTGTTTCTGTTTTGTAAGTTCATCTGATTTCATATGTATGTATGTATATATGTATATGTAAGTAGGTATATGTATTTGTAACAATATATATTATATATATGTATGTTTATGTTAGTATATTTATTATGATTGTATTGTGTTCGTACAGGTACCTATAATTGTATCATCTATACTACATGTTTTTGCACCGCCTACAACTTATCTGCTTTGCCTAAAGGCACAGATTATATAATAGTTCTTACGAACAGATACTTATCTCTCAAACAAAACGCAAATACCTACCGTTTTGATACCTACACAAAAATACAATGGAGTGACCTTCAACGCGCCGCTCCCCGCAGTGCGCGCACCGGCACAACGCTAGGGTTGCTGACGCTTAGAAATGATAAATATGTAGATACCTACTTAAACAGCGGAGTAAAATAAAAGTAAAGCTAAATCTTAAATTATACCTAATACTCCGATTATGCTTTAGTGTTTGCGAAATAGTCATTTTAAAAGGTCATATGTCCCTGCAGTAACCGCAGTGTTTTTGCCGTTTTATAAACCGCGCAATAATCCCAGCAAGAATTAGTTTTAAAACTTCGTGTAATTTAAAACCAGATAGAGATTAATGTTACACAATAAAGAAAAATAATAGAAACCCCATTAATACAGGTAATTAATTATAAGTTAACCATAGCAAAAATGAGTAGGCACTTTCCGGTGTAAAGTTAACTTACTGTCGTTAAAATAAACATTTACCAAAATAAATTAAAAATTTGCTACCTATTTCAAATAGATAGATATCTAAAACTATACATTTGTCATACATAATAAACATTACATAGTAGGTAGGTACCTACGTAGCTTGTAACTATCGTAAAAATTGACAGTGCGGCGCGCGGAGACGTGCGTACGTGAGCGCGTGTGGCAACCAACTGGTTTGCTTTTCTACCGTGAACGGGAGCAGATTCGTAGGTATTAATCCGAGCTCGCGCGGAGAGTTCCATAGGCCTGCTAAAGGTTGACTGGTAGAGAATGCCTTATGGCATTAAGTTCGCCTTTTGTACAGTATATATATTTCCTTATGTGCAATAAAGATTACATAAATAAATAAAGAAGGACAGATGCCAATAATCAAACTATGAGAGTTCCAAATTATGCATGTGCCTACCTTTGCTCCCCACCGGGTAATTGCTCCAACAGTTTTGTTTTTGCCATTTCGGCTCCAAAACCCTAAAACGTATCCACGCGTCGAACAAAACAAAGTCCATTTAGTACGGTCATTATAGATTTTGACCCGTGAATAATTAGTTCTTGGATTTTTTTTTCGTAGGTCCCTCGGGGGGGTCACTGGGAGTGTAAATTCCAAAAGTAGGCTTAATCAGGCTCCTGCGTATATTCAAAAAATGGTTTTTTTCCAAAAAAACGGTTTTTCTTCAATAACTCGGGCATTTTTGATTTTACAGTAAAACCGTAAGGACAAAAAATGTAGGAAATTTGATTCTCTACAAGTTAGTCCAGTCATTATATCCAAAAAACCGACCCTTCCCGTGAATAATCAGTTCTTGGATTTTTTTTTCGTACGTCCCTCGGGGGAATCACTGGGAGTGTAAATTCAAAAAGTAGACTGAATCAGGGTCCTGTGTATATTCCAAAAACGGTTTTTCTTGAATAACTCGGTCATTTTTGATTTTACAGTAAAACCGTGAGGACAAAAATTTTAGAAAATTTGATTCTCTATAAGTTTGGTCCTCACAATTTTTCTTCTAGGATCGATAGTTTGGAAATAAAATTTGAAAAAAGCGACAAATTCGAAATATTTTCAACATCTCGTTTATTTTCAACTTTACGACATAAATGAAGAGGACTAAACTTGTAGAGAATCAAATTCTGAATAATTTTGGTTCCCACCTTCTTTCCCCCAAAATCGATATTTTAGAAATTAAACCTGAAAAACGCGACAAATTCAAAATATTATCATTATCTCCTATGTTCCACGCTTTACGGCATAAATGAAGGGAAACAAAGTTGTAGAGAATCAAATTCTGAACAATTTTTGTCCTCACGGTTTTACTGTAAAATCAAAAATGACCGAGTTATTCAAGAAAAACCGTTTTTCGAATATACACAGGACCCTGATTCAGTCTACTTTTTGAATTTACACTCCCAGTGATTCCCCCGAGGGACGTACGAAAAAAAATCCAAGAACTGATTATTCACGGGAAGGGTCGGTTTTTTGGATATAATGACTGGACTAACTTGTAGAGAATCAAATTTCCTACAATTTTTGTCCTTACGGTTTTACTGTAAAATCAAAAATGGCCGAGTTATTGAAGAAAAACCGTTTTCTTGGAAAAAAACCATTTTTCGAATATACGCAGGAGCCTGATTAAGCCTACTTTTTGAATTTACACTCCCAGTGACCCCCCCGAGGGACCTACGAAAAAAAAATCCAAGAACTAATTATTCACGGGTAGGGTCGGTTTTTTGGATATAATGACTGTACTAATTACTTATTCAATTTTATAAAATCGATAAGGGTTCTTTACTTAGGCATTTCAAGCCGATTTTTGGTTTATCTCTCTGATTTTGGAGTTGATCACTTTAACCCTAGTGTTTTATTAATCGGTCGCTAGTAATTACCTCTTAGTGGTAATTACTTCTGCCTTAATAAGTGTCAATGTGACGCATATTAATATTAAAACAACTATAACGCCGAAACTACTTAGTACAGTCGCCATCAGATATATCGTAGCGGCCAAGGTGCTCACAAATATCCGAGCACGCCTCTATTGTCAAGGCGATAGAGTGCGTGTTCAGATATTGTGAACACCTTGGCCGCTCCGATATATCTGATGGCGACTGTACCTGTTCAGCTCTTAAATGCATTCGTGATATTATCACAACAAATTTATAAAGGGTCTAGCCGTGTTTGTATGGGGCATCGGCCCCAGAAGCCAAATTGATTGCCGTTTTGCCAATTTATTAGGCCAGATGTAAGATGCTATTTCACCAAAAAAATAACCCTAAAATGCTGCAGGTTTTTGAAAAAATTAAAAAAAAAGTAATTTGGTTTTCATTTTTTTTTATCTAAACTACCGAACCGATTTTCTTGTAACTTATACACATTATGTAAGTACTCTAGATGAATTATTTAAAAAAAAATGGAGTTTCAAATATCCTTATAACTAGTAATATTTTTACTTTAAATTTTTCAAATTTTTTTTTTTATATTTCTGAAATAGGGACACCCACCAATTTTGGGTATTTTATGTATAAATTAATGTTCTATAACATATATTTTTTTCAAAAATATTCATTTGGCTCAACAGGGTAAAAATACCGTATGTATGAATGTACCTAATGTATGAACAGACACAACCGGGAGAACTCCCGGTCCCATATCGATCACCGCGCCGCTCTGTACGAATTTGAATTTCGAACGTAACAAATTGCTAAAATGGACTATATTATTATTGGCTGTATGCGGCTTGCTTGTCGTCGTGTCACGAAATTAAAAAATAAAAAGGCGGGAAACGCGGCTCACTAAAAAGTTCCGTTTTAATATGAGCTGCGTTGATATTGATCTTGCAATGGAAAAAAACCGGGCAATACGAGTCGGACTCGCGCACGAAGGTTTCCGTACCATAATGCAAAAAAAAACAAAAAAAAGCAAAAAAAAAACGGTCACCCATCCAAGTACTGACCACTCCCGACGTTGCTTAACTTTGGTCAAATATCACGTTTGTTGTATGGGAGCCCCATTTAAATCTTTATTTTATCCTGTTTTTAGTATTTGTTGTTATAGCGGCAACAGAAATACATCATCTGTGAAAATTTCAACTGTCTAGCTATCACGGTTCGTGAGATACAGCCTGGTGACAGACAGACGGACAGACGGACGGACGGACAGCGAAGTCTTAGTAATAGGGTCCCGTTTTACCCTTTGGGTACGGAACCCTAAAAAGGAGATTATACACAAAATATTTTCAAAATCTCCAAGATCGTTACATTACTAAAGTCGCACCAAACAAAGTCTGCAGCGGATTTGATAGCCCACGCAGTGTAAGTGTTAAGTATACGTCATAATTTCATAGAAGTTTGACGTTTAAAATGACACTTGCACTGCGTGGGCTATCAATATCGCTGCAGACTTTTTACGGTCTAACTATACGTTCTTAGCAATATCTGCAAACGGCTTCGAGAATATGCGATTGATTATATAGAAAAAAAGCCCGCTGTCCTTAGAGGAAAACGTAAGCTCTTATAGGATCACTCGTGCGTCTGTCTGTCTGTCCGTCTGTCACAGCCTATTTTCTCGGAAACTACTGGACCAATTAAGTCAAAATTTGGTACACATATGTAAATTCGTGACCCAAAGATGGACATATTTTTATATAATTTTAAAATACATAGGTTCGAAGTTATTTAAGAAAATAGCCAAAAAATGACCATTCCCCCCCTTTAATTCCGAAACTACTGGGTCTAAAATTTTGAAAAAAATACTCAAAATAGTTCTTTACCTATAGATGACAGGAAAACCTATTACAAATGTGCAGTCAAGCGTGAGTCGGACTTATGTACGGAACCCTAGAAACGCGAGTCCTAATCGCACTTGGCCGGTTTTTTAATTTCGTGACGCGACGACAACCGGGATTATAGACTATATTATAGTCCATTTTAGCAATTTGTTACGTTCGAAATTCAAATCGGTACAGAGCGGCGCGGTGGTCGATATGGGACCGGGAGTTCTCCCGGTTGTGTCTATTCATACATTACATACATACATACGATATTTTTACCCTGTTGAGCCAAATGAATATTTTTGAAAAAAATATATGTTATAGAACATTAATTTATACATAAAATACCCAAAATTGGAGGGTGTCCCTACTTCGGAAATATAAAAAAAAAATTTTTGAAAAATTAAAAGTGAAAATATTACTAGTTATAAGGATATTTGGAACTCCATTTTTTTTTAAATAATTCATCTAGATTACTTACATAATGTGTATAAGTTACAAAAAAATCGGTTTGGTAGTTTAGATAAAAAAAAATGAAAACCAAATTACTTTTTTTTTAATTTTCTCAAAAACCTGCAGCATTTTAGGGTTATTTTTTTGGTGAAATAGCATCTTACATCTGGCCTAATAAATTGGCAAAACGGCAATCAATTTGGCTTCTGGGGCCGATGCCCCATACAAACACGGCTAGACCCTTTTATACTCGCCGTTTGTATAGGTAAATAATTTTGTACGTCAACTTTAAAGGAGTTAAGAAGCGCTTGAAGTCTTGAAAAGAATATCGTCAAAGCTCTATATTGCCTAGCTAATGCAACGGCCACGAAATCTGCGATTCGGCCACTTTAAAGTTAGTAGTATAATAAGTACTACAAAGAACGGGATATATAGACTTGTCGGCCGAGGAATGTATGTTTTTCTCAAGAAAACGAGGGAAAATACATTCTTAAACTAATAATAATTTAAATTGAATATTCAATAGAATAGGTGCCTCGACATACCTACTGTAACGCTACGTCCTACGTAGGCGAACAACGCGCGAACGCGGCGCGGCGCGGCGCGGCGAAAGCGGCCGCCGCCGCGCCGCGCCGCGCCGCGCCGCCTGACATTCGCGTGCAAATCGCGCCGCACCGCGTTCGCAACGAGATCGCTTACGTAGGACACTTCTATGGGCATCAAAGGATTGATTTCGCCGCGCCGCGCCGCGCCGCGTTCGCGCGTTGTTCGCCTACGTAAGACGTAGCGTAATAATTGTTAAGAGCCCTTCAACGTGCATACTAGCGCCACAGCTAAATAATCGTGATTATTTAAATTTAACGAAAGATATTGAAAAAAGGGGGCCGCTACGTACTGTATTGTACCTTTTGATTACATCAGACTAGTTTTTATGTTGCTGGATTCGTCAATCTATGCGTCCAAATTTAAAACGGCCGTTTTTGTTTAGCTGTGGCGCTAGTGTGCACGTTGAAGGGCTCTTAAGAATAATAAATTACTAAGTGTCTGAATTTGGAGAAACAAGTTCTTCAGTCTAAGCTAATTCTGCACCGACTTTGCAGCGATAAATTGTGGCCGTGCCATTATAAACGTCATATTTTTATACGAATTTGACGTTTAACGTTTACGGTGCCACATATAGGTATGCTGTTTGCTACGTAATTGTACAACTGTAATTGGGTAATTAGGGATATTATTTTAGGGTCTAAAATGTGCATTTAACGCCCTATATTGCAGGCGACAGTGACAGTTTACGATCAGGCGAGCCTTATTCTTGTTTGCCACCAACGTTGTATAAAAAAAAATCTACAAGAAAAAATGAAAATGCAACATGTTTCGTGGCCCCCGCAGAAAGTGTACGAGCGACGTATGAGTACATGTTTTATGCATTACGTACTGTTTGCGTCTAAACGGCGGCTGAAGCCACCGAAATTAAATTTGGCATGCAAACGTCATGGGCGGTTTATCCCCGAGTGATACCTCTTCCAGGCAGTAAACTGGTGTGATGTGCAAATTTAAAAGTGTTAGCTAAATTTTTTTCACAAATAATAAAGTTTTCATAGTTGACTGTACCTACTTGTCTTTTCACAGGCAACTTATGCTCAACGAAACAATTCAGACAAACTTTTAAACACTATTAGTTTGCGCTGTTTTATCACAGAGTTCCATTTATGATTATATACATATATTATTATGAGCTCATGGTACCATAATAAAAACTTGTGATAACTTTACCCTTACCCGAATACCCGCCATCAAAATTGCCAGAATTATGATCTGACCTTTGTCTTTCGAAAAAATTATTAATACATAATGATCTCGATGGATGCAGTAGGCAAGAAAAAATACTCGTAGGTATAGATTTTTCATTTTCTTTGAAATCATGTATGTTATCGAAAAAAGCGGGAAAAATCGGCTAGTTTACCCTATTATTACTTGTTGTAGGTAGGTATATCTCGCTTTCTCAGAAGCCTTTTTCCAGACAAATATACTAAACTATATCTTAAAGTTATTTCGATACTCGGTTGTCTGTTGTATCAAAAATCAACTGTCTGTAAAGATAACGTGTCCGTCTCGGTAAAATATGGCCGTTGTGAATATTGGAAAATGCGATATCAGATATTTACATGAGTTGCTTCTAGAATTGCATTTTTAAAGAATTTCCAAGAACAAGCTTAATAATAAATAAATTAACTATTTTCTATAACATTTGGTATTAAGTTGATACATATACTTACCTACATTTTGTATTAGACTTTCTTTTTAGGGTTCCGTACCCAAAAGGGTAAAACGGGACCCTATTACTAAGACTTCGCTGTCCGTCCGTCCGTCCGTCCGTCCGTCCGTCCGTCCGTCTGTCACCAGGCTGTATCTCACGAACCGTGATAGCTAGACAGTTGAAATTTTCACAGATGATGTATTTCTGTTGCCGCTATAACAACAAATACTAAAAACAATAAAATAAAGATTTAAATGGGGCTCCCATACAACAAACGTGATTTTTGACCAAAGTTAAGCAACGTCGGGAGGGGTCAGTACTTGGATGGGTGACCGTTTTCTTTTTGCTTTTTTTTTGTTTTTTTTTTTTGCATTATGGTACGGAACCCTTCGTGCGCGAGTCCGACTCGCACTTGCCCGGTTTTTTAGTAAAAAGTTGAAGATTCGTGAAGATACGCTCTTGTTCTTACCTTTTTCCTTTTTGTAACGTATTTTACCACAGGATTATTTTACGTGAACCAACGTATTTTACGATTGAAGCTCCATTAATCTGTTACTTTAAGCTTAGTAAACAGTTTGAAAAAATATGTTAACAAAAATAAATATCATTGACAAATAAAAAAGTAAAAATATTTTGGAATCCAAAAACTTCAGCCATTAATCCCCGTAAATTACAGTCGCAACGAACAGGGAATAAATCGTTGATGCGCCAAAGCCCGCTCCAATACGTTAAAGATAACCGAACGAATAATCGAGGCCCGCAGTACACACCACTATAACAGTACAGCAACTGGACTTGTATTATTAGTAATTATAATGGGAATACGCTGGATGCCGGTCCCTTCCAACCGGTACAAATGGAGGTCCAAGGGGGAGGCCTATGTTCAGCAGTGGACGTCTTATGGCTGAGATGTTGATGATGATGATGATAATGGGAATAAATCGTTGATGTGCCAAAGCCCGCTCCAATAACTTAATAAAGCAGAACGCATAATTAAGGTCCGCAGTACACACGACTATAACAGTACGGCGACTAGACTTATATAATTAGCAATTATAATGGGAATAAGTCGTTGATGCGTCAAAGCCCGCCTCAATACATTAAAGAAAATAGAACGAATTAACAATGCTGATTTCAATCAATCAAGTATGACTGCTATCCTTATATTATTATTGTATCTGATGTCATTGCCTAAGTATTTCGTAAAAAACATGCCATGTAGAATAAATTAATAGGAATAAATTGTTGGTACTCCAAATACCGATCTGATAAATAAAAATAAGCGAACAAGATTGAAGCTCGAAGTAAGTATAAGACAGGCAGGACACTAGGATAGGGCGGGGTAAAAAGCTGCATTTTAAAATACACACCCGAACGGCCAGTTTTATAATTTTGTGTTACTGAGATCAGAGGAACTTTTAGACATTAGGATACCAACCTCAACAGCATTATTGTACGTTACTTCTGTCTGTGGGCAATGTCACTGTGAAACTTGATAAAATGAGTAACGGATTGAACGTTCTAATCGCGACAGCAATGCAATTTTATCGAGGAAATTGACAGAAACAGTGGCGGTAACAACGAAGCCGCAATAGTAATGCAGCTGCAGTTGACATCCGAACGTTACCTTTTAAGTACTGTCGCAAAAAAGCAGGCGGTGTCACTGTCACACACCTTCTATTTTAAAAGACGTAGTTCTCCTGTAAGTGACAGTACCTGACGGCGGGCTTAGATATTATCGCTATCTTCAGGACAATACTTTCCCCGTCGTACTGTTTTCCGTCTCCGCTCTGTGCTGGCGGTAGCGCGGACATTTGCATTTATTAATGATTCATGCGAGTCGCGTCCGTTCTGCAGAGAAAACATTACGCTTCATCGTTTGTTCGCGAATTTTGACGATTGCTCGCCCCGTTAGGACGTGGTGGTTAGATAAGCGGTGTGGACAACCCTACGGTTTTTTTTTAAGTCGTAGTCGTGTATTGTATGTTGTACAAGCATATTAATTGGAAACATACAATTATAATATGTAGTCTAACTCATTATGATTATGATTTGATATGAATAGGTTGATCAGTGCGTTAGTGTGCGTGTTAGATATTTTTGATCACCTCGGCCGCTCCGATATATCTGATGGCAACTGCACGATCGTCAGCCATCCGGACTACATGCCCGAGCCATCACAGACTGATGGCTTTCGTTTCTCCAATAATGTTCGGCTCGGACACTAGACATAAAACTATCATAATTATTACCTACGTGGTTTCAGCGTTTTATGCCCGCTGAGTCCTGTGCCCGAAACATCAGCCTCAGACAAACAGAACCCAATGTGTTCCCGGTAGCGCGCAAACTAAAATATTGTGCTAGTCCCGATAACACGAGTTGCGGACTTCATAATGATTCCAATAATAGATAATGTTTTCCAACAATAGGGAGGTTCGCTCGGGCGAGTTTCGAGTACGGTAAATAAAGTTAGTTTTAATTTATTGCAAAACTAATAATGTAGTGGAGTTTTTTTAACAGTTTTTTATACAAAAGTATTCTAATAATATACTGTTATCAGATTTAATATATTAGTCTGTGCGGAAAAAGAAGAGTCGTGGAATGTATCGGGTCCAATACATTCCACGATTCTTCTCTTTCCGAATAGACTTCTAATACAGTAATCAAGCAAGTTGCAATGTTGTCAGGCGTGGCTCACTCCACGATTTCGTCGCTTTGCTACAGGTAGCTAAAAGTACATCCGTTCGACCCCAATTTTGAGGTTTGCCATAAGCCGCGCGTGGCGCTGTCGCCACCTAGCGGCCATATCTGTGCTGATCGTGACAGACGCGTTTTGTTAGAGAGTGAGTCTTCTGTACCTAGTACTATTATTTATTCTGTGATGTTGTACCAAACTGTCAAGGGTCAACTTTTGTTTGTTTGACTTTAAAAACATGTTATAAAAACCCACTATCAATCAATTTTCAAACAATGCTTTTGTTTTAACGTTTAAAAAACCCAAAACCGTTTTCTGCCCAACAATTTTAGATTCGAGTAAGCTATTCTCCATCGAAATTTATTTTACAGTGCGGCCAAGGCAAATGCAATTATTCGCTAGTTTTTTTTTTCGATGTAATTTTCCATTCATCGTTCAGTTCAAAGGTGTTATTACAAAAACTTGACGAGCAAAAGCGATGAAAATCGGTGAAACCAGTATACGAAACACGCTTTAACGCCTCAGCACCGAACACACACAATCCTAGAGCACGCTTGACGCTGCACGCCAATTCCGACCGACATAAGTGGGCAATACTGAAAGTTTTTAGAAAAAGCCTCTTGGAGATCATAAAAAAGAGGCATTTAATATATGAAAATCCAACTTTTTACATTTTAGGGTATCTTCTGGGTCTTGTCATTTGTTTTTCAGTATTGGTTTATCAGTCATAAATTACTAAGGTAAATCACGCTGGTTTACCTAAATAACTATATTTGCCCGCGCTCGCCCAACATAACAGAACCTGCCAGTTTTTGAATCGTTCATTCATTCGCCTCCGTTTATTGCGACAGCAGATCGAATGGCTAACTTATATTGGAAAACTTTAACAGAGCATCCATACAATTTCAGAGCATATAATTGTTTACAAAATGGATTTTTTTTCAATCAAATCTTTGGAGGTGGTGCCTATTGTGAAAAAATTAGATAGTCAGAGTGACCTACTTTCATTGAGAGAAATATATTGATTGGACCTACAAAGACCACATAGTTAATGTAATTTATCACTTGTAAAATTCTAAATAATTATGTTTAAGTATATTTAATATAATACCCAACGTCCAAGCGGTATGACAGCTTCAAATTGGGAATAGGCCCAGCAGTGACACTTGCTCAATTAGGCTAGGAAAAAATATTACAGATAAAAATAATGATAAATATTCTAAGATTGTCAAATACCTACAAATGGAAACTTAAATACACCAACTATTTCCTTAAAAATAAAGCCACTTAGTACATTATTTAAAATATGCAGGTACATAATTAAGATGCATCGGGGGAACTTTGAAAGCGAGTATTTTTTTGGCTTTTTAACATAGGTATAGCGCAAAAACATTCACTAACGTTTTGATAGATTTAGCATTTTTCGTGAAGTATAGTGTGTGTACGAAAAGCCAAGTCAAATTTCATCTCAATATCGCAATAAAACAAAAGGCGATCAGTCTCCAGCAGCACGATCACTAAACAGAAATGATCAGCATCCCCCACTATATTTTATTAGGGTATGACAGAAGTGAGAAGGGATGTTTTTGCAATATCGCTCAATGGAAGCTGGGCCATTTCTTTTATGGCATTTTGAGCGCTCGCCCTTTGCCTAAACGGGTTGTCGTAAATCAACATTTTTATTCCCTGCGTGTTTAGGGTTTGCGTCACTATATTTTTATTTGCGGTAATTTACAGGCGATGTCTTGTCCTGTTTATGGCTTTATAACATTATTTATAATTTTCTTCGTGGCGTGAATAATGGGTACCTACTATTCAGTCTTTTGTGTAAGGGATTATCTCAAGGGTTTTTTTTCTTAGTTTGTAGTACATATAAGTGACCCTGTCTTAGAAGCCAATCATATTGCATCCTGGGTTCGAATGCCGGTAAGGGCATTTATTTGTCTATTGAGCACAGCAAGCACAGACATATGAGCCTTAAGTAAGGTTTTTTTCTGTTAATGTTACATAATATATAAAAATACAAGCATCGCTTTTATTTTAACCTAATATGAACCAACCTAGGACCCAAACCACACACTGAAACAAACACCTTTCCTTACAGCTTCGTTTTAATAGAGCTACCTGGTAAGTGGATGTATCCCGTTGAACAATATCCCATTTCCGACCCGTTTTGGGAGTGTGGGGTGTAAAGAGCAAACTTCGCGGCACCTGCTATTAATTTCCCGATGCGGTAGATGATAAAATTTCCCTGTAGAGGTAACATGCCACAGAGTTGTAAAACGGCTAATGCATTAACTTATAAAAACTCCTTGTTTAGATTAGTTTTTTCTCCTATTAAGAACGAAAATGCTCGTGATTCGGACTAACAATTATTAAAAAAAAAATTATAATAAATACAAAAAATTGCGTGTACAACTTAAAATAAAATGTCCCAGCTAAACCAAACAAAATTAAGATGGCACGCGTACCAAGTTAAGAACGTGAGTTATCACGTTAGACCGGACCGCGTCCGGGCCGGATCTTCCGGCGCATCGTTTTCTATGGAAATCATCACCTGATCGCCTGTCATGTCATAGAAAAGTAAGCGCCGGCTCTAGCCCGGACACGGCCCGGTCTAACGTGAGTAATCTTTTAAGGATGACTCTACAGGCACGTGGTGCTTTCCATAGAAAACGTAGCATGATTTGAGTCAACCTTAACCCATATTAAATTGAGTTGTCTGTTTACATGCATAGTTATGTTCGGGAAGACGGACAAATTAACAAGCGAGGTTAGGAAGCCGCTTAAACTGGATACTCCTTGTGCTGATACAATAACCTGGTTTCATTTACCTGCTAAATAACCAGTTTACTTCACAGAGTGGCTTTTCATGTAAGTGGTTGGGGCTCTTTCAAATAAGTGGATAGATTGTATTAAGTAATTTAAGTATCGTCAAATGTAAAGGTACTTTGAAAGGTAAGATAAATGATGTATTTCACTAACACGGAGTGGAGTTTTTTATTATGAGACTAGACCGTAAAATTTGCCTTACGAGTATTGTGCTCCAACAGTTTTTATATATGTAAACTATAACACAACGTCATTTAAGTGTTACAACATGATGGTGATGGTATACTTTAAATATATTTCAACATACGTAGGTACACAGTATTGTATTTTTTAAATTTAAATTAAATTTCGTATTTTAGAGCTGACGGTAGTAAATTTATCAAGGTATTAATTTCCATACAACGTCGCATGCCTGGTTATAGTGGTTATTATTATACCTGTGTGGCTTATTATTGAAGCTTGATTAAAATTCGTCATACAATAGCGAGAAGTTCGATGAGTGGAATCTTGAGCGTTGCAAAGGGTTTCATTGCTCGAAGGTGAAACAACTTTGCTACCGACTGTGACAATTCTGAGTGAAATGAACGCGCAAATGATAACTAACTGATATGGTTAAAATATCATTATAATTATCGGTCTGATGTCAGTGTATGTTCGAATTTTCCCGTTAATCATAGTTTTATAGTAGACTTTGTATTACAGGTCATTTCACTGTCGTTTTGAGGTGTTTATGTTTAGCTTCATGGTCTACGACACAAGTAAAGTGTCGTTTATCCAAGCTCATCGCGTTGTTAAGTGGACATTCCTGCCAAGCGATTACCGGCCCTATGTCTATAAGGCTCCCATAGTGACTTGTGACGTTTTTGTGTTGCGTAGTTCGACGGACGGGCAGCGAGGGACCGGTAGAGGTTTGACGGGACACTGAAGTGGTTTGTTTTACATTTGCCAATTAAATTTGTAAAATGAGTGTGGTTTAGGTATGTGGATAGAGAAATGGATATAGGAACGAAATACTGCGCCTTATTTATTATTGAAACATATATTATAAGGATTAGTACCCTTTGATATTATGATGTAAATACGTTTATTGCGATTTGTCAGTTGGCGGTCGGGGAGGCCTTGTACTACATGGAGGCGATCAGTTGAGAAAGAGGCTGGCTCAACTGGACTCGGCTGGAAAGAGCTGGAAGGAGCCGCTCAAGATCGTGACAAATGGAGGATTCTTCTACGAGCCCTATGTCCCTAATGAGGGATAACAGGAATGCATCATCATCATCAATTTAAAAATACAGTGTACAAATAAATAAAACTTTATCAGGGCAACACAACTATTCCAAAGCACATTGCGACAATCACTAACTATGCCCCAAGCTTCACATTCGTCTAAGTGTCCATCATTTGTTACGCCAAGCAATAGGTCCCCGGGGCCGCGCTGATTGCCAGAATGGCGCGCTAACTGACGTAACTGCTGCTGTTTGTCCGACTATTGACCCAAGAGTACCTTTCATGGTAATTTACATGGCGTGAAACTAATTTACAGGTGTAAGCGCTTGGTCGTTTGTAAAGATTCGTTACCTATGTTAGTAGTGTAAAGGGGAACACCCAAATATTCCGAAATATGTTTTTCCGATTTTCATAATCCCGATTTTTTATATGTCTGAAATATCTAAATTACGACTTTGAAAACCACGAAAGAAGAAAATCGCGACTGTGTTATTTCCGAATACTTAAAATCCGATTTTCATATGGACGAAAGCTTAAAATTCCGATTTAGCAAAAATCCGAAAATATTTTTCCCGAATTTGTCTACTCCGAAAAATCATCGACCAATCGGAAATAAAGTAATTCGGTATTCAGAAATTCGATCTTTTGTTAACTCGGAATAATGAAATTCGTGATTTTCAAAATAAGACTTAAACGCACTTTTTTAAGTAGGACAGACAAGACCACTATCCACGTGGTCATGTCTGTCCTACCCCTAGAGTGTATATAAAAAGCCGGAGGCGCGGAGGGGAAGCAGCCCTCGCCCGCCGTAGCAAAGCGCAGAGCACAACGTGAGCCGAAGCGGCTGAGGCTAGTCGCCGAAGGCGACCAGCAAGCCGTAGCTGCGGAGGCGAGCATTAGTGCCTGCGCTTTGCTACGCAAGGGCAAAGAGGCTGCTATACCCGTAGCGCCGGAGCAGATGCGGAGCCCAACAAAAAAACTGTTGCCAGAAAAGTGGGTTAGGTTAGGTTAGAACTGCAACCCCACGAAACGAAACTGTTGCCAGAAAAGTGGGTTAGATTAGGTTAGAACTGCGACCTCATGAAAACAAACTGTTACCAGAAAAGTGGGTTAGGTTAGGTTAAGACGAAACGGGAGCTGAGCTAAAAGTCAATTTTGAGATTTCAAGCTGAATATACCCGTCGCTCTGACGGGGCGTAACCGCGGCGTGAGAGACTGTATTTGTGTGTGTAATGCACGCACACAGACGCATGCGGTGCGCCCGTACTCGCGCTGGCGCGCACCTCAATGATTGTAATTTGCATTGCATTGCATTGTCACTTGTCCCCCAAGAAAACGAACTGTTGTCTGAAATGTGGGTTAGGTTAGGTTAGAACTGCAACCCCCAAGAAAACGAACTGTTGCCAGAAAAGTGGGTTAGGTTAGGTTAGAACTGCGACCCCACGAAAACAAACTGTTGCCTAAAAGTTGGGTTAGGTTAGGTTAGAACTGCGACCCCCAAGAAAACGAACTGTTGCCAGAAAAGTGGTTTAGGTTAGGTAAGAACTGCGACCCCACGAAAACAAACTGTTGAATCGATAAAATCGGAATTTAAAAAATGGGGATATTTAAAATAGGAGTCACGTGGAATCGGAATTAAAATTTTCGGAATAATGGCATTTCGGAATTCGTGATTTCATAAATCGTAAATGTTAAATTCGGTGTTTATCACTATCGGAATTTTTATATTCGGAAATATGTGGTTCGGAATTTAAAAAAATCGTCTTTTTTGCTATTCGGAAATATACACTTTCGTGATTTTCATCATTCGTAATTACGACAATCGGAATTTTGATGGGTCGAGCATTTAAAAAACGGAATAATACAATTCGATATTCTAAAATTCGGCATTAAATATTTCGGAATTATGTAGTGTACCCAGTGTAAAGTCTATGACTTAACGGGTCAATTTTCAAATAGGCATTTTTTGCTGTCCCACGGCTAAAACTCGAAGTCCATAGGACTAAAAGACTGGGTATGTATATATTTTCACTCAGTGTATTATAAGCTTTAAAAATCATGCACAACTGTACCTAAAATATTATTTGTTCCTGACAAAATCGCATTTGAAGTTCCAAAAACGGCGAAATTTGCCGTTTTTTCGCGTGTCCCAGTGGCGGCATAGCGCAATAAAAAAAATCATAACTTTGTATGTAGGCAACCTATTATAAAGAACTTTGTATTTCTATAAAGAGCATTTTCTAGAGAATTGATTTAATCATATTGATAAATTAATGCGTTATTTAATAAAACCAGGGAAGCCTTTTTATCGCTGTCCCGCGTCGCACCTGTTTTTTTATGACTTAAATATACCCCCTATAAACTTCTTTGTCTATTGAATAACGGTTAGATTAAATTTACGACGCAATAGTGCGGTTAGTTGGGCATCGATTGACATCAAATATAGACCCGGAAACAGTTTAATTTATTTAAAAACAGATAAAAATCTCTTTCGATATATTTTGGTACGACTACAATGACATTTGTATGGACGCTTAATACGTTGGTACATAGTTGGAATAAAAATGTTTATTTTATAATAATAGTTGCAAATATAGTGTTAAAATATATAGTAAAATAAATAAGTGAATCGGTTGTTTTGTGTAGGAAATATCGCTAAAAAATATTATTAGCGACATGTCGTGACATTTGTATGGCGACATTTATACGGCTATTTTGACCGTATAAATGTCGATTGTGGCATACAAATGTCGACATAGTGCCATACAGATGTCGAGAAGGTGTCATGCAAATGTCGTCAGGGTCTTATAAATGCAACAAAAATAATAAATAGTAGCATATACATGTTGATACTGCCATATAATGTCGAAAAAATGCCTTATACATGTCAAAAGCGCCTTACAAATGGCTAAATAGTGTCATACAAATGTCGATCTTTAAACGTCCATATCTAGCTAACTATAAAAAGTACAGAGGTGCCTCCTACAGTATATTTTTTGTTGTGAAGAACCCTTCCTAAAACGATGATTATAAATCAGATTTTTCAAAAATAAAAAATTGCCATACAAATGTCGAAAAAACACCCTCTTCAAAAATTGACCCTAACCCGAATAGCAAATCGAAACTGTCTAACGTTACATTTTGACGGCCTTCTAGCCTAGTCGGTATAGTGACTTTGCCTACGAATAGGGTTTGCACGACGGATCCAAAATGTATGGAAATATCAGCGGATCCGGATCCAGATCTGGATAAATTCATACGTTTCGGATCCAGGTTGCAAACCCTACCTACAAACACAACATCTTTCTGACGAAGCAGGAGGTCCCTGGTTTGAATCCTGGTAAGGGCATTTAAAATGTACGTGTTTATGATCATTGACAGTTGTTCAATATATAGGTCAGGAAATGAATGCTCAAAAAACGTTGTAGAGGGAAATGCTAGGAACACAATTTTTGACTCCGTAACTTTGTTTGGACTAGTTAGGAGGTGAACATATCAAAAGTCCCCGGCTGTAGCCCCGGTGCTGGGGGGTAGAGGGGGGTAAGAAGGTCGAATTTTTCGGTTTTTCATTGATATCTTGGAAACTTTGCGTCTTAGCGACATGACTACTAAGACAAACCGAAAGCTGATAAAATTAGTTACAAGTTTTATCCAATCAAGTTTTTCGATATCTTGAATAGTTTTTGAGATACCCGCTCTTGAAAGTTTATTTAGGGATTTTAATTTTATCTTGATATCTACATCAGTGAAGCTGTTATGCCATGTTTGGTATCATTTTCGTATAAATCGGGGGTGCTGAATTCATTTATGGTATCACATTGACCCTATTCCGAAGTAAAACCAAAATTAAAAAATATTTTTTTTAATCCCTCTTCACGCTTAAACCGCTGAACCAATTTCGTTGAAATTTGGTATAGAAATAGTTTAAGTCTCGACACAGGATATAGGATAGTTTTTATAACCAAAAGCATCTTTTGAGGGTGTGAAAAGTGGGGTCGAAATTTACATGGGGTGTCAATAACCGCTGAACCGGTTTAGATGAAATTTAGGATGGTATACATCTGTGTTTAGATGAAAATGATACTAAACATGACTTCAAACCTTACCTTAAGCATTTCACAACTTTAAAGGATGATTATTGAGATAAAAAGTATGTTATGTCCTGTCTTGGGACTCGATATATCGGTATACCAATATAGTATATAGTATCCCATCAAAAACATAAATGTAAAAAAGGAGAGCCAAGTTCAATACAAAAATAATGCTTGGCTGTGGGGTTCGCCGCAAAAAGAATGGAGATCTAAATGAGTGCCAAGTTCTATGCAAAATCCAAATATGTATTTATAGGAACAAAATAACATTATAAACAAGTATTAAACTCTATTTCTTTGCTTTATTGGATACCTATAACAATTGCTGTTATTTAAAAAAATGCGAGATCTTAAAGCAGGTTAGATTTGACTTGGCCAGTTTTCATTACATCAGTCATTTTATAAAGTTATTCAACATATATATGTTAGCGGCTTTCCAAAAATAAGAGTAATAATACCGCATTTTTATTTACTTGTGTTCATTTATAAAAAGTAAGGTGATTGAACTTGGCAATTTTACTTTAGTTAAAATAATTAAACAATTGTGACGTCACTACCGGTCAGCCCACCCTCACTTGACGGACAGGTGGAAGTGGTCGAGATTGGAGGGGCGATGGTCTAATAAAAGGCCTTGCACCTCATTAAAGCGACGATTATTATCTGAGCAGCCTTAGGAGTAAGACCTTAACAGCCTATGCTGACAAAAAGTGCCCTAAAAGTGTATTTTTATTATTTATTGTACGATGGTGCTATTAATATTACTATAAATAGTTAAAATGCTGATAGTTTTAAAAGTGTGCTGTGTAAAGTTATAAATAAACGATAAATATGAGTATTTTACAACGAAGTTTCTTTTCTACAACGAAGACCTCAGCCCTCCTACTACGAGTTACCACGATTAGCGCTCAAAAGTAAGCCGAGCCCTAACATCAGAAGTGCGCAAGAGAACCTGAAACGCCATGTGGATTGGATGAGCAACAAGTTATATTTGCTGCATACGTTAAAACACAATTCAACAACCGAAGAAGAATCAACGTGTTGCCAATTATCGGTGGCCAATTTTCGACACGAGCAGTTACTCATCATTTGGAGAACGTTTTAGTAAACGTTTTTGTACACAATATTATCTGGTGAGACGCTTTCATTTTGACAAAATTTAAGTTTGAATTGATTTATTTTAGAAGAAAATAATGCATGTGCAATGAGCGTTTTGATTAAATATACTTAAAGTAACCACAAAAATGGTCCTAGGACATCTAAATACTTATCTACACAAAGAAAACTTACTAAAATCATAGCCAGTGGTTGTTATTCTTGTAATGCATTCTAAATTCCGTATAAACACAAAAAGTCATCGAGTAATAAAAGCAATCAAAATCTTTCAAACAGTTATTTAATGATAAAAAGAGATAATGTAACTTTATATCACTACATCGCCAGCCACTCACATTTAAGTAAACATTTAACATGGAATTATGAAGGCACATAGCGCAAACAAGTTATCTACCCACATGATCCTAGAATTGCTAACTTGAATGATAATAGTAAAGTAATACCTAATCAATCTTAATTGTAACCGTGATTACAAGCTTTTTGATTTTTTTTTTAAGAATGACATTAAGATAATTTAACGGACAACTTTTAAATATTTATTTCGAATCCAGTTTTTATGATGAGGGTGATGAAGAAATTAAACATATTTTCTTGTTAATAAATATCATTTATTCTATACAACGCTAACAAAATATTTATTCTACGTGAATTAATATTATATTACGTTTATTAGTAATTCGCCATACTTTACGAGCGAAATCATTGCATAATTATGAAATTTTTTCGCATATTTTCGAATCAATTTATTAAGTATGAATTTTGAAAATGAATCCACAAAAAGTAACATAATATCAAATTACATAACTGATACATATTTATTATACCGCGTAAATCAATATCTCCCAGTAAAATCCATCAGAATACAGCTTGAAAGTCAAACGTTTAAATAAAACGGTACAACCAAAACGTACGTAGAAGTGTCAAAATTCTGCTTATTTCATTTTGCTGAACTACGATTCATTTCACGCTGTAAGTAGCTGTACTGTTGTTGAAAGTTATCAAGTCCAAATACTTTTACTTTGATATATGGCAATGTTATGAATATCATTAATTTCATTCATATAAAAATATATAAGAATACAAAATTTCTAAAATGTATATACCTGTAATCAGTATTAATCATACTTTATTTGTATGTACGGTAATAACATTAGTTGTACCTTAAGTAAATAATTAATATTTTATTAACAGAAATAACATGTGTGATAAATAGTAGCCTCAGCTTTCTGTGTTTTGTTGTAGAAGTACGTGTTGTTGTGGCGCCGCCCTGCTTTTGGATTCTAACACACAGGATTTACAACAGAAGGAAGCCGATTTAAATACAAAGACGCAAAAGAGACATTAATTTACGAGTGTTTAAAATTAACGTTATGTAAGTACGTATTTAAGGAGCAATGATTCAAGTAATCAGAGGAGACATAATGATATGTTGTACTTGTGATTTGTGATTATGTACTTATCTCGTATTATTCAACTACACTAGGTACTAAGTTACAATAGTAGTACTTATCAAGTTACAAATTATCATGAAGCCAATCGAAATCTGACAGACGTCCTTTACGTGGTAACTCAAAATGACAAATCAAAAATCGATTCATTAAGGACAAAGTACAAAACCACAATATTGTCATCTCTTTAAAACACGCAATCTTTTGCTATAATGAGACTTATTACAAAAAAAATGTAGAGACCATTTAATGAAGAACACCGTTTATTACAAGTCATAACTTGTCAAAATCGTTCAAAAGGACCTCCAGAATAACGGAAACGTCAAATGTGACATATTTATCTTACAAATATCTTTAAATTATCCATATCGTAACTTGTTGAAGTCTAGTAGATATCTAATTCATTTTCCGAATCGAGCCGTTAGGTAATATTAATTCATTATTATTATTGGTTATTTAGGTTGCCATGAATGAAAATATGAAAATTCCACCCAAAATAAAAATCCGAACAGAGTGATTGAGTGAATACCACTTTTTGAACGTTTACTACCTATTGCATATTTTTGCAAATTCAATTTAAGATCCTGCGCTAACAACTATCTATAAAAACAACCACGTTAAGTAATGTGTGTGCCACTTACTTAGATTCATCAGAAGGATCTAGTCTAGTAACTGGGCTATTGAAAGATTTGAAAGTATAAACAGTTGCCACTTGTTTGGATGGTTCAGAGGGACTACTCCAACAACTGGGCCATTAAAAGGATAAAAGTTGCCACTTATATGGATGGTTCAGAGGAATTAATCCAATAACTGGGCCGTTCAATAAATGGGAACCATAGTCTGCCGGCCACTTGCTGTAATGAATCTGAAGGGCTTCAGTGACTGGGCCGTCCAACTAACTGGTTCCCTAAGCTCAGACTTTATTTTATCTGCCACTTGTTTGGATCGGTCATACAGATTTAGTACAACAACTGCATTCCTTATTTTTAAACCGATTACTCGAGCACGAGTTTCGGGTCATCAATTGATCCTCCTCATCCTAAATTCAAATTAATCTATGTTTAACAACGGTCAAGACAGGTTCAACTTCGTGTTTGGTTTTCATGTGTTTAATATGAGTTAAGAAATAAAGTCCAGAAATTTAAATAGCATAAACAATAATACGAACAATCTATCATTTCAAACATCAAAGAAATACTATAGCTTTCATTTGAACTTAAACAAATTAATAACAGCATCTATTAGAAATTATTAAAAATAGCTTTTATGATAATATAATATTAAATTAAAAGCACGTAAACTACCCCATCGTGAAAATCCCATGTGTTCCTTTTCTTATTTTTTTAAATTGATCATTAGTTTCGTCTAGTCAATTGATTTCAAAATATTACTAACGCTTTTTGGATAAGGTGGAGACTTAAAACCACTATATTTTTTTTTTGAATTCTCATCTTATGTTAAGCTTATGATGCTTACCTAATCTTTGTTTAGAAGCGTTAAACTTCATGGTTGGTTCTCATATATATTAAAGAGTTATATTGAATCAATAATGTCCATAAATAAAATTCCATAATCAAATTATGATCATTTAATCACTTCAGATACCAAAGAACTAATTTTAATAGAATTTCACTTACCTTTCGTAAATAAAAAGTATGCTGCGTAATGTCACTAAATATAAGTAAACCCAAGATTTACAATTCATCAAATTTAATCAATCACAATAATCGGTATTAACCAACAAAATATGTCAAAACATAATTAACTACACTTTCATAAAAATTTAACTAAATGCATTATAAAAGAAGGCAACCTGGAGGTTTTTCTTGGCGCTTTTTTTTCCACCAGAGCCTTTCCGAAGCGTCGGTAAACTGATTTTTCCTTTGGCAAAAATAAAAACATACAAAAAAATATTAAAAAAAAAAAACAACATTAATTTAACAGACATGGATAGACGACCTTGTTAAGGTCGCCGGAAGACGCTGGATGCGGGTTGCTTCCAACCGGCACATATGGAGGTCCAAGGGGGAGGCCTATGTTTAGCAGTGGACGTGTTATGGCTGAGATGATAATGATGATGAACATTAATTTAAAGGTTCAAGCAAGTAAATTTATTTTTTAAAGTACTTGTGAATTAAAATGGATTAAAAATAATTAAAACATTCAAACCCCCAGGATCAATTCTATTATTAAATTATCACTTGATGTCAGAATGACCGAAGCAAAACAGTCATAAATAGCCGTGTTAGCGGGAACTAATCAATAATTTTATTAGACTGTTTAAAATACATTTAATTTTTATTTCAAAGTATAATTCATTTACAGTTAAATGTAGCATTAATCTAAAATCATAAGAACAAATCATGATCGTACATAAGACAGAAACATTAATTATGTTGAATCTTTGTTAACATAAGTTAAAATTATCGATAATTCATTAGAAAAAAAAATAACAATATGATACCTGCTGTATCTGACATAAAAATCAAGCAGTAAACTCATTGATCTGTTGTAATTGTTTTAAATCAATCTGTACTTTTATTAATTAAAACTTAATTAATACGAACACTTTAAGTGTCTCTGAGCACGAGCCACTGGTCAGTATGGCCGTGTTAGCGGCTTTCCAAAAATAAGAGTAATAATACCGCATTTTTATTTACTTGTGTTCATTTATAAAAAGTAAGGTGAT
The DNA here is from genome assembly GCF_963556715.1 of Cydia fagiglandana. Lineage (NCBI taxonomy): Eukaryota > Metazoa > Arthropoda > Insecta > Lepidoptera > Tortricidae > Cydia > Cydia fagiglandana. The sequence goes on from NC_085938.1 coordinate 20,793,557, forward strand.
TGAACTTGGCAATTTTACTTTAGTTAAAATAATTAAACAATTGTGACGTCACTACCGGTCAGCCCACCCTCACTTGACGGACAGGTGGAAGTGGTCGAGATTGGAGGGGCGATGGTCTAATAAAAGGCCTTGCACCTCATTAAAGCGACGATTATTATCTGAGCAGCCTTAGGAGTAAGACCTTAACAGCCTATGCTGACAAAAAGTGCCCTAAAAGTGTATTTTTATTATTTATTGTACGATGGTGCTATTAATATTACTATAAATAGTTAAAATGCTGATAGTTTTAAAAGTGTGCTGTGTAAAGTTATAAATAAACGATAAATATGAGTATTTTACAACGAAGTTTCTTTTCTACAACGAAGACCTCAGCCCTCCTACTACGAGTTACCACGATTAGCGCTCAAAAGTAAGCCGAGCCCTAACATATATTTTGTAATTCTGATAAAAACTGGCCAAGCCAAATCTAACCTACTTTAAGATCTCACATTTTTTTTAAATAACAGCAATTGTTATAGGTATCCAATAAAGCAAAGAAATAGAGTTTAATACTTGTTTATAATGTTATTTTGTTCCTATAAATACATATTTGGATTTTGCATAGAACTTGGCACTCATTTAGATCTCCATTCTTTTTGCGGCGAACCCCACAGCCAAGCATAATTTTTGTATTGAACTTGGCTCTCCTTTTTTACATTTATGTTTTTGATGGGATATCAATACTTTTTGTAAAGAAAACTAGGCAGGTATTGAGATTTAATGTTTTTTCTTGTGTTCCCGCTGCATGTTTTTTACTTCTGTTCTTTGTATTAATTATGTGGTGCCGCGCGCCGCCAACGACACACCGTTGGCCGGTTGTTTAGCGCGTATTACAGGTTTTTTGTATGGGGACCCCCCCTATTTTTTAACTTTTTTTATTTTTAGATTTTTTCCTACGCTTACACACAATTACCGAGCTGGATTCCAAATTTCATCCTTCTAGGTCATCTGGAAGTAGTTTAGGTTTAGGTACTATATGTCAATCACAATAAAAAGAAATTTGTATGGGGACCCCCCCTATTTATTAACTTTTTTTTGTTTTTAGATTTTTCCCTACGCTTACACACAATAACCGAGCTGGATTCCAAATTTCATCCTTCTAGGTCATCTGGAAGTAGGTTAGGTTTAGGTACTTATATGTCAGTCGCAATAAAAAATGTTTTTTTTGTATGGGGACCCCCCCTATTTTATAACTTTTTTTTATTTTTAGATTTTTTCCTACGCTTTCACACAATAACTGAGCTGGATTCCAAATTTCATCCTTCTAGGTCATCTGGAAGTAGGTTAGGTTTAGGTACTTATATGTCAGTCACAATAAAAAATGTTTTTTTTGTATGGGGACCCCCCCTATTTTATAACTTTTTTTTATTTTTAGATTTTTTCCTACGCTTTCAAACAATAACTGAGCTGGATTCCAAATTTCATCCTTCTAGGTCATCTGGAAGTAGGTTAGGTTTAGGTACTATAAGTCTGTCAGTCAGTCTTAAAATTTACGACTTTTTGACCTTCATATCTTTATAACCGTTTGAGCTAGCTTCATGAAATTTGGGCTTCTAGATGTCCTTATGGATATAATTAAACACACGTAGTTTTATGTGTTTACGTTAAAGATGTTTTGAGTTATAGAAGGGTCAAAAGTGGCACCAAGTGGTTCGTGTAATATTACACTTGGCGCTGGCTAGCCAGTTCCTTTGCTTGAACTTGGCTTGACACGCTGCCGCGTGTCTAGATAATAAGGCCGGTCCTATAATAAGGCCGGTCCTTATGTATGGCAGCGAGACGTGGGCAACGACTCAAAGACACGTGCATACCGATTGACGACCGGTCTGGCCTAGTGGGTAGTGACCCTGCCTGCGAAGCCGATGGTCCTGGGTTCGAATCCCAGTAAGGGCATTTATTTGTGTGATGAACACTAATATTTGTTCCTGAGTCATGGGTGTTTTCTATGTATATAAGTATGTATTTATCTATATAAGTATGTATATCGTCGCCTAGCACCCATAGTACAAGCTTTGCTTAGTTTGGGGCTAGGTTGATCTGTGTAAGATGTCCACAAATATTTTTATTTTTAAATATTTTATTTTATACCATCCAAGTTGCCAAGATGAAAATGCTGAGGTGGATGTGCAGCGTTACCAGGCTCGATAGAATCCGTAACGAGTACGTACGAGGAAGCCTGGGCGTGCGCGACATTGCCGATAAAATGCAGGAGAGCAGGCTGCGATGGTATGGTCACGTAAAAAGAAGGCCTTCTGACTACGTAGGAAATTTGGCGCTGCAACTTTCCATCCCAGGTCGAAGATCTAGGGGCAGACCCAGAACAAGATGGAAGGATGTAGTGCTAAAGGACATGAGTGAGTGCAAGTTATCCGAGGATGATGTCGTGGATAGGGCGAAGTGGAGAAGGTTAAGCAGGAAAGCTGACCCCACCACCATGTGGGATGGATAGCTAGGAAGAGAGAGAGAGAGAGAGGTTTAAGCGTGAAGAGGAATTGAAAGAATTTGTATAAAGTTTATATGTTTTTTCTTAGGAATGGTGTCAATGTGATACCAAAAATGAATTCAGCACCCCCCGATTTATATGAAAATGATACCAAACACGGCCTAGCAGCTTCACTAATGTAAATATCAAGATAAAATTGAAAACCCTAAGTAAACTTTCAAGAGTGGGTATCTCAAAAACTATTCAAGATATCGAAAAACTTGACTGGATAAAACTTGTAACTAATTTTATCAACTTTCGGTTTGTATTAGTAGTTATGTCGCTAAGACGCAAAGTTTTCAAGATATCAATGAAAAACCGAAAAATTCGACCTTCTTACCCCCCTCTACCCCTCAGCACCGGGGCTACGGCACCTCACCTCCTAACTAGTCCAAACAAAGTTACGGAGTCAAAAATTGTGTTCCTAGCATTTCCCTCTATACCTTCTTATTGCTTGGCCTAATATGTAACTATTTATCTATATCTACCTATCTATTACATAGTTATACCGTCGTCTAGTACCCACAATACAAGCTTTCGGTATACTTATACCAGTAACAGGCACATGGAAATACGTTAATACGTAGTAAAGTGAGTTTTTATTTAACTTGCGTCGGCAATAATTGCCGTATCTTCCTCATTGCAGTATAACATTACCGCGAACTTGCACTAGCCTGCTACCCGGGGGAGCAAAGTTGTAATAATATGTCATTGAGACTAAGAACCTAACATACTGCTCTCTCAAGAGAGCAATGTTGCCAATGTAAATGCGGTTCAATAATACACCCAAGGGTATAAGCGGCCAAGCTGACCATAGAGCAACAGGCTTCGTAGGTAAATGTAAGGATAACTCTATCGGATTGGTCTCAATCATTGTTTAAGTAATTGTTTTGGAAATGGGTTGTCTTCTTGCACAGTAAAAAATTTGGAGTATAACCGTAAAATATCGGGGGGCACGGCAGTGCCCCCGCCAAGTCGAGCGCGAAGCAAACACTGCCGTACCATCCTTTACTGGAACCATTTCGCCGCATTTTGAGGCCCCTATTTGAGAACCTCTGGATAAGACCAAAACGCAGAAATTTTGGTCATCCAGTAAGCTATAATCACATACTTAAAATCCAAAATTTCAAGTCTGTAGGTCATTTAGTTCCGAAGTTAAGCGAAAGCAAAGTTTCGCATTTATGAAACTCACTCATGATCATCAGAATGGAACTAGTACTTTCCATAAACTCAGAGAGCTGAAATTTGGTACAGAGTTAGGGTTTAATGGCCACATAAAGGGAAAACCTAAAAATATTGCAATATCAGTCACGTTTTAAAGATCTAAGAACTGCATAAGTAAGTTTGTAATCCCATATAAATATATGATATTACAAAGTTACTGTTGCAGTTCCTATAAATAGTAGGTAAAGTAAAGGTACACTACGATGTACGATGTGAGTATGAATGAAGATATGTTTAGTTATGATATGTGTATACATAGTATGGGTATGAGTACCCGAAAAGAAGGACTGCCTACATAAAGAGATGAGATCCCATCAAAAACATTACATGTAAAAAGGTGCAAGTCTCGCAACGCTTTTACTACAAAAAAGTTTTGAGATGTAATGTGAAACCAAGTCGGTTATTTTAATCAGTGCCAGGGGGTGTTAAAACCGTATCAATAAGATATCTTTAATTTGTAATACGTATAATGACCTGGCCATCGCACGGCTGCATAATGACAAAAGGATCATCGTCACCTATTAAAAATAATTCTAATTGAACATAACGCTAGCGCTAATTGCAGTTTGAGCATTACACATGTTTACGAGTACGGTACGAGTAAAGCATTATATGCGATTGCCAAGTCATTATATGATGATTAGTGACGGATTACTGATTATTATTTAATTATTAGATTTAATGAATGGGCAATACGAAAAACTGTTGCTACTGTACAAGAATCAGAACCGGAAAAAAAGAAAAAAAAGATTTGTAATAATAAAAAAACTACTCCTAAAAAGAAAAAAAATGTGTTAAATAAGATAATCTAATAACATAAATCAATATGCCCACGTTTCTACAAAAAGAAGTGAAATCCCACCAAAAACATTCTGTAAAAAACTAGCCAAGTCTCGATGGAGCTGCTTGTTTATCTCTAAAAAGTAATGAAATCTAGACAAAGTCGTGCCAAGTCTAAGGTTCCTGAAGAATAATAAGTCGCAGTGGAATTTCGTGGAATATATTTGATACATAAAATCAGATGACTGACGGTTGATTGTACAGACATTACAACAACAACGGTTTCATAGCAACCTACCAACACTTCCTCTCAAGCAACCATCTATCATCATGTTAACACTCACAGCATCATCAAGCCCTCAAGTCTAAACCTAAACCAGTCACACACCTTTCAAACTTAACGCGGGGCAATGGCTTAGTTAAGCCATCGGCCAAGTTATCTTCAGTCGGGATGTACTCCAACTGAATCAACCCCTCATTGACGCAATGACGAACGAAATTGTACCTAATATCGATATGCTTCGTCCGCCGGTGAGAAACAGGATTGTTCGCCAACGCCATGGCGCTCTGGTTGTCTACAAACAACTTGACATTCTTAGAGTTCCCCTTCTTGAATACGTGACTCACTAACCTCTGGAGGTATACAGCTTCCTTGGATGCTTCAGACAATGCGACGAATTCTGATTCACTTGAAGAAAGTGACACGCAGCTCTACTTTCTGCACTCCCAGGATATCATATTCGGTCCAACTTTGAACATATACCCCGAATAAGACTTTCTGTCTCTAATGTCGCCTCCCCAGTCAGCATCAACGTAACCTGTAATTAAATGATCGTTACGTTCACCTTTTGACTTCTGAAATAGAAGGCCTAAGTCACACGTTCCTTTTATGTAACGTAGAACACGCTTAGCTGCCTTCATGTGTACAGATCGGCAACATGAATTATACTGAGCCAAGAAGCTCACAGCCGCTGAGATATCGGGCCTCGTGTTGCATGCTAGGTAATTCAATGCACCAACCAAAGACTGGTATCGTAATTGTTCTTGACGATTCAACTCATCACCACCCCCATCTGCCAAAACCTTATGCAGATCCAGTTCTAGCGGAGTTTTCGCCGGCTTGCATTGATCCATACCATGATCCTTTAGAACGGTTTCAATAAACTTCCTCTGATGTAGGAAAAACGTACCTTCTTTTCCTCGTTCTAAATTCATGCCTAAACATTGGCGCGCTTGTTGCAAATCCTTAACTTTGAAGAATTTTCGCAACCCATTCAACAATGCCACTTTGCTTTCCATATTTTTAAAAAATATTATGAAATCATCTACATACAAGCATATGAAAATATCATCTTTGAAATATAGACAATTATCATATTCAGAACGTTGAAATGACATTGTTGACAGCAAAACATCATTGACTTTTTCATACCACGAACGACTCGCTTGTTTGAGGCCATATATTGCCTTTTGTAAAAGACAAACCTTTCTATACTGACCTTCGCTGTCAAAACCTTCCGGTAATCGCATATAAACTTTTTCGTGTAAATCGCCATTTAGAAAAGCAGTATTTACATCGAAATGATGCACCTGTAAATCATTTTCAGCAGCCAATGCCAGCAATAACCTTAGAGTTGATCTTCTTACGACGGGTGAAAACGTTTCAAAATAATCCACACCGTATGACTGCGTGAAGCCTTTTGCGACAAGTCTGGCTGTGTATGTCAGGTTTCCATCGGCGTCATACTTGTACTTGTAGACCCACTTGTTTCCCACTACTTTGGCTTCTGGCGGTTTATCAACAACCTTCCAAACGTCGTGTTCCTTCATGGACTCCAACTCACGTTCCATTGCTGCTTGCCACTCATGACTGTCAGGTCTCTGTAATGCTTCCTTGTATGACCGGGGCTCTTCCTCTATATTGAAGGTATTATAGCAATAAAGCCCGCTATGTGCACTACGTAACCTATTCCGTAGAGGATACCTAGGTTCTGCCTCATTGTGCACATCAGCCGCTCTCGGTTCTTCGTTACGATCTTCAATGGTCGGTTCTTGTCCAGAAGCTTCATTGAGTAGATCGGGCTCAGCTGTACGAGTAGTGTCCGCGCAAGCTTCTACGGGTACATCGGCTGTGTCCGAGCTCTCTACCGCATCTTCATAGAACTCTTCTGCCATTGACGTATTCGGAACCGTCTTCGAGGAATGACCGATTTCCCATACAACAGCATTGTCTTCGTCTTGAACAGTCCTCTGAGACGATATGAAGTCTACATTTGAACCAGTTTCTGACGCCTTTAAATCAGAACTTTCAATAAATGTAACCTCTCGACCTGTTATAATCTGTCTAGGATTGCTAAGATCCGCAAAGCGATAACCTTTAGTATCTTCGCAATAGCCGACGAAAATATATTGCTTTGCCTTAGCGTCCCATTTCTTTCTCTTCTCCTTCGGAATATGCACATAGGCCGTTGAACCGAATACTCTCAAATGATCCAACTTCTGCACTTTCCCTGTCCACAGTTCTTCCGGAATCTTCCCATTGTTGGCGCTATGAGGCAGTCTGTTTTTGACGTATACCGCTGTGTTAGAAGCTTCCGCCCAAAACTTCTTATTTAAGCCTTTGTCCATAAGCATGGTCCGTGCCATCTCCGTAATCGAACGCAGGGACCTTTCCGCGACTCCGTTCTGTTCTGCCGTGTAGGGAACTGTCAACTGGTGCCTTATTCCCTTGCTGGAAAGAAATGCATTAAAATCTTTATTAACGAATTCGGTACCATTGTCCGTTCTCAGTCGTTTGACTGTCAAACCTGTCTCATTCTCCACATGTGTCACAAAATCCTTAAAGACTCCTAAAGTTTGCGACTTTTCCTTAAGAAAATAAGCAAACATTTTTCTAGTGAAATCATCCACAATGACAAACATGTAATGAGCACCCCCGTAAGAACGTTCCGACATTGGTCCACACAAATCGGCGTGTAATAAGCCGAGTTTGTCATCAGCTCGTCCTGCTTCACCCTTTGGAAAAGGTAATCTATGTGCCTTACCTCTTATACAAGCGACACAAGGTTCCATTACGCTTTTACCTCCAAGCTCGATCTGTGGAAGCTTCCGTAAATCGCTCAGATTCACGTGCCCAAGCCTCCGATGCCAAAGCGCCAACGAGTCCTCAACTTGAACTGTAGCCAAAGCCCCTTCTACAACAGGAAAACAGTCATCCACCTTATAGATACCTGAGACTTCACTAGCAGTCACCACAAGTTTACTCGTAATTTGGCCTATCGACTGGAGAATCATCCTACAACCATTATAATCAAATATAACCTTCCACCCATTCTTTACTAACTTAGATATCGATAAAAGATTAACTTTCAAGTCGGGTACATAGTAACAATCTTTTACGGGAAACAAAACTCCTTTTATACTTACCATAATGTCACCCTTACCCTCACTTGACATTTTGTCATCATTCGCACATGTCACAACATTCTTATCAGTTATCATAAAGTCTCTAAACCAGTGCTTCTTAAAACTCATGTGGTTCGACGCACCACTGTCCAGGTAAAATGCCGAGGGGCTGAAGGAATCATGTACCGACAGTGAACAGTGTAGAGCAACTTTCTTCGACTTTGAAGAAACCGTTGATACGCCTTCGCCATCCATTTCCTTTACCAGCTTCGGGCAATCTGACTTCTTATGGCCTTTCTTGCCACATCTGAAGCATTTGAGCTTTAATACTGAATGTTGACCTTGTGTCTTTGCTACTAACGCCGAATTCGCTCCTGAGGAATCATTCGAAGAACTCTGGCCGGAATCCTCTTGTAACAGCTTCTGACGGACATTCTCAGAGGTAAGCTTCATACCTGAGTGTTCTAATGCCATTCGCAATGGTCTATACTCATCAGGTAGACCTCTCAATAGCACTACGGCTATCAGATCGTCATCAAAGCTCTGATTAATCTCTTTCAGCTTTTGAGCGTGGCTCATCACGGATGCAACATATTCATGCATAGACTTGTGATTTTCTAGCTTTTCATCCAAGAGATTATTCATTAAAGATATCCGCCGGTTAATACCTTTATCTTCGAATATAGCTGCCAACGCGTCCCACACCTCCTTAGCGTAAGATAAATTTTGCACATACGGGTACAGATGCGGCTCCAGGTGTAGACATATTAACGTGAAAGCCTCCTGATCCTTCTCTATTTCTGCAGTATCTAGTTGCTTCGGTAGCGTTGACGTGTACTTGAAACATTTTTCGCGAACGAGTAGCATTTTAATTGCGAATTTCCATGACGTATAATCTTCTAATCCGTTTAATTTGGTAACAGAAAATTTTGTAAACTGGGACATGACCTGAAGAATAATAAGTCGCAGTGGAATTTCGTGGAATATATTTGATACATAAAATCAGATGACTGACGGTTGATTGTACAGACATTACAACAACTACGGTTTCATAGCAACCTACCAACAGTTCCTTACTGCGATTTCTTCTTTATTCATCATTTCTCTTAGGCTAGGGATTTCTTCGATTTCTTTATTATTATAGTTAATGTTGTGTGACTTGGCCGTTGAAGGGTACACAAGGGTACAAAACCAGGTGCTCCATTACACCATTGCACCAATCTGCCATTGCACCAACAAGAAGTGTTTGTTTCAGGCTCGCCCATATATAAGTATTATTGAAATACGCAGCTTTATCAAGCCTACAATTGACTGGTTATTGAATCAACGTTTTCCAAGTGGCAATTTTCCATCGTCAATGGGTAGCGGTTCTGGCGACAGATTGGTGCAATGGTGTCATGGAGCACCTGGTTTTGTACCCTTGTGTACCCTTCAACGGCCAAGTCACACAACATTAACTATAATAATAAAGAAATCGCAGTAAGGAACCTTAGACTTGGCACGACTTTGTCTAGATTTCATTACTTTTTAGAGATAAACAAGCAGCTCCATCGAGACTTGGCTAGTTTTTTACAGAATGTTTTTGGTGGGATATGTATTACTTTGATATATATACTCCTAATTTTATAGCGACAAAGAAGTTACAGCTGTTTTAGTATTAATCCCCACCGCCCCTATTTTAATGTCAGACCTGCGTACGAAAGCGCACAGACTTCGCTGGTTCGGTCACCTACTCAGAATGGAAGAGGATCGGGCTGTCAAGAGGGCGTTCTTGGGACGACCGACTGGTAGCCGTCCGGTGGGTCGGCTCAGGTATCGCTGGGAAGACAGTGTGGCGGCGGATCTGCTTCAGCTTCGCGTCAGTAACTGGCAGGAAGTTGCGAAGGACAGACCTGCGTACGAAAGCGCACAGACTTCGCTGGTTCGGTCACCTACTCAGAATGGAAGGGGATCGGGCTGTCAAGAGGGCGTTCTTGGGACGACCGACTGGTAGCCGTCCGGTGGGTCGGCTCAGGTATCGCTGGGAAGGCAGTGTGGCGGCGGATCTGCTTCAGCTTCGCGTCAGTAACTGGCAGGAAGTTGCGCAGGATCGGGACAGGTGGCACGCTCTCGTTTCGGAGGCCAAGATTCTCTTTGGATCGCTGAGCCGAAATAGTTAGTTAGACCTGCGTATACCTGAAGCTGATTTCCTACGACTCTACCAGTTGTCTTACTCTTGAGTCGTATGAAAACAAGATAAAACATGTCGGATTTTTCCTTTGTTATTAAGAAGAAAGCCTCTATAGCGCAAGGTCAAAAGTCACTTAATATTGATTAGTATATGAGTAAGCTGCACGAGCATGACTGACTGCGCAGTTATCAATAACAGACCCTCTTCAGGACGATCCGCCGTCAGTTCTCATCGACGCAACAGTTTATACTGTTTTTATTCCTTCTTGAGTCCAAGCTATGAGTTAGGAGTGGTTCAGTACCGTCAAACTAGCAGCTTTTAAGAAAAAACTTATCTGCCAAACTGTAGTGCAATTTGTTGGCAAAACTAAATCTACCCTCCACCACTACTAATAATATTGTAAAAAAGTATACTTTTAACTTATATGTCCTTTACCTTTTACTTACCTTTTATATTGTTATTGTAATCACGGTCCATGTGATGGTCGATATAAGTCCGGATTTAACAACTTGTTACGATTTTGATCTCATTTTGATACGAAATTGAAGGTCACTCACGCTGGCTAGTAGGTACAGGCGAAATGAAGTGAAAGTCGTGAGAAATGCACCTATCACAAAGACGATCGATCGTAAAGGTCGTATCAAAACCATGACTTACTCCGTTGGCTCAGCGACCGAAAACGAGACTTGGCCTCGGACACAAGACAGCGCCACTTTGCTCGATCCTGTGAGACCTCTCGTCATATTGTTGACTCGAAGTTTGCGCAGATCCGCCTCGACAATGTCGCACCAGCTATAGCTGGGGCGTCCGATAGGACGTCTTCCTGCTGGGTGGCCCAGATATGCTCTTTTTACGTTCCAATCTTCATCAATTCTCAAGAGAATTCTCATGATAGCCCAACCAACGAAGTATGTGAGCTTTAGTCTCCCCCATGGTGCTATGTTCAGCCACTAGGTCTTCAATCTCACGGGTCCTCAGGTCAGCTTCCATCCTGTCCAGTCTCTTAAATTTCTCTAAAAATTTACACTTAGCGGGTTTGTGTCTCAAAAACTGGCGACCTTGGGAACCTTTCCTGTAGGCTAGTTTTCTTTTAAATTAGACCATACGCCTTACATTTAAGGCCGCTCGCCATCGCCGGTGACTCCGACGTCTCTGGCCATTATCCCCCACTCAATATCCCCCAAATATGACGCAACATCCAATCTACTAGTGTTACAGCCTGGGGAAATCTTATTGTGTAAACCCTCGATTGCTTTATTAGTTATCGAAAGAGATTGAATATTTAACGGCCGTCTTTAGTAAATGAAACAGGCCAATTCAAACTTATAGGCCCATACGATTAGTTATTCGATCTTACTGTTGTTTTGTTTTTGATAAGGCGTAGTTTACCCTCCAGGTTGGAAGGTCAGATGGCAATCACTTTCATAAAATACGCCAATTCTTGGGATTAGTTGCCAAGCCGACCCCAGGCTTTCATGAGCCGTGACAAAAAGCCAATTTTTACCAATCTTTGGGTATTTTTTTTTCAATAAGTTAAATTAATTCAGTCAAACAAAATTATCTAAAGTTATCTCTCTGTCCCCACTTAACCTACTTGACGGTAATTCAAACACACTAAAGACATTTATATAACAAATGGCTGATTGTGATAAATCCATTTTAATTTTAATTCAACGTTCCCAGCAGCGCTGTGCCAATATTTACATGGGCGTATAATGATTATCGGACCGGCTCTGTTCCCATTCATAACCACTAGGAAATACCCTCGTATCACTAACTTCTCTTCTCACTATCATTTGTTTAAATACCCCCTCCATTGCGTCTTTAACGGAGCAAGACTACCTTTGAACGCTTCCGAAGCTGCAATGGAAATCGTGCTAAATTTAAACAACTGGAAGCGTGCGGGTAAATGAGCTGTCATAGTAGGCGGGGCCCTATTGAGACGTACAAATGTTTGGCATGGGATTACTTTTCAATTGAAACGTGCCTACGAAGACGGCCATGGATCCACTTATTTGAGTTCCAATTATCGGCGAGCGCTGTGCAAATACGCGGGATTGAAACGATATGCATATTAGCCAGCGCTTGTGGCTTTTTTCCGCTTTCGTTTCTTTGTTATTTGGCAGAGATTAAAAAATTGCAAACAATAATAGAATACATTTCTCTTTTAAAACGCTACGGGGTTTTGGATTATCATAAAAATGATGATTTACTTGCCAATTCGAGTAGGTACGTGAAGTTTCTTGTCCTAAGTGTTTAACTTCTTTATGATTAACTCATATTCTGTCTCATCCTTTAATTTTTTAGACCAAGTCAGTGGCAAACAAGAAGCATACGGCCCGCTTGTTGGTAAGCGGTCCCCGTAGCCTTTGCCGACTCTTTAAAGGAGATGTTTTAGAAACAACTTATATATTACATACTTCTAATCTTCTTGATATTAATTTTTATAATATTACGTATTCGTACTAAAAACAACGAAATTGTCTATGAAATATATATTTCTACTCTTGAAACTGAGAACGGCGAGACTAGAACGGCATAAATTCAAATAACGTTTGACGTTTTATTTAGCCCCATCTCAAAACAAGCAATATTTGAAAGAAATGATATGTTTATGCAAAAAGTGTTCCAAATGAACAAAAAAACGACGAGTATAATAATATTTACAGTCGGTACCTACCTATATTATGGTGCTACTTTACCGCCCTTGCAGGCCGTGTGTTTGTAGAAAATTTAAGAGCCATTTATGTACCTACTGTAATAATTTGCAACTCGTGTCGATTTAAAACATTCCTTTCGGTCGTGTTTCAGTCGCACTCGCCCATTTTCGCACTTGTATCGTAATTAAGTCCATTTGTACATTTTATTTGTATTTTGTGCAATAAAGTTTAAATAAATACATTATTATTATATTATAATTGTGTAAACATATTTTCTGCAATCCAGAGAGGAAAATGAGGACTACGTTTGTATGGAGAAACGGTCCTTCCGTTTCCTCTTAGTAAAAAAAATACAAAAAGCCATAAAAAATTTGCAGTAGATAGCATAATATTTGGAGAGTTCATCATCATCATCATCTCAGCCATAAGACGTCCATTGCTGAACATAGGCCTCCCCCTTGGACCTCCATACGTGCCGGTTGGAAGCGACCCGTTTGGAGAGTTAATGAGACTAAAATAGACTTAGAAAAAAAAGCACATGTAAGTTTAGGTGGGGTAAGAGAAACATTTGTAGGAAAAAAAGGGAACAGGCACAGGGCTTACAAACCCATTATTAAAAATTTGTGTGAAAATTTTTCAAAATGGCGGAGTAACAGCTCATAGAACTAGTTATAGTATTTACCTAACTGACATCTCAAAAGCATGTTTCGTAGCTGTACGGTGTACAGTTTCAGTTCTCGTTAGGAGGACAAAGCCTCGTTCCGTCTCCGTTCAGGACTTATTCATATAGCTACCGGATGCCTCAGGCGTATCTGTAAGTGTGCTTTGATTATATTATACCTATTGCATGATGGTTCTTATAACAGTTCCTTCAAGTGTCTTTTTGTTGGGTTTAATTTTGAACATAATTGATTAAATAAATTTTTACCGTATTTTTATTACCTGCATTTGGCATTTGAACAGCAACTGCAGCTACATACATTACTGTGGTGGCGTTACTGCTGCGGCGTGAACGCGGTCGCTGTACCTCTCAATTTTCTTGATCATCGTAATCATCTTGATCATCGTTTCTTTCATTTTATCAAGGAAAGCGCATTCGCGCCACAGCAATAATGCAAATAAAATCAGTTGTCGAATTTTATTAAGTTTTTTAGGGGTTAAAGTTGTTATTTCTTAAGTAATAGGCAAGTTGCAAAAGCCTGAGGTTGCATAATCTCTGTAAGTGGTTGTTATGAAACTCGCAACAGAGCTTTAAAGTTGACTCTCTCTCTCTCTGCTTAAAGAAAATATAACTGAATGCAGCTCTACTTGTAAATTTAGTTATGTCTCACCATCGGATATATGTAAAGCCTTTAAATCACTTAATATGAAAAAGTCAATGGACATTGATGGATTATCTGTATACATCATTAACTCAATTATGGATTGTATTGCTCCATATTTGTCACAAATATTTAATAACTGTATCGAAAGTGGCCAGTTTCCTGATCAGTTGAAGTGCAGTAAAGTCATACCTTTGTTCAAAGCGGGAAGTCATTCTGACCCTACAAATTACAGACCAGTCTCAATTCTTCCGACTTTGAGCAAAATATTTGAAAAACTAATACTACATCAGTTACAAAATTATTTCTATCGTAATAATTTAATGCATAGCACACAATTTGGATTTACTCGCGGTCGTTCAACAACAGATGCAGGTGTTCAACTTATAAAACATATTTTTGATGCTTGGGAGGGGTCACAGGATGCGCTAGGCGTTTTCTGTGACTTATCCAAAGCATTCGACTGTGTACATCATGACACCCTGATCAGGAAGCTACGCCACTATGGAATTAGAGGTCTGGAACTTAAGCTTCTGGAATCATATTTAAGTGATAGAACTCAGAGGGTGATTGTAAATGGTGCAAGATCATCTGGCAGCAAAGTAGAAATGGGTGTCCCGCAAGGTTCAATTTTGGGCCCTTTTCTATTTCTCGTATATATTAACGATTTGCCACACCTAGTACGCAACAAACATGACCTTGTACTGTTCGCTGATGACACCTCGTTAGTATTCAAAATTTACAGACAGCAAACAAATAATGATGACGTTAATGCTGCTATAACTAGTGTTGTGGATTGGTTTACTGCTAATAATCTTCTCTTGAATGAAAAGAAAACTAAGTGTGTGAAATTTGTACTGCCTAATGTTAAACCGGTAGTTTCGAATATCAAAATTAAAGATGAACCATTTGATTTTGAAGATTCGACTGTCTTCTTGGGTATGAGTTTGGATGCCAAACTCCAGTGGGGATCTCATATCCGTAAATTGTCTAATCGGCTCAGTTCGGCCTCATTTGCAGTAAAAAAAATTAGAGCCCTGACTGATGTGGACACGGCTCGACTGGTCTACTTTAGCTATTTCCACAGCGTAATGTCATACGGCATCCTTTTATGGGGGCACGCTGCAGATGCTAATTGTGTCTTTATATTGCAAAAACGGGCGATTAGAGCTATTTATAATTTGGGAAGTAGGGTCTCCCTAAGAGACAAATTTGGAGAATTAGGCATTTTGACATTTGCGTCGCAATACATCTATGAAAATCTATTATATGTGCAGAAAAATAAACACCTGTTTAAGAAATATTGCGACATACACGACAGAAATACAAGAAACAAAAATAAACTTGTACCTACTATAACTAGACTTCATAAAATAAGTAAGTCTTTCATTGGCCGATGTGTTCGTTTTTACAATAAAATTCCTTTAGATATTCAAATTTTGCCATTATATAAATTTAAATCGGTCATCAAACGAAAGTTGTGTAAAAAGGGATATTATAAAATATCAGACTATTTAGAAGACGTTAACCCTTGGAGTTAATAAGTATCTGTACCTATAGTGTAACATAGATAATGTAAATAATGTTATTTAATTTTATTAAATGTTAATTTAAGGTGGTTCGCTTTTCATACAAAAGTCAATCAAAGTTCATTAAGTAACTACACACTATTAGTACATAAATATTTCCGCACTTATCTTCATTCACATATTCGTTTGCGCGAAATTAACAGGAAAACAATGTTTCATACAGAAATCATGCCAAAATCATAGTTAAATTTTCATCAAATTTACGTATGTGTGTGTCACAAATGTCGTGTACATATACGTTGTGACGTTGCCAATCCATGCTTTACATTCTCGCGCGAGCCACGAGACGAGATTACAGTGCCGTCATGTTTAGCCTTCTGAGTTGCTTTTGAGTCCCTGAGGCCCTTACAAAGGATTTAATCCAAATCGAATTTTGAATTAAAATGGAATACAAGAAGGTTCCAAATACAAAACTGCAATAATGACAAGCGGGACTCAGGAGGTTAGTGCATTTTTTGTTGACACTGACACTTGACAGGTATTTGATATACATCAAAACGTTTGTAATGTGTCCTTGTGAATTTTATTCGTTAGTAAAATGATAACGTCTAAATCGAATTATAAAAATCATCGGTATTCTGGGCCGCGTAAATCCAGAAACAGAGTTCGCGGAGCATTAAAGCGCAATCATGACGGTGATGTGTCGTAAGTTACAGTTTCACTCCTTCATTGTACTTTGAGAAAATAATTGTCACTTCTCCCATAGTATTCTTGTATATAAGAAAATACTTTTCTTTTGCCAGTCGTGTAGACGTATGGCGTAAAAAGAGAAAAATAGAAATACCTCAAAATGAAGCAGCTGAAAGTGCAGGGTAAGTTTTAATTTCTAATTGCACTTTAGCTTCCTGTTCCCTAGGTACACACCTAGATTCAGATGTGATTAATAATCATCAACTTCTTTTTTTTTCCAGACAAAATATTGTCAAAACTTATAGTAGGCAAGTGCCAGTCGTACATGTAGAGGCTACTTTTGATGCAAAATCTCATCAGCCATCAACTAGTAATAATAGTAAAGCTTTGCCTCTGAAGCCTGAAACTAAGGCTTTGGAAATAAACTGGCCAGTAACTGATCCAACTTTGGCATGCCATGAATTGACTATTGAGAAAAGTGTTGATAATAACTTGATTGGTCTGACTGGGAACAGAATTGTTGACATCCAACACATCCTTCACTGGGCATTCGCTCTGGGAAAGCACACAAAAACTTGCGCAAATAGTACCATTGAGTTTGTCAGAGAGCTGCGGAACGGCTTCAACAGTATATTCATTTTTAAATGCAGCATGTGTGATAAAGAATTTCGAGAGAGCAATGAGAATAGTGATCATGAAAAACTAAACACAGGCTTTGTGTGGGGAACAGTAACGGGTGCAGGTTATTATACACAAGCGTCTCATTTGACTAACGTAATGGATATCCCCACAATGGGTCCTTCAAAATTTAGAAAGATAGAAAAATCACTGGGAGATACATGGAAAGATCAATTGACAGAAGAAATAAAGAATGTAGGACAACAAGAGAGAGCTATAGCTATTGAAAAAGGTCAAATTACTGACAATGGCATTCCATACATAGAAGTTGAAGTGGATGGTGGGTGGGCCAAGAGGAGCTACGGTCATAACTATAACTCAGCATCTGGTATGGTAAGGGACTATTTTTATTTATTTATTCATCATTCTTCTTAGGCTAGGGTTTTTATAATATGAATATAAAAGTAAAATATAAAAACACTTACAAAACAATAAAAAATATATAAACACATTATGAAAAACCTAACCTAGGGTGCCGCTGGCTTACCGTCTTGTTATTTTTATTATTATTGATTTTTAGGGTTCCGTACCCAAAGGGGCCCTATTACTAAGACTCCGCTGTCCGTCTGTCTGTCGCCTGGCTGTAACTCATGAACCGTGATAGGAATTTTCACAAATGATGTATTTCTGTTGCCGCTATATCCATGGGCGACGATGATCGCTTCCCATTAGGCGGCTCGCCTGCTCGTTTGCTGACTATCATCCCATACAACAAACGTGATTCTTTTTGCAGTTTTTTGCGTAATGGTACGGAACCTTTCGTGCGCGAGCCCGATTCGCATTTGGCCGGTTTTTTAAATTCAGTGTTTTCAGGCTTGCATCATTGGGAAAAACACAAAGAAGTGCTTGTATATTGGCATAAAAAACAAGTATTGTTATCATTGTCATTTATACGAGAAAGACAATAAGGATGTGCCGCCACACAAATGTTTCAAAAATTACCAGGGATCATCAACTGGTATGGAGGCAGAAATATTGGTGGAAGGCTTTCAAAAGTCAGAAGAAATGCATGGTGTACAATATCTTTCATTTATTGGAGATGGTGATTCCTCTGTTTTCGCTCAATTGAATGAAAAAGTGTCATATGGTCAAAAAATACGGAAAACAGAGTGCAAAAATCATGTTATAAAAAATTATACAAGTAAACTATATAAGGTATTTTTCTTATATTATCAATGATAATTCCTAAATAATATATTATATCATATAACAGTGTTGGGCGTAATTAATTACTCGTGTAATTTAATTACTAATTTAATTACATGTAATTGAATTACATATAATTTAATTACATGTAATTAAATTATCTGTGTAATTTGCAATTGTAATTACATTAATTAGTAATTAAATTACTCAATTACTTTTCATTTACCTTTTTAATAATATGCAAATATGAACAAATTTACTTGGAGTAATTATAAAGAAAAACTTATGAATTCCATAAATTCCATTATACGGTGGATAACGTTATAACATATTTTTATCCCTGGAATCATACCTTTACAGGGTACTATGTGACAAACCACGTTGAATATGGCGGTTAGCGCTTACGTCGCGTAGCACCGCATTAGTATTGGGGCGCCGCTAATAATGACGTAAGCGCCGACCTAAGGTGTCTTTCGGGTTGGACTGTAGCAAAGGGGGGGCTGGGACTTAGAATTTTTTTGACAGTGGTGTCATTATGACACTATTTTTAAATGATTGTAATGTGTAGATCACGTCAAAATAAGCATCTTATACTGAAAAAACTTTTCTCTAAAATAAAAAATGGCTGAGTTAGACGCCTCCAAAGATTGATGTTTTTAAAGCGAGCTGGGACTTAGAAAATTTTCATCGAGAGTGGTGTCATTATGACATATATTTTAAATGATTGTTATAGAACACGTCAAAATAAGCTACTTTTACTTGAAAAACTTTTTTCTAAAACTTTATTAAGAACTGTTTTAAAACCCCTGTTTTTTTCATTTTCTTAAAAAAAATTCTAAGTCCCAGAAACGGCCCCCCTTTGATACAGTCCGCTATTTTCAATTTTAGAAAAAAGTTTTTCAAGTAAAAGTAGCCTATTTTAACGTGTTCTATACGTTACAATCATTTAAAATATATGTCATAATGACACCACTCGCGATGAAAATTTTCTAAGTCCCAGCTCCCTTTAAAAACATCAATCTTTGGAGGGATCTAACTCAGCCATTTTTTATTTTAGAGAAAAGTTTTTCCAGTAAAAGATGCTTATTTTGACGTGATCTACACATTACAATCATTTAAAAATAGTATCATAATGACACCACTTAATCAGAAAAAAATTCTAACTCCCAGCCCTCCCTTTGCTACAGTCCAACCAAATCAACCAAAGTTAACATTGACAATATTGCTTAGTCAAATTTAAAACCATTCAAAATGTTCATCTGATTTTGGAAATAAAGATGATCAAAAACTTGCATTCTATAAAAGTAATTGTAATTCAAAAAAGTAATTAAATTACAAATTTCAATTACAAAATGTAATTAATAATTTAATTACTAAATACATTTTGCAATTGTAATTAGTAATTAAAATTTTAATTACTTTCCACATGTAATGGAAATTATTTGTTGGAATTACATTTTGTAATTGCAATTGTTAGTTAGTAATTCAATTACTTTTTGCCCAACACTGTCATATAATCGAAATTCAAAAGGTGTATGTGAAGTCCCCAATCCGCATTGGGCTATCGTGGGGACTATAGCCCAAACCCTTTCGCGCATGAGAGGAGGCCTGTGCCCAGCGTGGAACGTACATATATGTATAGGCTGAATTATTATTATTATTATTTCTATCTTTCTTTTATTTTCTCAGCATTTCATAAAAATACTGGTGTAATGGGATGCACGGGCCAAAGCCAAGTGCATCTCATATTAATCTTCAAGGTGTTGATTGTTTTGGGTTTGGTTTGATCCGGGTAGAGTTTGTGTAACAGATGCACGTTGATTCTGGAGCTGTAGATCATTGTGAAGAAATTTCCTAACTATTCGGCATGTGTTCAGAATAACTGCTTTTTGCATTAGTACATATGAAGACGGCGGCAAAGACAGGGTTTTATTATTATAAATACATAATCCCTACTAATATTATTTCAGATACTGCCTGATACCAAATTACCATTGTATGGTCGCAAAATGTTGAAAGCCAGGTTATCAAAACTAACTACAATTTCGAGGAAAATTATCTTGCATCACGCCGGAAATAGGTTGGCGATGAGAAATGACCTGCAGTATGGCCCTTCACATGTGTTTGGGGAACATGAAAAATGCCAAGATTATTTTTGTAAATACATTGCAACTGGCGAGCAAGATGTAAATTATGTGAAGAGTATGAAGGAAAAGGCCCCTGCCGTTTGGGCACTTATTTGTGCTACAAATGAATTTGTAATCACTAAAACAAATCGGTTGTCAAATGATACAACCAATCATGTTGAAAACTTTATGAGCATTATAAGTAAATTCAACTGCGGCAAGCGGCTTAATCTTCATACAGGTGGATCTTATCAGCGTAGAGTGACGGTTGCAGGTAAGTAGTTATTACTAAAAGTATTGCACAATTCCTAAAGATGGAAAATAATTATAGTGTTGTAAATAATAATAGTGTG
Organism: Cydia fagiglandana; assembly: GCF_963556715.1. Taxonomy (NCBI): domain Eukaryota; kingdom Metazoa; phylum Arthropoda; class Insecta; order Lepidoptera; family Tortricidae; genus Cydia; species Cydia fagiglandana. Next base: position 20,814,161 of record NC_085938.1, read on the forward strand.
AAATTGAGGCTCTGCATGTGTAGTCACAAGACTACACATGCAGAGCCTCAATTTCAAATATTTATGTATATTTTTACAGGGCTCTCACAAGTAACTGGCCAAACTTGGCATAAGTCTGCGTGGCGAAAATGTACTAACAGTTCCCCAGGCAAAACTTTTAGAAAATATATTGGCCAGAGACAGAGGACTGAAGCGCGGAGGAAACTCTACAAACGCAGACGACTTTTTCATGCTAAGCCACCTCAGCCCGATAAAAATTATGGTCCTGAAGCTCAAGACACAGCAGACCCAGTAAATCTTGATGACCTAAAGAAAATATGTGCTGATAAGTTGCCTGAATTCAACAAAACTGCTGATGAAATCAAGGCCATAGAAGAAAGCACTATTGGTCAACATGAAAATGATCTGTACAATATGTATAGGAGTGACAGGTTGACAGCAAGTCAATTTGGAGTGGTTAGTGCCTTTGTCATTTCTTATGAAGGTACTTGATGATGATGATCTCCTAGAACAGCGGTCGGCGGCCACATAGCAGTTAACGAAGCGGACGCGGGCCGCACTTTGTTAATATTTATGACTGTATCAGACATTGTCGTTTGTCAATATTACATATAAAATAGCCAGGGAGGCTCGCGGGCCGCAAGTGAGAGGTTCGCGGGCCGCATGTGGCCCGCGGGCCGCTTGTTGCCGACCGCTGTCCTAGAAGATTATGTCATATTTGTTTTGTTTTTTAGATATGTAAGCGAAGAAAAACTACGCCGTCTCACAACCATGTCAAACAAGTGCTTTACAAAAGCAATATTTACACAAAAGACATGCTTTATGGACAACAGAACGAATCGGTGGCGAGAACGTACTTTATAGAAAATTACAAAAAGACGGTTCGTCAAGCTGGACTATACATTGATGCCGAATTTGGGTTTCTGGGCGCTAGTCCTGATGGTAGGTTAATAAGCAGTGACAACCCAAGTAGCATTGCAAGCTGTATATAAGCTGTATTGAAGTTTATTTGTATACTATAAGCTGTACAGTTAGGCTGTACAAAGGCTGTATAAGCGCTTATACAGCCCTTATAAGTTAAAAAAGGGCCCAAATTATACAGCCTTTCGCGTTATTAGAGCTGTAGAGTAGCTGTATAAGCAATACACAAGCTGCATAATAGCTGCATTACAGCTATATTTCGGTGTAACAGGAAACCTTAACACTTCAGATAATCTCTTATAAGTACGATATAAGAATATGAGTTTTAAATGAGTTTTTAAAAATGATTACAAGAGAATAATAATCATTTAGGAAACTAAAATGTCTTAATCTTGTTCATTCGTAATATAGTAATGGCGACAATAAAGTGTTATAGTGGATGGTAAAAGTAAATATTATAGAGGACTTAAGTGGAATATTATACTATTTGTAAGTGCCGATTATTATTTATTGTGAACCTATGTATCTTTTCTGGCAAAATATTCACGCGCCTGCAAAATAACAAAGAGAAACCATGAGGAAAATATCAAAAATCGGTAAAGTTAGTGTTTGTTTTTAACAAAAAGTTTTATAAATATTAATTCTAAGGCTAAAGTTAATTTATTTTAGCTGGTAATCATAACACGATGTTAGTCTGCTTAATATTTGCAAGTATTTCCTTAATTATATTTACAAATACTTTTTTTTTTCATTGGAAAATGGCGACAATTTTTAAACAGCTTACAGGATAGTTGGAGAGCATTATAATCTTAGTAGCTGTGCTGTGTAATAAATGGAGTGTCATTTACAGCTTTTGTAATTAAAACAGCTTTAGAATAGAAGATTTGTATTCGTTTGGCTGTATTTCGGTTCTCCGTACATATGTTATAAGTCTCTTTAGAGATCCGTATAACAAATAAAAAAACCCTTAGGTCCAAATGTATTTGGTCTATTCTTCGTTCCATTTCATAATTTTCTAAATTATTAATTTTGTTCATTACAATTTTTTATTTTCGTGGTCGAAATATATATTTATACGAGTGTAAAATTACGCCGAAATAAGCGACTCTGTCAGTAATACAGAAAAAAGCTGTACTATAGCTGCCATTTGTTCGTTTAGTTTTATAATACCCTTACAGACAGAAGTTATACAACTACTATTCTTATAGGAGAGTAAAATTACGCCAAAATAAGCGACTCTGTCAGTAATACAGAAAAAAGCTGTACTATAGCTGCCATTTATTCGTTTAGTTTTATAATACCCTTACAGACAGAAGTTATACAACTACTATTCTTATAGGAGAGTAAAATTACGCCATAAGAAATAGCTTTAAAACGGGGTTGACAGATACATTTGTACAGCTACAAGTGCCAAGTGATACTACAATACAGCCTGTATACAGCTCTTACGATAAAATTAGCTTGTAGTGTTTCACAACACTTAAAGTTTTAAAACGGAGTTGACAGATACTTTTATACAGCTAAAAGTGCCAAGTGTTACTACAATACAGCCTGTATACAGCTTTTACGATAGAATTAGCTTGTAGTGTTTCACAACACTTTTAGTTTTATAGTAGATTTTCTATATTCTGATAAAGCACCCCATGATTCCGCAGAATCCTTTATAATGATTTTATACAGCTTGAGCTGTATAATGTCTGTAAAATACCTTTTATACAGCTTAAATCTTTTCTGACACTCTTATACGTCTCTTAAATCACTCTAAGTTCTAAATTGGCTGGTATATTGATGTTGCCGACACTTCCATGCTACTTGGGAATACATAACAAAACAGTAATATATGTAATTAATATAATTTTTGGTTGCCGAATAGTCAATGTGTCACTAACTCTAGATTTTTTTAGGTATCCTGGTTAATGAAGAGGCGATCTTGGAAATAAAATGTTTTCCTTCATTAGCCAGGAAACATCAGGACATCCTCAGTGCGTCAAAGGAAAACAAAAATTTTCCTGTGGTCCAAAAAAATGGAATTTTGTCCCTGAACGAAAAACACCATTATTACTATCAGGTACCTAAGTAAATTATAACCATTAGAATCCATATTGTCATCTTTCTTCCTATAACATTAGAGATTTTCTCCTTTCGTTATATTATATTTCTTTCAGGTACAGGGACAACTACGAATAACAAATGAAAAAATGTTATTTCATTTGTTATGTGAATCCATCTACACCAATAAGTGTCATTGAAGTCTACAAAAATGATCAGTTCATAGAAAATATGATCCAGAAATTAGTTCACTTTTATAAAAACTCTATTTTGCCAGAGATTGTACTTAGGCGAATACCTAAGGGAGCTAAATCTATTGATCTTGAATAATTAGTAGGCCAGTATATGACTTCAAGGTTATGTCTTCAACTATTAGTTACAGAACACAATAAAATACATAAACACAAGAATTTCAAACGGGTTTCATCTACTGAGTGTATGGCATCCAATGATCCGTTTAATGAAAGTTACAGTCATTCTGAAGTTATGCCACAGAATAACTAATAGTACTACCGTACAGAAAATTCACTCCTTCACAAAAGTCAGATTTAGGTATAAAATTATACCTATACTCACCGCCTGCAACAAAATTGAAATTTATAACCGCGCACGAACCGTGAACCTTCTTTGCGCGAGCGCCACGTGACACGACGATCGTGCGGTCGAGCGGCAGCCCACTGCCATACGCCTGCAGCCCCGGGCGGCCCGCCGGCCAAATGTACCTAAACTGCGTAGTGACACCCCCCTGGTTATGGTTATGCCATTGACGATGGCACATGTAGTTGTGCCACTGCCAAAATATCGGGAAATCAATAATATAAATAAACATGATAAATATCCCGTTTTCTATAATAGTTATAATTAGAAGGCTATACAATGTTGTAACTCACACTTGAATTGTAAATAAAAAAATTAAAAGAAATGTTTTTATTTAATTTTACAATTACTACTTTATTAAGGATGACTCACGTTAGACCGGGCCGTGTCCGGGCCGGAACTAACGGCGCATCATTTCTATCTATGGAAAGCATCACGTGATCACCTGTCACGTAGGTAATAGGAAAGTAAGCGCTGGAAGCTCCGGCCCGGACACGACCCGATCTAACGAGAGTGATCCTTTAGAGGCTGGGCAGTAAGGGATTGCTTTACTTGTAGAACAAACTACTTTTATGACTTACTGCATGGCCGCCATGTTGGATTTCAAAATGGTCATCATTTTCGAAATCTGCGCCCCCTAAAACCTATAAAACGACACCCATGACGCCTTTTATGACATAGTGCATGGCCGCCATGTTGGATTTCAAAAATATCATCATTTTCGAAATCTGCGCACCCCAAAACCTAAAAAACGACATCCATGACGATTTTTATGACATAGTGCATGGCCGCCATGTTGGATTTCAAAAATATCACCATTTTCGAAATCTGCGCCCCCCAAAACCTAAAAAACGACATCCATGACGATTTTTATGACATAGTGCATGGCCGCCATGTTGGATTTCAAAAATATCATCATTTTCGAAATCTGCGCCCCCCAAAACCTAAAAAACGACATCCATGACGATTTTTATGACATAGTGCATGGCCGCCATGTTGGATTTCAAAAATATCACCATTTTCGAAATCTGCGCCCCCCAAAACCTAAAAAACGACATCCATGACGATTTTTATGACATAGTGCATGGCCGCCATGTTGGATTTCAAAAATATCATCATTTTCGAAATCTGCGCCCCCCAAAACCTAAAAAACGACATCCATGACGATTTTTATGACATAGTGCATGGCCGCCATGTTGGATTTCAAAAATATCACCATTTTCGAAATCTGCGCCCCCCAAAACCTAAAAAACGACATCCATGACGATTTTTATGACATAGTGCATGGCCGCCATGTTGGATTTCAAAAATATCACCATTTTCGAAATCTGCGCCCCCCAAAACCTAAAAAACGACATCCATGACGATTTTTATGACATAGTGCATGGCCGCCATGTTGGATTTCAAAAATATCATCGTTTTCGAAATCTGCGCCCCCCAAAACCTAAAAAACGACATCCATGACGATTTTTATGACATAGTGCATGGCCGCCATGTTGGATTTCAAAATGATCATTTTCAAAATCTGCGCCCTCAAAACCTATAAATCTGCGTCGGCGCCCCCAAACGACATCCATGACGAAAACGTGCTGGGGCCTTATCTCTGGAGATAAGACCTAGCTAGATGGAACCCCTTATAGCAAATTTCATCAAAATCGTTAGAGCCGTTTTCGATATCACCGAAATATATATACCGGGCGTTTTATGAACAACTAGCCATATTGTGCGAGGTGATTATGTAGGCTGAACAACTCTTTGTACCAACTCCGAAATCACAAAAAAAATTTTGGCTGTTTCATACATTTTGGTCGAGTGGATGTCAACGTTTTCCACCTAATCACCTTGCACAATATAGCTAGTTGTTCAAAAAACGCCCTGTATATATCTATATACATGAATTGCTCGTTTAAAAATATAAGAAAAATAAGATAGCACAAAAGGGACAAAAAAAAAACAAAAAGTTTTTACTCGCACCAGTCTTGAACCCCAATCCTCTTGCACGTATTTCCACGAACATACCGTTACGCTATTGCAACATACTTACGTTGTGTGAAATTGTCTACTACAAGGATCACGGAAACACTGTTTGCATGTGTGAGTAATAGTAGGAAAAGGCGTGACAGCAACACTCCGTCGAATTAAAAAGGTGGTTTTTGCACAATGAAGTATTCAATGTTTATTTTAATAGTTCAATATTTATTTAAAGAGTGCGCGAAACATACTTTTAAGTATACAAATACCATGACCATTTCACAAAAAAATAAAACCTGAAATTTTGCAAAAGTGGTGCCATCTAGCGAGAGTTAAGTTTTGAGTAACCTAGGCGAACCACCTTAAGTAAATGTTACTGTTTGACGTCATAAAGCGATTGTAAAATCCTATTATGAAAATAAATGATATGATATGATATGATGATATGACGCCGCCCCGCTTTGAGTTAGTAAATTAAACAATCGGTGTAAGTAGATAATTACTTACCTGTACTAGTATATGTTTACTATTTTGAAGTTAAAAATCACAACGGGCACGACAAGGATAGACTGCTGAAATAAAAACCCTAATTTTTCTTGTTCTAGAAAGGTTACATTGGAGACAATTCGTTTCTAAGATATTATTAAGCAGTTACCTACGTTTTGTTTAGCGGTAAGCTCGAAACGATCTAGGTAAAACGAGTCTTTCATGTCTTCTAAATTAAATTATACCTCATGCTGGTAGAAACAGCTAGTTCGTATGTCCGTCACGCGGTCTCAGCTGTAACTCGCGCGCTTTATGGCCACAAGAGCGAGCCGATACGGGACTTTGTCTCACTGAAAACTGAAAACAACTTTTCTTAATCATCACTACGTACATGTATAGTATTGAGAAATATGGTTCTAAAGTGGCCTCTATGCGACTAACGTTTTTTTCAAAGATCGTGGGTTCATTAATCGCGTGTGCATCAGATAGAGCAAAAACCCGACAAAAAAATACAAAATGAGGGTGTTATTTAAAGTCATTATGATTCTCTCTACGTTTGAAATGAGACACGGCGCGATTCGGGAAACGAATTAGACATTCACTAGATATGAAATAGTAATGATATGTGACGTTCCACGTTCCAAAAGGTACCCTATGGCGGTTGGCGCTTACGCTATTATTAACGCCGTTCCAATATTATTGCGGGCATAAGGTACCTTTTGCCGTAGAACGTCACATATCTTTACTATTTCATATCTAGTCTGAATCTCTAATTCATTTCCCGAATCGCGCCGACAGTCTCTGGCCAAGCATCGAATCAATCCACGGCAAATATGTCAGTAAAAAGAATGGAACATAATGTCAAATACGATGTTGTTGACAATGGATTTTTTGTTTCGTCTTGATCTACCCTTAATTTGTCAGACAGAAGGTAAGAAACCTAAAAACATAAAAATCGTCTCGTAGATAAGTAACAAAAAATATAATTATCATCAAATAAAATTTGCAACAAACCAAATGAACCAAATTGAGGTGGTCACTAAATGTGACAATAAAAAAACTAGTAGCACACCTATACATGTATGTTAGTTACAGCTTTATTTATAATTATAGTTTCCCCATTGTTCTATTGTCCACTACCCTCTTTCAGCCAGATTTATCCTCAAAGCCTGAACGCGGCTGAAAAGGTCCGCAGTGAATGTGACACGAGTTTAAAAAGGTCCGTAACATAACACGATGAATGCCGAGAAAGCGTACAATGCTTTTAAATTTATTTGAAAGTGTAATTTGCTTTAATCACGTACTTATGAAGTGACGTTTGTATAATTATGTTAATTTAAAGACGCCTATTATTCACGTTTATAAGCGTTTTATAAGCCTTTATTGTATTGTTATGCTATTACACAATCAATCGTGTCATATGTAAATGAAAAATATATTTAATGATAACAGTTTTTTAAATAATAAATAAAATTAAATACCGATTGGGTAAACCAAACTTTTGCTCAAGTTGAATTACAAAAATACATTTATTCATGTCAAAAAGACCTCTAATATTTTTTTGTTGTGTCTGCAATGGTATAAACTTCATTAATTATTTACTAAATAGTGATAATAAAGTAAATATCTTACTCGGTATCTCGGCCAAATAATATTCTTTGGAACGTATACATGATGTATTTTAATACAAACGTACCGTACAACTAATGACTGCTGATTTAAAAAAAAATCTCTTCAATTTATAATTACATAAAATCACTCTATTACCAACTTATCGACAATCTATTCACTTCATAGTAAAGCTCTAACAATCCGAAATGCAACGATGCAAAATTCCGACGTTCCCGCAGTCGGTTAAGTATAATTTAGTGTTAGCGCCCCTGGTTAGCTTTAAATCAGCGGCAATGGGCCAGGTGTCGTACAGCGCTGTGTTTACATAGCCACTAAGCTGCAGGATTGATGTAGTCGTTTACTTTGTGCAATGGTTAGTGTGTGGATAATAATAGGCAGGGTGGATTTTACGTAGAAAAGGTGCATGTGATCAATAAATCTATAAGATACAAGTACTTTGATACCTACAAATAAATTGGGATTTATACATCGTATTCTGTACCACCAACCTGTGTGTTGTTGTGTAACCATATACGAAAACATATAGTTATTATCATTATTTACGTATACAGTTGTTAGTGTGATTAGGGGACATATATTATTCCAATCACATAAATACTTAGCTAAATTTTTTCAGTATTTTCTGGGATGTACAGTGGCGTTCAACATACTGTTTACCTGTACAACTTAAAATTCATTTATATTGAAATGTTTTACTTTGCAGTAAGAAGATAAAATAAAAAAGTCGTACTTTACGAAACTTTACACAACTAAACTTGCCATATTTTCAGATGTCGGTGCTGTAAAACATAATAAAGCTATTTTTTAAGTCTCTTGACAGCCAAAAATGCGATGGAAATCGAAGTCGTCCCTAACGACACAATTCAGCATGTCCAATTGTCGACAGCTCGGCGCGAAACTTGTCCGGTCGTCCGCCGGACTAATTGCTACACTCCGCCCTATTATTGTTGCCTACGGACTTGCCGGTGGACAATTGTTGTTGAGCTTTTCTTAATTAATTCAGTTATAGAGTGATTTTGTTATGTCTTACCATGCTCTGAGGGTTGGATTTGTAAGTTATTATTATAGGCCACGCTTGCGACAATACATGTACGGACAAGTACGAGCGAAATACACGATAGCTAAATGACATCATTTAGATATCATTCTGAAGTCAGTGTAGGTACGTGCAAATCGGCCTGTGTGTGTTCACAATAGCGCACGCTGGTTTAAGGTCGTATCAAAATAAGATTAAGACTAAATCAACTTTTTGGGACAGAATCGGCCTCTTTGTCTACGTAAATAATATTTAACATGAAAATATTCGCTCTACAAATTCAAAATGGCGTTATTAATGTCCGACTTAAAATACCGAGTACGGATATATGATGGTCCTTCTTGTCTACGTGACAGCGTGATAAAACGGTTTCCATCACTTTCAATCTCGCGGTGTTAAAAAGTGACGGTTATTTTACCACGTAAATAAACCCATCCATAATACGCCTGCAGCTCTTAATGAAGGCGCCATCAAAGCTACTAGCTTATATTTAAACATGCATTTTCTATTTGAAACGTCTAAGATCAAAAAGCACTTTTAAATTAAACCCAAGAGCTAGAAATAGTACGAACAATTCCATCTACGTAGTTACAAAATGTATAATTTTCCTTAAACAATGAGCTAAGTATACTGACTAAACGGATCGCAGCGCTGAAAGAATCCATGAGCAGTAGAAGTGCATGCAAATTTAATTTCTTAAGAACTAGCTCTCAACTTTTCTTTAATCTCGGTATTAATATTGGATGTAAGGCCCGGGCTCTGCGATGTTAAAAATTAAAGCTGTATTGTTGCTAGTGGAAAAGTGCAGATTGTCTTTATTGAATAGTGCAAAATGTTCACTACTGAACATTGCACGGACAAAGGAGATTTTGGAACACTCCTGTCTTAACATAGCTTAAGTTTAGCTATAGTCAATATATATATGAGGACTACTTTTGTATGGAATAGAATAGAGAGCGTTTATTCGAGGAAAAATAAAAGAAGAAAACAATACGTAACACAACTCTGAGCCATGAAATGGTCACGACTCAGTATGGTGCTAGCCGGGCTGGGCTAGCGCTGGTCTTCCGTTGGGGCCACGATCTTGTTAACAGTTCGAAACGAAATTAAAAAATATACATTAAACGAATGCTGGCGATAAACCTAAACAGTGGTTGTCCACTGTCGCCTTAAGAGGTACCTATCGATATTACAAGACAACATTTTTCTTTGTTCGTAAACCTTTTTAAAGTTCTTTAAAAACGGTCTAATCTCAGACGCAACTGTAGAGTGTCGCCAAGTTTCCAAGTGCCGGCGGCTCGATTTTTATCGACACGCTAAAAGCCGAGTCACTCGACAAGATGGAGAAGTAACTGTCAAACTTGAGCACTAGAATAGATACAATTTACAGGCTCAGTGGGTCTTAGGAAGCTTACCAATCTTTAAATTGTGCTATCTCATTTCGTTTTTACAAGAAAATTTCTAAAAAATATTTAGGTTATGTATGCCCTTTGTTTGTTTTTTGATTGTGAGTGCTATCAAACGTTATCTAACCATCAAAACAAGTCCGTTATTAAAAAATAATATTGCAAATCAAATAAACATTTCACCTGTTTATTCGCACTTGAGGCGTTTTACGGCGTATTTTATTATTACAATGATATTTATGACGCCAGTCGGCTGAATAAACCCCCTAATGCTGGGAATTGAGCCCAAATGAAAAACTGGCGGTATATGAAGTCGAAGATGGCGCAGGTTTGAAAGGTCAGCTATTTCACAATTTACCTCAATTCAACCTACAAGGCGACTCAACTGGACTTTTGTGTTAAAGTTGTTGAAAATTGAGTGTTTTAACACTCAATTTAAATGCTTATGCTTAGAACTCTTGTTTAATGGAAAGCCACATATTTACCAAAGTAAGATTTTTGTTGAGACGAAATACAAACTTACAGCCCAGGAAGACAAACCGAATTTAATTAGAAAGTAGTTTTTTCTATGTAAGATTAGTAACGTTGATCCAAATTTCTAAATTTAAAAACTAAATTTAAATGCTTATGCTTAGAACCCTTGTTTAATGGAAAACCACATATTTACCTAAAATAAGATTTTTGTTGAGACGAAATACAAACTTACAGCCCAGGAGGACAAACCAAATTTAGTTAGAAAATAGTGTTTTCTATGTAAAATTAGTAAAGTTGATCCAAATTTCTGCAACCAATATGTCACTGTTGTTGCAGCTGATAGAGCTGGTCTTTTATTTGATTTTTGCTACACTAAAGCCAGTGCAAGAAATTTGATTGATTATATCCATAACCGTTTCATAACCTGAGTATGAAGTTCGTATCGCCCTCATGGTAATATAAAACAATCATACTAAAGGATGTTTTTCACAAACCGGTAGTTTTAGTAAAAGCTCTGCTACATTTTTTGTCACATGAATTACATAGTTTATTACATTAGTTCCAATATTTTTTGACATTCAATTTGTATGTAACTAACCGAATTGAACAAACATGATATCCTTTTTAAGAGATAAGACGAAGTTTTCCCTCTTAAAAAATATGTGTCAGTGATGAAACCGCCCCTCCGTAGGCTGTGGCGCAGCGCCTTCAAGGGCCGGGTAATTCTCGCCATGACTTGTGACTGACATTTGCATGCCCAAATTTAATTTAGCCACCTGCCCGCCCGTGATGCATAAAACATTACGTACTCTGCACATCCATCTGAGGCCGAACTTTTGTGTTTTAATGAGGAATATCTCCCTATAGTAGGGTAAATATTTTTTGGCGACGACCTTTTTTAATTAAAGAAGGCTTTAATTTTACGCGTTTCGCATATTAATGGTGGAGATCATGTCGAGTTAAATTGGCGCTGTGGACTGAATTACTAGTGGGCTGCTGATAGCCTCTGGGAGACCGAGAATAAGGGTCAATGTTTTATATAACTTTTAACTCCATCAACATTCATGAAATATTTTTAAAAGACTTTAGTAATCTGAGGTTTGACGGTTTTAAACTTTTTTTTTCATGATTATACTACTCAAGCTTATAGGTCAGACCGAGAAAAGTCTGCAGCTATTTTGATAGCCCACGCAGTGCAAGTGTCATTTTAAACGTTAAACTTCTATGAAATTATGATGTGTGAATAACACTCGCACTGCGCGCGCTATCAAAATCGCATTTCTTGGTGTAACTCTACCTACTTTATAATATGTATATTTTAAGTAACTGATATTGACAGCAATCATGTCATGTAATATATAACATATAATAATCTTATTATGAATATTCCGTAATTATGAATATTCCGTATACTTACGGAATATTCATAATAAGATTATTATATGTTATATAATTATATTGGCGCGAGTGAGACTCTGGGGCATATCGTTGCTTATCATGAACAGTGGTACAACTAAAAATGAAATGCTATTGCATTTAATATTCTATCTTTTACTGGTAAGATTTAAAGTCGAATGGCATTTCATTTTGTTTTGTGTCACTATTCATGATAAGCGTCGATATAAGAAGGAAAAACGACATCGTTAAGATATCATTTTCATGACAAATGTAAGTTTGCATTGGCCTCCTGATACGCGGTGGAACAAGCTTCTGTTAGACATCGCCTTTACTATCTCAATGTAATTATGTAATGAAATGTTTTTTTTTTATTTCAGGCAACTATTGGCCCATACATAAATATCATAAAACTAGCATACATATTATAAAAATATATTTTAAAACTAAACACTAAAAATCACATTATGGCTGCGATGCATTACGCAACCCCGCAGTGTCAGGGAGCCGGCCGCGAACACCCCTGATTATGAATGCAATATTGTTATTTTCTTTTCATATTGTGATTTTACCTTCAATCCAAACAAAAAACCACTACCAGGTGTCACTCAGCGTCATGAAGCGTCACGATGCGTCAGACAGCGGCACGGCTCATCGCGTCACATCACGCGGTCGCGTAAGCACCAAAACTAACACAAACAGGCAAATTGTCCGAAACGTGACACAAATATTGTGACATTTGTGTGGCATTGAGATATAACACGGCGTTAATACTATTTGCGTGAATGTTTCGAAAATCAAGGTGAGGTATGCCCGGGGAAAATTTTCAGATTCTGTCAAATTACCCCATTTCACACACAAGCACGCGTCACGCACACTACCTCACTTTACCGGGACAGGTCAGTGACCCATCCTGTTTTTTTTTAAGATGCAAATGAGAGTATTTTGAGTTTCGTCTTAACCACTAGCCTCCTTTGAGGAAGAGAAACTCTAAAAAAGTTCCATTGAAAGAAGGAAGACAAAACAATATATTTTATCTTGCTCTCCTTGTCTGTTCATGTCACATGTGACGTACTTAAATGTAAATTAACTAAATAATCGAATTCATTAGATACTCGAACTAAATAAACCGAATAAATACAGAAGTCGTCAAATGAAAAACGTTATTTAGGTACTACTCTAATCAATAGGGCTTTCGATAAGGCACAAATCAATTCAATGACAATTTCATTAAAATCATATGTGTATTCCGATGATGTTATTATTATATAACTTACCTTAGCTTAGCTTCAGTTTGTATATATATTTAGTTATACTACCTAGCTACTAAGAAAAAATTGCATGCTTCTTCAAGTGAAATGTAGGGGAGAGCGGGGACAAAAGTAACTGCTGGAAAGTAACTATTGCTCTGTAGGTTTATCTAATAGACAAAATACCACTCCGCTGCTATTAAGTGATAGACAGTGGTGCCCCCTTCACTCAGTCAGCGCATTCAGTCGAAACGGTCGCCACGTGCTATTAGGTTGTGTGAGAGGACGCAACGTGATTTTTCGAATCTAAAGTACGTTTTTTGACTTTTAGTTATTTGATGTTTATGTTGCATTAAAATTCATACATTTTCTGAATATTTGCATATCCCCCAGTGGCATTGTCTGGCTCCCAGTCTCTATGGTGGCGGGGAGCCGGGAGACGGACAGTCATAACAAGCCGTTGAATGGCGGCGCCTCAGATTTAACGGTGGCTTGAGGTTGAGTGGCGCGGCCAATTTAGAAAAATATACGTCTAATGGCGTGGCCTCCATGGGTGGTCATCGCGAAATTGGCGTGTGTTAGAAATATGACCATTTCTTTAAAAATATGTATGAATGATATTAATTATGTATCATTGAATTCAGCATAAAATGGCTTATTTGATTGTATACCAATGAATTTCATTATATTTATGTGAATTATGCTGGACTTGATCAAATCTCATAATACCAATTTTTTTTTCTTTCATGTATAAAAATACGTATAATTAGGAAATAAAACAATTGATTGTAGAAAAAGCAGCCTTTATGACAAAACATTACATTTAACACGATTCACACAGTTTATTTCACTTTTTATCACTGCGTATTCCATTTGTATACCTTTGTAAGGACAATGTTTTTAGCAAATAAATTTCTGGTTTCTAAATGTTCGCGGCTCGAGAGTCGGGTTCCGTAACTCAAAAAGAAAAAACGGAACCCTTATAGGATCACTCGTGCGTCTGTCTATCCGTTTGTCACAGCCAATTTGCTCCAAAACTACTGGACCAATTAAGTTGAAATTTGGTATACATATGGAAGTCTGCTACCCAAAGACGGACATGTAATATAAACAAATGAATTTTAAGTATAGGCGGCTATTTTAAGGGGAATATGAGTAAATTAGAAAACCAAGTTTTGCAAACCATATCGTGTTACATTATAAAAGGGCTTATTTTGAGGATCTATATATTTTTTTTATAATTTTATATGAAACAGTTTAAAAGTTATTTAAGAAAATAGGCAAAAAATGACCGTCCCCCCCTCCCTCTTATCTCCGATAAAATTGGGTCTAAAATTTTGAAAAAAAATACACAACCTTCTATCTCTAGATGACAGGAAAACCTATTAGAAATCTAGAGTCCAGCGTGAGTCGGACTTAAGAAAAAAAACGCGGTTGGGCTGTTTTAGGGACACAGCCGCAATTGTTTACGTGAAACTGAAACGTGGTGCGGACAGCTAGTGCGAAGGTCGATGGCCAAGCTCTGCGTTGGGCCGAAGGCCTGAAGCATCCGAGAGAGGTGCACCTCCACGCAAGGTCGAAGCATGAGCTTTAGGAGGTTAGTGCTCAAACAGAACAAATAATTGGTTTAAGTACGAGTAGCTAAGTGAGAAGGCTGAACTGCCGTATATCGCGACCATCGAATTTCGCAAATTGCGGGGATTTTTCTTTTACACCAATGAAACCGTAGGTAATTAGAGTGACAGAGAGAAATGCCAGCAATTTGCGAACTTCGATTGCCGCGGTTATAGCCCTGTTATCTTGAATTAACAGAGATACGCCTAACAATGAAAAAAAATGTAGGCACTATGCTTAACATAATACTTGAACAAAAAAAAATGGGTAACTAACTATCCTAAGATAGCCAGCTGTGTGTGGACAAATTGAATAAACAGTTGAATGTACTTATCTTATCTTATTGTTTTCGGGGGCCCTTGCGGATACACTTCGACCCATAGGGATCTTTTGTGCAGTTACCCCCTAGAAGAGATCCGTCAACTACTCAAGAGCTTTTCCCACCATATCCATGTGTCGGATGATGGAGCTCATGGGTAGCGTTTTAAAGTCCTTTGGTTCCAGGTATCCTGCTCCAAAGTCCTTCATTCTTTGTCTGGCGAGGGCGTGACATTCACACATTAAGTGTCTTACTGTCTCTTCCTCTTCGCCACACATACGACAATCGGTGTTGTCAGAGTGTCCCATCTTGGCCAGAAATCCTTTGACCCCGTAGTGGCCAGTAAACACCCCCGTTATGATTTGGAGTTGTCTTTTGCTAAGTTTCCAAAGCTTTTTGCTCCAGCCGGAGTCTATTCCTTGCATAAAGAGCTTTGCATGCTTTAGACCCGTCAGACTATCCCATTCTTCCTGGTGTTTGGTCTTGGTATGGTCTTTAATAGCCGTTGTGATGGTTCCCTGTGAGAGCCCCACGAATGGTTCCGGACCTATAAGGTTACTTACAGATCCGGCTCTGGCGAGTTCATCTGCATTTTCATTGCCTATGAATCCCTCGTGCCCTGGGATCCATACCAGTTGCACCCTGTTTTGCCTTCCAAGCTGGTTCAGAGCTTGGACGCCATTATATACCAGTCTAGAGTCCACTCTGGGAGCTTCGAGCGCTTTGAGAGCGGCCTGACTGTCGCTGAGTATATAGATATTCTTCCCTTGGGTTCGCCTAACTATATTCTTATGAACACAGGCAATTATAGCGAATGTCTCGGCTTGGAAGACAGTGGCGTAATTGCCCATGCTTATGCTACTACTAAAGTCATTTGCATAAATGCCTGCCCCCGTACCAGATTCTGTCTTAGACCCATCTGTGTACCATATAATGTCGTTTTCATCAGAGATTGGTGCTTCAAGACCTTCGGTCCACTCAGCCCTTGTTGGAATTTTAACGTTAAAATTCTTATGGAACACAAACTTGGGTTGCATCTTATCGCAGCCCATGTTCGTAATCCTTTTCATGAAATTGTCGCATTCCATGTTTGTGTGTTTGGTCTTTGGCTTGCTATCGCTCCAGAGTCCTGTTAGGGTCAACCTGTGTAGCGATTTCCGCGCCTCAGATTGTATCACTAGGTGTAGCGGCGAGAGGTCTAGCAGTACCTCCATCGCCGCTGTTGGCGTCGTTCTAAACGCACCAGTAATAGCCATGCATGCCGTTCTTTGTATTTTCATAAGGGCATTCCTGCATGTGCTCTTTAGTGTCCTTGGCCACCATGCCAGGCATCCGTACAAGATGATAGGCCTTACCATCACGGTATAGATCCATCTTAGTACCTTTGGGTTTAGACCCCACGTTTTGCCATAAGCCGATCTACTTAAGAAGTACTGAATGTACTTAAGAACTTCGCTTTGCTCGCTCGTTCAAAAATGTGTGCAGTACTGAACCCTTGGGACGCGAGTTCGACTCACACTTGACCGGTTTTTATTTTGATTTGATATGTCATATTATATTAAATTACAGCCCACTGTGTCTTGTTACTTTTGACCCACAACGTGTTACTTTCTGCACGCCAACGGGGTCATTAGTAACAAAAGACGATTTTTTTAAAACAAAATACACAATTATAATGTTAGTCAAGACGTTAATGTACAGAACATGCACTGACGTTATATACGAGTATGACTACATTAAACTCATCAAAATAATAATGGTTAACCAGAAACTAAGGTCAAAGTACATAGTGTTACGTTTCTCCCCGCTCTACCCTACGCATCCAAAATTACTGTCCACCTATGTTCATCACTATATTTTTTGCAAATAAATATATCGTTATCTTTATCAATAAATAAAGTCCTGGCAGGGTGGAAATTTCATTTTGGCGGATTCTTTCTCTCTGCATCTGACTGTACCTACAGCTATTACGGCATTTTTTTGGTAAACTTACAGTTATATGTTCAGACTCTGAATCTCTATAGTTAATATTTAAGATATATGGACATATCGGTATCGGCATATTTAAGATATATGGTCCTTGAACTACGTCCAAAGAGAGGTATGGGAATGGGAACTGAGAATGACATCTCGCTTTGTGTGGTAGGGCACAGCACAGCGGATGTCATTCCAGATCTAGAGCAGAGCTCAACCTTACAGAAATCTGCAGCCAAATAAAACTAGCACTAGACCCTACTCATAGTGTCCTTCCTGCCGGTGAGTATGGTTGCCAGTTATCAACGAGGGGTGCGGAGTGTTAGACTCGGCAACGCGCATGGAGTTGCAGGCATCCAAAGGCTACGAAGATTGCTTATCATCAGACGGGCCGTATGCTTGTTTGTCATCGACGAGGTATAAAATTAAATATGCACAGAATATCATTGAACGAAAAACTTTGTTTTATTTTATAGTAAATTAGTATAACACTCGATACATAGGCAATCACAAACCAGGCACCGCAGTGGTTTTGGGCTGTAAGCCTCGTAGGCCAGTATGTATAATGTATATCTCGGCCTCACAAGCCGCAAAAACTCGCTGAGGCTAGACCATAGCCGTTTATTTATTCTTGATTGCATGAAGGTTTGCAGAACAGCACGTAACCGCATTATACATCTATCTTAGACGGACCTCACAGCAACAAAATAGGTGTACCACTGCACGATTTTCAAGTAGTACACGAAATATTTACATAATGTTCCGTATTAATAGGTAATATTTGAAGATCAAAAGTTCTCTAACATAAATACAAGATCACAACATTGTCATCACAGTTCATTGACGTTGACGTACAAAAGTACGTCAAATAGGTATGCAATATTAATACCAGCATAATGAAAATTAATTCCAATCAATAAGTATGAGTCTTCAAACTTTTTTCATTCTAAGCCGGGTTTCAAGGAGCAAATTACTTAAATGATATTGGAATCGTATTGTTTTAAGATAGTTTACTGCGTTTTTCAACCATTATGCCCCAACAAATCAAATCTAAGATGAGACTCGAGCTCCATGTGATGATAATTATTTACCCTGTTTTTTTAAATACTATTTGTCTACTGGTATACTTTTTCGTATATGTATATGACTTAATGTCGAAATAAATGCCAAAATCAACTGTCATTTTAATTAAATTCGCGATACGTGTGCTTTGATCCGAGCCCAGCGGGCATCTGATCAAAGAAGTTGCGTGCACGGAACCGCTGACATCATATTTTCGAACTTATTTAGTGAATGTGAAATTAAAAAAAAAGTAATCCTGGTAGTCGTTCAAGCATACAATTGCGCGTACATAGAAGCAGTTTTCATATTTCTATCTTTTGTGCACAAATTGTTACGAATCTTTAAAGTCCGTTTTAGACCTATGTTCGTGATCGTTTTCTATCGAGCAAAAGTCAAAAACTTAGGATTCTAATCACTCCACTCACTAGAAAAAGCCCTCAAGTTTGCTAATTGAATGTATGGCACCCGTATTGTGATCCAAAAAAGAGCTACGGCTTTTAAAAAACTCCGTTTTCTGAACTCACTGCACCTTAAAAATAGCATTAAATTATTCATAATGTTGATTTATAGACTGTATTAGGTATTTTGTAATGAAATGAATTAATAGGCAAGCGAGGCGACGCTAGAAAATAGTTGCAGCTAACAAAAAGTGCTTAGTTAAAAGTAATATTTGGGTATTATTTAACTAAATTTTCAGTAATAAAACAATTTAATCTTTAATCCAAAAAATATAAACAATTGTAAATACAATTCTGGGTAAATAATTCGTTGTTATATAATTATACGTTCGGATTCAAACTACATTTTAAAAAATTTAGTTTTTTAAAATGTAGTTTTTAATTTGCAGCAACAATGCAGCCACAGTAATATCACACTTCAATACTACTTAAGTAAGTAAAGCTGCCGGGATGTGTTTTAAATTAATTATACGCGATATACTAGTAATCTGACTAAATATGTACCTAATTTTATTTCATGAGCAACTATGGCGGTGATCGAAGGAAATATTTTATAATATTTCACTAAGGAAGCGAAATGGAAGCTTAAGCTAAACAAATGATTTCCGTGTTAAGCTAGTCTTTTCATAAGTTAATGTAGTATTACCATACATTTCAGCGCATCTCAGCGCTACCGCCACGGTGCTCGCAAGCTGTGGGTGATTCTCTAAAAAGAGTTGTTTACCTAAAAATAAATACCTAAGTAGTTATCCATTAACAAGGGGGCAAAGATGTTGTTTAATTCCTCGGGCTAATATTATCAACCCGAGCAAGCGAAAGATTAAAAAAATAAACCTGAAAGTTTAAGTGCCTGATGTAGTTAAATTATGTTTTATTCCTTTCTTACAAATACATAAATAAGTCAAAATGACAGATAAAAACAAACGATTCATAGATAATTCAATTCAGTTTTGCCTTTATGAATAACGCCAGTATCTATATAATAGAGTACGTGTGGAAAGAGCCGTGAAATGTGAGCCCATACATTCTACGACTCTTCTCTTTTCGCACAGGGGCCAATTTTTGAATTTCGACCGCTCGATTTCGTATTTCGTTCAATTAATATCTCCAGTACCCGGTTTTTAAATTTTACTAATAGAATTGAAAACGAGTGGTCAATTCCATTCGATTCCCAATTTCTATCGATCGTATTTCAAAAATTAGCATTTTGCTGTTTTTCACCGAGTGACGAAATCGAGTGCTCGAAATTCAAAAAACGGCCCCCAGACCCTATCTGCTTTATAAAAGCTACCTAACCTAAAGTTAAACCGTCGACTTTGCGCAGAATCTCCCTGCACTAACCCTCGCTCCCGCGGCTCGAATTTATTATTTAATCCGCGCCGCAATCTGCACCCGATCACAATGCGCTGTAACTAACAGTGAATAACGTCATATGAACATTTTAAAATATACTTACTATTATTTAGGATTAGAATCTTTGTATCAGTAAGCCGGCATAAGTAAATTCCTGATAAGGTACTTTATGCAGTAAATACTTCTTCATTTATAAAATATCTTTATTGAATATAAAGTAGGTACACAACAATATTTAGGTAGTGTAGTTATCTAATGTATAATATAATGGTAAAATACTGAAATGCCTAAATATTATTAGAAATGGTGCTCATTTAGATTATTTTATGAGGTACCGAAAACCTCTGTGAGTGGTGATCAAAAACCTTGGTCGTGTCGCATACTTACCTACCTAGAGCAGAATTAGTCTTTCTCTAATAATTATATCAAGGAAACTAACAGATTCAGCGGCAGCATCGATGCATCGAGTAATGACGCAACATTAATGCAGCTGCAGTTGACATTCGAATGTCACCTTAACATTAATTTCTTCCTTCATTACTTAAACCCGCTACTAGAACTAGAGGCGCGGATTAAATAATAAATTTGAGACACGGGAAAAATCACTAGAGTTAGACCACGAAATGTCTGCAGCGATTTTGATAGCCCACGCAGTGCAAGTGCTATTGTTGTGTCATAATTAAATAGTTTGACGTTTAAAAATAACACTTGCACTGCGTGGGTTATCAAAATCGCTGCAGACTTTTCTTGGTCTAACTCTAGTGATTTTTCCCGTGTCTCAAATTTATTATTTAATCCGCGCCGCAACCTGCACCCGATCACAAAGCTCCGTAACTAACCGTGAATCACGACTCCACGGAAATGTTCAGAATACTTACAACCTGGAACCCGGTTCAGATATGTTACGGTTTTGATCTTATTTTGATACGACCTTAAAGATCGCTCACTCGCTACCCGTAGTGTAAATTACATTCGGTAGCGTGACGTGACGTTCTCGTTTGCGTTAAGTGTCATTTTGTATGGGATTTTGAATTTCCAAAACGTCCCGCTGGCGCGCTGTTCAAAATCCCATAAAAAAATATACATAAATAGCGAACGCTCGAATTAAACACAATACACGATAAATTCATTCGATAGCATGATCGATGCTATCGAATTCTGCTTAGTGCATTTTGAAACGAAGTATGTAATAGTCGTGCGTGAGACGCGCGGTAATCTACAAGACGATCGCAAAGTTGATTGTATTGTTCACAGAAGAAACGTTTTTCTGAAATGCGTTTGTAGCAACTGCTAACTTTCAATGATATTTTAGTACATTCGAATCGAAAAGAAACTTTTCGAAAACTTTTTAAGATATCCTACACGTTTTTTTTCATAATCTACTACGAAGATGTAGTTTACAGCTTGGCAAAAAAGAGTAGAAATTAAAAAGTGGCAACAATGTAGAGTCGTCCCTTTCTAACCAATCTATATAAGGAAACGGGACGGCACTACAGTGTTGCCACTTTTTAATTTCTAATCTTTTTTGCCAAGCTGTATATTTAACTAATTATCACTAGTTAATGTAAAAATTAATACCCAATTTTTAAAAACCCTTCAACAATATCCGCATTGGGCCACCAGCTCACTACAAACTGCGCCATCCCTCATGCAATATTGAACATTATGTTACCATTTATGAGTTCATTTTGCCTTGAATTAACTCGCTACGCCTATTCTCGTACAGCCAGCAACAAATGTTCACCAATATAATCCTTAGCGGCACAGGAATATGGTTGCAAAATTTTCGTGGTATGAGGATGGATGTGGTGCGCTGTACGTCTATTCGTCATGGGTACAGTTGAGCACGACATTTGATAAAGCCGTTGCGGTTTTGCGCGCAATATTTCACATACGCGGTGACAACGCGGGCTAGCTAATCCGTGTCCAAAATTAAACCTTATTTTGTAAATCTAAGGGTTGTTTTTAGCATGAATGAGATGGGGTTAAAAAGCGTGGAGCCGGCGACAGGAGCATTATTATCCAGGTCGCTTCACCGGTGCGTCGCTGCACTAAGGTGCGTTGGGATTATTTCAGGGTACAAATATATTTAACATTTCATAGTTTAATTAATACAATTTGTTAAAATAATTTTAGTTTTATGACAATCAGTATCATCTTATGTAACATTAAAAACAAGAATATTTGTAGTATATTTTTGTAACGATTCTAGATATTATAACATTTGCATTAAATAAAACCTAGTACGATATTATACAACGAAGATGTAAGCAAATTAAAACACGAGGCGTAATAGTAAAAAAATCGTCGTTTATCATTTCATGCTTTAATTTAGGTATGTCGTATAGACAAAAACGATTAAGACAAAAGAAAGAGGCCAATTCAAACGTACATTGTGATATCTTAATAACTTTGTTCACTCTCCCGTGCTTCTTGCTTGTGCAAATACATAATTATATGAGTAAAATGCACGCGCGAATGATATCATTTAGATTTATTTTGATATCAAAATGTAAGTTCAAATTGTCATCCTAGACCACGATTGTAGACTGGTAGTTACATACCTGTACATTGTGATGTGATTGGAATATAGACGAACAATATAATGACATGTGAATTACCATCCCATGCAAAAAAATTACTTCCATTTTCTAAGCTCTTGGAATTACCCCAAGCCACCATTATGCTGCGCTGAGCTCCATAATTAATAGTAGACAAGTGCGCTGAAGAAAGCAGCGTGCTATTCTGCTTTTTGAAACTTTTTACAATGCCTGAACTTTGGGCTGGTAATGGCTTTCATTTCATACTAAATGGTACTAAATATCATAGAATAATATTTTGTAATACTTACACAGTGTAGTACCTATTTGATATGTAATTTTATGATGATATTAGACCCACAGTCCATTATTTGATTGAGCTGAAACTTCACATACAGCTATGTCTAAGTTGGGTCACAGAATAAAATAAAAGTACAAGGTACAGAAGACTCACTCTCTAACAAAACGTGTATGTTACGATCAGGACAGATATGACCGCTAGGTGGCGACAGCGCCACGCGCGGCTTATGGCTAGCCACCAAAATTGGTGTGGAACAAATGTACTTGTAGTTACTTGTTGCGACGCGACGAAATTGCCGAGTGAGCCACGCTTGGTTGGGTGACAATGCAATATTATGGTACCATCGAACTGATCTGATGATGGATACAAAATGTGGCCATAAGAACTGTGATACAACAACGCAACCTAATGTGTTTGGGTGTTTTAGGCCCCCCCACATCTGGCGTCTTTCGAGCGTCGGCGTCTGTCGGCGTCGGTCCAGCGCTATGGAAAATGACGTCGCTGCGCAGTTGCGTCGACGCTGCGTCGACGTTGCGTCGACGTCGGCCACAGAATTGTAGACGCCGACGCTCGAAAGACGCCAGATGTGGGGGGGCCCTTAGAATTGTCTATTATAGTTTCAGTTGCACGTTGAAAGAAAAGTACAGTCAGGGACAAAAGCTGGCAGCAAAATAAAAATTGTGTTTTGTTTTTCTTTTTTGCATTTTTAGACAAAACGAGACGAAAACGCGGCCACTTATCGAATCGTAAACAAAGCTGCGCCGCGGCGACCCGAGACATTAAAAGTTACCCGCGGATCAGCTCGCATCAGCTTTTCACTTTGTCGGGATTTTATTCCAAGTATCCAGCTGCGGGAGCGGAGGCGTAAGCGGTAGCGGTGTCTTCCATGTTATCTCATGATTAACGGATGTAACGAAAGTGGACTGCTGTAAGATCATCGGCCAAATGTCTGTAAAGCTCTAGTTGCTGATGTGATAGTGTCCACGAAATGAATTGACACTATTATTATTAAGCTTTATTACAAAAAGTCGATGGCGAGAGTGTGTTCGTGCCCGAACAAAACCCACCAACCACGATCATCAGTCATGATGGATGCGACCAAGAAAAATTACAAAAAGCTTATAAAGAAAAAACGTAACAAAACTATGGTTAAAATAAACTTAGATAGGTACTTAGGATCAAAATACCTTATGATCTGTATTCGAAAAACATTATAAAAAATGACTGGAAACTTTTTTCGTTAGTTTCTATGTGTGTGGTCACATATAAGCTCCTTGGCGTGCACATGTATAACCGAAAATCTCAATACTGATAACAGAGACTGGCTGCAATTATTGTTGATTTTAGTATTTGTGTTTCTTTTTTAAATGAACCGTTTACTACTAATAAATGTAATTCACCATCATGCTTATTGTTATCACACGCCGATCTCAGCCCTATATCCCCACCGCGTCCCCCATTGATCTCTTTCTCACTGAAAGGGTTCACTTCTAAGCTCTCTGTAGTCCTTCCAAAGGGCTTATCCAGATATTTTGTTTAGGCCAATCTCTACAAAAAGGCCACGTTATCTATTTAATCATGATATAGCCCCCATACGGGTTTTTTCGCTATCAATGTCCCGATGTTAATGCTTTAAGGCTTTCAAAGGGATTAGGGCCATACAATTAAGTGATACGGAGTATTCAAATGTTTTCTTTGATCATTTATCTATTTAGAAAGACACACACACACACACAGACACATGACAGATGGCGCTGGCGTCACGTGCGCATCGAGCTCGTGTTTATTATTGGTTTTAAAATTGAATTTAAAATGTTGTCGCCGACAAGTGATTTTAGTGTGCGCTTTAGGGAGTAATAAGTGTCCACGAATGTTGGTGGCTGTGTCCGCTAAGGAGAAACGAGGCGACGGGCGCGCGAGAACCAGTGCTATTGTTTTTATGGGGGCGGCCCGTCCGTAAGCCAGGTCCACTGTTGGAATCGTTTGCAGTGAGCGCGGTATGTGCTAATACGGTCGGATTTTTGGTGAAGCGAATTTGGTGTACCGTGTACCGGTGTTTTATAGTGTAATTGTGGTTATTTCTGGCAAAATAAGGTGAAGAGGGTGTTAACCAAAATAACTTGAGGGTACACCTCGTGTTTACATTGTTAGTAATCAAAGTCAGCAGCCGGCGGTTGTAGTGTTAGCGATTATGGTACCCTATTTTCGTCGTGCCACGCTCTGTTCCGGTGGTCCTGTGGTATTCGCGGTTGACTAAACTTTTGTGCTACGGGTGGACCAGGTTCGAGCCCCGCTGAACATTTTTTGTTTTTTTATTTTTATTTATTGTTTCTTGTTTATTTACTTATTATGACATTTAATTTAAAAAAAAAAAAGCGCTGGTGGCCTAGCGGTAAGAGCGTGCGACTTGCAATCCGGAGGTCGCCGGTTCAAACCCCGGCTCGTACCAATGAGTTTTTCGGAACTTATGTACGAAATATCATTTGATATTTACCAGTTGCTTTTCGGTGAAGGAAAACATCGTGAGGAAACCGGACTAATCCCAATAAGGCCAGTTTCCCCTCTGGGTTGGAAGGTCAGATGGCAGTCGCTTTCGTAAAAACTAGTGCCTACGTCAAATCATGGGATTAGTTGTCAAGCGGACCCCAGGCTCCCATGAGCCGTGGCAAAATGCCGGGATAACGCGAGGAAGAAGAAGAAGACATTTAATTTTAGATTAGTTTGTTGTTATTAATATAATTTGGACTAATATTGTATTATTGTATTGTTTTTGATTTTGTTAGGTTTTTTTATTTTCATTCAATTAAATTGTAGCGTAATTTTGTTTTTGTGGGTGTAAAATAGTTTAAATCGGGTGGGATCATTATTGGTGCTGTATTCATGATTTGACAATTCTGTATGATTATTTTTAAGGAATTGTATAGTGACTTATTTAATGATTTGTACAGATTTTACTGACATATGGTTTTTTTTTTAATCTATGACATTTGGTCTAATTTTACATTTTGTGTTTTTTGTTTTATTTTATTACTTTGTGCTATATTATATGTGGTTTTTTTTTCAATTTGTGTTACTAAACAAACATGAGCAACCCCAATCTTCAGGCGTGTCCTTATTGTCCTGGCGTTGCAAGACAATACGTTGTACCTAGGGGCCTAAATGTACATATAAGTCGTGTGCATAGGGATGTGAATGGTGGGCAGGCACCTAGTACTGGTGAGGAGCTTGGGCCGGGAGTGGGGAACGATGTTGAGATTACAAAGTTGGCCGAGCTAAAGAAGAATGTTAGGGTGTTGCGGCACGTTCCGAGGGGGGCGAGGAATCTGGCCGCAGGAAAGTTGTGTGGGATAATTCAAGATTGTTTGAGTAATAATGAATTGAAAGATTGGTTTGCGCTGCTCACCTTTTCTTTCACGGCTTTGAGGGTTCCGGAGGGCGCTAATCACGGGTCTTTAACTTCGAAGGTTAAGGAGAATGTTGGCAGTTGTTGTCTGTACTTTCCAGCTGAAGTTGGTCTTAAGACAAGTTCGGTTTACCGTACTATTGAGGCGAAAGTCCATGACGGGGACTTGAGGGGGGCAGTCCGTCTCCTGTTCTCTGATTCCACCCTCGCGCCGGCTAATGCGGATACGTTGGAGGCTTTGGTCGGAAAACACCCGTCACCTTCGAGGCAGTTGGATTTCCCCCCTGACCCTGATTTGTCTAGTCCATTTTTGACGGTGACGCAGGAGGAGGTTGTGGGGGCTTTGGGGTCCTTTTACAATGGGTCTGCTTCTGGGCTGGATGGTTTGCGCCCTCAGCATTTAAAAGAGCTAACTTCTTTGTCGGCAGGTGACAATGGGAGGAAATTATTGGAATCTCTTACAAGGCTCTGCAACTTCCTTTTGCGTGGTATGGTTAATCCCCAAGCTTGTCCATATCTGTATGGGGCATCGTTGTGTGCTCTGGCGAAGAGGGATGGTGGGATTAGGCCTATTGCTGTTGGGAACACGTTGCGACGCCTTGTTTCAAAGCTTGCTTGTCGTGCAGTCAAGGAAGAGATGGCGGAATATCTTCAGCCATTTCAGGTTGGCTTTGGTACGCCTTTGGGGTGTGAGGCAGCCATTCATGCGGTGCGTTCTTTTGCTATGGCTCAGGAAAATGTTTCTAGTGTGCTTCTGAAAGTAGATATTAGAAACGCTTTCAATACTGTGGAGAGGGATGTAATTTTGAGAGATGTTAAGGATCGTGTACCTTCGTTATTTCCCTTCCTTCATCAGTGTTATTCCTCGCCGAGCAATCTCTTCTATGGCACTAATCCGATTGCGTCACGGGTGGGTGCTCAACAGGGGGACCCGTTGGGGCCTCTTCTTTTTTGCCTGGCCGTACAGGGTGTTATACGGTCGTTAGCCTCTCCTTTAAACGTCTGGTATTTGGATGACGGAACGTTAGGTGGAACGGCGGATGTTGTGTTGGGTGATGTGAGGAAGCTTGTGCAGGCTTTGTCGACCGTTGGTTTGCAAATAAATGCTGAGAAGTGCGAATTGTTTTTTTGCGGCTCGGATAGGGGGGGGGGTCAATAGCTGATTTCGAAGCGGTTTTGCCCGGCTTGAGGTTGGTGGAGAGGTCATCGCTGTCGCTTCTTGGGGCGCCAATTTTTCCGGAAGGGGTTAGTCAGGTGGTCCAGGAGAAGACCGTGGCGCTTTCGGAGTCTGTGAAACACTTGCAGCATTTGTCGGCGCACGTGTCTCTGGTGTTGTTGCGTAACTGTTTGTCGATTCCACGCGTGACATACACTTTGAGAACGGCGCCGACGTGGATGCATATGCAGGTTGTGTTGCAGTTCGATCAGGTCCTCCAAAGCGGGTTAGAGACCATCCTCAATGTCAGGTTTGAGGGATTTCAGTGGTGTCAGGCTGCTCTTCCCATTCGACATGGCGGTTTGGGAGTACGTCGCATGCAGGACGTGGGGCTTGTAGCATTTCTTGCTTCCTCGCACGCGTCGCGGGGTCTGGTTGCGCGCATTTTGTCCATCAGTGAGGGGGATGTTCATATGCCTTTTCTGGGTGCTGCATTGGATGAGTGGTCTGTTCGCTGTTCTGATGACACGCGGCCTGACGACCTTGGGGCTCAAAGGTCTTGGGATGACGTTTTATGCCGTCAGATGTACGAGCGGTTGCTGGAAGGCGCATCGGGGGTAGAGCTGGCTCGGTTAAAAGCGGTGGTTGCACCTGAGTCTGGGGCCTGGCTGCACGCCTTGCCGTCGTCGCACTTGGGGACGTTGTTGGATAACGACTCCCTAAGGATTGGTGCTGCTTTAAGGCTCGGATGTGCTGTGTGCGAGCCTTATTTGTGCGTCTGTGGGGTGATGGTGGAGGCAAACGGGCACCATGGATTGAGTTGTGCGCGGTGTGCTGGTAGGTTTCCTCGACATCATGCCATTAATGATATTGTGCGCAGAGCGATGGTGTCGGCTAACCTGCCGTGCGTGTTGGAACCTCAGGGTCTTAGTCGGACGGACGGGAAGAGGCCAGACGGTCTCACTCTTGTTCCATGGGCTAAAGGTCGGAGTCTGCTGTGGGATGCTACATGTGTGAGCACCTTTGCCGCATCGCATCTTGCACAGACAATACGTGCGGCTGGGGGGGCTGCGGAGAACGCTGCGAGACAGAAACATGCCAAGTACTCAAACTTGAAGCCAGTTTACGATTTTGTCCCTCTCGCTGTTGAGTCGGCTGGTCCTTGGTGTTCCGAGGCGAAGGTTTTTGTGAGGGATCTGGGAAAACGCTTGCGGGATAGGGGTTGCGATCCTAGGTCTGGTTCGTACCTGGTCCAGCGTATATCGTTGGCTATTCAGCGCGGGAACGCCGCTGGTATTTTGGGGACGTTTATGCCGGGTACTTACCGGATTAGGATATAGGTTTATGGCTTGTTATTGTGTTGTGTACCAATTTTCTTTTAAATTTGACGATGCGTGTTGCGGATGACATATGTGGAAGTATGCATTTTATTTTGACGAAACCTGAGGTGGATGAGCTATCTGTATAGTGACGAAGCCTGCGCTGTGGATCTGAAGGTACTGCTATTATTATGTTTTTTTTGTGGGTCAATAAAATTAATTACTTATATTTAGAAAGTATTTGGAGTAAGTAGGTTTAGGTATAAGTGATTGGTAGATAAGTCTCTTTTTTTATAATATAGGAGATAAACGACCAGGACACCCACAGACACAGAGGTGTTGTAAGTGCGTTGCTGGCCTAACAGATGGAAGTTAGCTCTTTTCTTGAAAATATGAAGGGCGTATCGGTTCTGAAATACCGCGGGCGATAGTTTAACCGTAGTTTGGCTGTTCGAGGCTGGAAGTTTCTGGAAAACGTACAGTTCTACCAATCATCTAAGTGGCAAAGTTATTGTGAAGCCAAGTTTTTAGGCGGCTCGAGAGTAATTATCGTGATTGGACCTTAATATTTTTACGATATTACATTTTCCTCACAAATAAGTGATTAACAAAAATAATAAAATTACGTAGTTGGTATAATGTAAATGTCAGTTAAAATATTGATAGAATCGGACTACACTAAGTTTTCATGCCAAGTGCTACGTCAAGTATCATATGGAGCATACAAGTTTGTGTTTGCATTTATTCTTACTGTCAAGGTGCAAAGTTAGCTTGGTCGGAGTCTAAGTACTTAT
The DNA here is from genome assembly GCF_963556715.1 of Cydia fagiglandana. Lineage (NCBI taxonomy): Eukaryota > Metazoa > Arthropoda > Insecta > Lepidoptera > Tortricidae > Cydia > Cydia fagiglandana. The sequence goes on from NC_085938.1 coordinate 20,843,671, forward strand.
TGACTGTTTAAAGAAAAGTACAATAATAATTTCGTCAGGTGACAAGCAAAAGTCACTAATTACTCAAAAAAATTTAAACAAAAATCAATCTTCTTTTAGTACCTACTAATATGGTATGGTATGGCTATGAACTTGTGGTGGTACTTAGTGACTTTTGCTTGTCACCCGACGATTTATTAACCGGTTAAAAATAACTTAGAGGCCTTAGAGCGATAAAATGCATGCAAACTGAAAGCGAATGGTACATTACGACATAATAGTTATATTATAGTATGTAGGTAAGCTCTCTGAGCTTCCTAGTGTTTACTAATTTTAGATACATTATATATATAGTGTTATTATGTACGGAAGGACAGTTATGCGCGCCGAGGGGCCTATTCGAGTTAAACACCCCGGTTAAACTAGCGACGAACTATGGCCTACAGTAATTTTAGTAACTTAAGAGGATATTGGACGACCGACCGTTTCTCTGCACAAACATAATTAGGTATGTAGTTCTCATTTCCTTCCTTATTATTGATTTTATGGGAAAAAATGGTATCTACACAATTTATTTTAGGTATATTGACTATAGATTTGTTTGAGTTTTTAGATTTTTGATTAATATCTATATATAGGACAGTTTAAAAAACTTAAAACCCCCTATCCGTATCGCCCTAGCGGTACAGAGAGGTAACGCCGCCTATAATTGAGTCATTCTATGTAATCAATGTATGGGAAAATGAAACAAATTAATATAGTTTTCAAACCTGTGTGACGTGATACATCTAGGTGTACTGTTTAAAATTCACCACTCTCCCCCCCCCTCCACCTGACGCTCGACCCCCCCTCACCTTGAAATGTGTCCCCGTTGGTAGTTTTTTGGCATTCTTGTAACAGGCTATATTGGTGTTTTGGGTTTTAAGAGCTATGGACTATCAGTGGTACTCAGGGTTCGTGGGTCTGACGCTCTATTGTCACACTACACGTCTGTGATATTCCTAAAAATCTATTTAATGAGTAAAATTAATTTTAGACAGAGAGAATGGGCGCCAGCACGCTGTAAGGCGTACAGAAAGGTAAAAATAAGATGAGGAAAAGAAAACTATTGTTTAAGCTCGAGACAATTAAATATAATATCAATGTTTCACACGAAAACAGTAGTATGGTTAGCAATACAGAAAATAAGCTTATGCTATTATTATACTAAGAACACTATGCTATCGGACTGGTTACGCAGTCTCAGTTAAAGTTTATTATGTCTACACACTAAATATGCACTGAGCACTTGAAGTTTATTAAGAGGCCACTATTGCGTGAAGTTAATTAAAGTCTATTGATTAGTAGCACACCTAAATCACGTGTCTATAGAAAGAAGGCAGCCTAGCTGTGACCAAGTCACGCCAGAGGCGCATAGGTGGCAGCCAAAAGCCGCGGTGACACGTGCTGAAACCGTCAGCCACGTGTCCAAGTGACCGCCTATCTACCACGCCAACGTCGCGATGCGCAACAGGAGTCACGAGCTCGAGAGAGCCAATAACAAATTAGATCTGACCACACCTGAGTCACGTGTCCGTAGCAGAAGCCGGTGAAGCCGAGGCTACGCACTGCCCCAGAGGCACGCAGGGGAACAGCCAAGAGTCGCGGTGACACGCGGTGATACCGTCAGCCACGTGTCCAGGTGGCTGCCTGCCCGCTTCGCCAACGTCGCGATGAGCAGCGCGAAGCTCCAGCCCAACGTCTACGGCAACGCCCAGCGCCGACACGTGCCCGAAGAAAAGCCCAGGGTAGGGACCGGCATAAAGGCTAAAGGGAAAAAAAACCGCATATTGAAACCCAATATAAAAAAAAGGATTGATTCTCCACTGAAATTAACTGGACAATTACTAAACTAACACACCGATCTGGCATTTACAGGAAAACCTACAAATTGGCCATGCGGTCATCCGACACACATGGGCAAGGACAAAAAAAGGTTACATTTCCTACAATAAAATCGCAAATGCTTACCCGGATCTCAAGTGAAGCGATTGATGCTACACTGCTGACATTTATAAAAAAATATTTCTTTAGGAATTATCCTCCAGGAATTCAATTTAGGACGCCATATTGCTCTGTTTGCTGTAACAAGGAAATGTAAAATCAGTAAAGACGAACGTTATAAAAAACCGGGCTATATTTCTATAAAGATTTGCGCTGTGGCTTACCTCGCTACAAAAAGTGAAGATGTATTTCCATATTTTACAGGGATGGCTCCCGTACAAAGCGAGCAGAGAATATCTGCACCAACTTCCTCACATGGCTGCGGAAATCTCAGTGACTTGATCTCGTTCGACAATCAATTTCCTCTCCTGTCACTTTTTTCAAACAAAAACCCCGCTCAGAGCCAAGGAATTTTGCCAGGCATTGCAAACAATGTCCCAAACAATATTTGAAAATTATCATATTATAAGACCAACGATACCGAGTACTAATATTTTTGAGGAACCAAACCTAAATATTTCAACCATTAAAGAAAATATTGAATACTAAATAAGAACCATAATGTTTTCTAGACCGACAGCTCGCGACTAAGGGTTGAAGTGTCTCCTTGTGCGGATAGATGGCGCTGAAAACAATCTCGTTCAGCCTGTTTTATTACAATGTCGCTGTGAGTATGGAACTAAAAAAAAAGAAATTGCTTTAGTTACGTTTGAAACGTAACATTACCACCCAACTTAGATAAAAAAAAAATGTTAATGTTAGTGAAACATTTTTTTTTTTAACATGTAATTAACTATATTGGCTATGCCATGAGGTTTACACAATCCTAACTATCAAGTTAAACTATGTTTATAACTAACATGCAAGAAAACTATCGACTAGTGAGAGATTGGGAGAGTAAATCTCGGCGGTGCAGCGAGCGAAGAATAATTCTAGGCACCTGCACCCCACGTCCGAGTTTTGCCTACTCCACAACCACTAAAAGCTAAGAGTAGACTGCAGAAACACCAGAACGTGGCGTACGGACAAGAAGAAAACAAAACTTCAACCTTATCGACTCCATGGAGGCGTGCAGCAGAAGAACACGAACTCCCCATGCACGGACCGCAAGCGAGAATCCAATGCATGAAATTAAGTAGACCACGAGTCAGCAGTCAAATGCATTCCTAATTAAAAGAAACTACAAAAATATTCTAAGTGTCAAAACCAGTGACACATTTTACCCCTCTCTCCCCTATTGTACCAAATGTGCAGAAGCACACCGAAGACTACCGTCCCCTTTCAGAGATACAAAGAGAAGCATCCAGCTTAAACTATTTTATCAAAACATAGAGTTACGTAAGTATAAGTCCTTAAGAATTTGTTTCAACAGAAGTGAAAACAATTTCCCATACACTGTTTATAGAGAGAGAAACAGTGCACAACAAACAGAACGTACCTACCCAGAAAACTTCAATTTCTAATTAAAGTTTAAAGTTATTATAAAAATTAGAGTTTTAAAAGAGATGGGCACTAAATTGCCCCAGTCTCCCCTTTTCTAGTGTCACTATGTGTAGGAACACACCATGAAATTATTTTCATAATATAGAACACAAGAACTAACACTTGAACACAGATCCAATTAAGTTTTAAGTGAAACGAAACGCATATAGTTTGACGTATAGGCTTCCCATTCCAAAAGGTCGTAAGCGCCAAAGGAATTGAAAATGGAGGCTATTTACAAGTGCATAATAAAAAAATTTCGCTCCAGATGGGATTGAAACTTCATCCAATGTTCAAGGGAACATGGAATTACACATCACTGCACTTGTAATCACCATTTTCACTTCACAAAGCACTGATTCATCACTTTATTAGATGCACTAGACCAACCTTAAATGCCGAAATCAGCTGACGCACAAAGCATCAAAAGACGAAGTCACATCCAAGAAAACTCGTTGACAACGAAACCTCGATGTCAATAAGCTACAGCGAGCAAGCAAGCAAGCCGCAAGCAAGCAAGTCATAAGCCAGCAGTATCTTCATTGCCTGTAACCAGCCATAGAAGAAATCAAAGCGAAATCCAGCATAACAAAAACACTTTATTGGGTTATGGTGAAAATCAAACATAACAAAGACACTTTATTGGGTTATGTGAACTAAAGTCAAATCCAGGATAATCTAAACAGTGGGCTCCATGCCAAACTATTTAAGCATGTAGTGTCATAATAATGTATCTAAATAACTTGCTTTGTTGTTTTATTTCACAACCATGTTCATGGAACATTTAGATAGCAAAGTTATCCAGTGTCAGTGACCCTAACCTAAAAATATTTAAAGTAAATAACATTTACAAGAGAAAGTAGGTATTTGTACTTTGCAGAGAGGCAATAGTACAGCGTTCATTTTAGAACGATAGAAATACCTGTGCAACATTCCTTTGTTGAACATTGCATAAATTAAAAGATAAGTTTCTTAAGATAATACCTATAGTAGTAACATCTATTACTAACATATATCTAACCGTCTGTTGAAAATCTGCATGCTTGCAATAAGAAAATTATGTTTACACTATAAAGTAAAGTAATATAATAATATCTATTAGCTAGGAATAGGTACTGTCAGCATGATCAGCACAGTATGTTCATTTTCAGAACACAGAGATGAGTAACATTTCTCATCATAAACATTACTTCTAAGTAAAAAGGAAAAAGTTAAGTTTCTTAGACCTAACTATAGTAAGTAAGTATTTTAAGAGTATCAAGAAGAGGTAAGTCAGGCGGTAATAAAAGTTACTTTAAGAACTAAGTTTCCTTAATTAAGAAATATATTTAAGTATCTACAAAATAAGTAGGTACCAGCAGATAGGCTTGGTACAGTGTTCATATGTTAGAACATAGAAAGTATCTTCCCTTTCAGTGAGTAGTAGTAATAAAGTAGAACGCTTTAGCCCTAAATTACCAGGCCTATAAAGCAATAAATAAATAAATATTATAATATTTAAAGCGAGACAGAGCGAACTAACTTTGACCTTTCAGAAGAGATGACCTGTGCGGAGAGAACCAGAGATGACTGCGAGACAACGTTGAGAGGTATGAACCACCAGCAACATCCGCAGACCTGAAATTGACCAGCGACCAACAAGTTTGAGGAAAAAAAGATAGATTAATTTTAGTGCTAGCGCTTGGTGCATTTTTGAGAAAAAATAATGTATTTAAAGTCTTACTTAATAGTGGTCTCTTTTTACATAGAAAAATGAGTGCATCTTTGAGCAACAGTAAGCATACATATGTAAACCTATTTTACATACATAGTAATATTATTATTAAATCTTGAGATAAATTTTAAGTACAGAGTAGTAAATCTTTAGAGAGTTTCTTATACAAAGTTTTAGAAAATACAGTTTCATGTTTTTAGTGAAAAGTAATATTACATTTTTTTAACATAGTAAAAGGTCAAAAGGTCAAAGTATTAAATAAATGTAGGCAAGCAAACAGAGAAAATAGTGGCGTCTTAAAAATAAAAAGAAAGATGTGCACAGTGCATTACAGAGCTCAAAAAATAGTAAAGAGAGATTTCTTCGGAGTCCACAGACTGTGACAACAATATTTAAAAAATAAAGCGTCGCCCCACGTTGGGCGCCAAATGTAACAGGCTATATTGGTGTTTTGGGTTTTAAGAGCTATGGACTATCAGTGGTACTCAGGGTTCGTGGGTCTGACGCTCTATTGTCACACTACACGTCTGTGATATTCCTAAAAATCTATTTAATGAGTAAAATTAATTTTAGACAGAGAGAATGGGCGCCAGCACGCTGTAAGGCGTACAGAAAGGTAAAAATAAGATGAGGAAAAGAAAACTATTGTTTAAGCTCGAGACAATTAAATATAATATCAATGTTTCACACGAAAACAGTAGTATGGTTAGCAATACAGAAAATAAGCTTATGCTATTATTATAAAATATAAAATGTTGGAAATAGGCCACAAACATAAGCGCCTGCTTATTTATTACACGCAACACGACGCAGCGCGCATGTAGTCAATCTTGACCTTTAGGAGTCTCTTGCCATACATACGCGGCTAGTAACGTTTCATGTTAATCTTCATTTAAGTTTTTATAATATATTCTTTTTGTTTTTCCCTCAAAAGTCGTATTATTTCATTAGGTTATGGGCCGCCCCATGCCTACGTAAAAAAACAATAGAAAGTCAAAGTGTTTTTAAAGTGAAATAGTTCAAGTAAAATTTAAAGTCATTCTAACCTAAAACGGTCGCCAAGTAGGATTCTTTTTCAGCATAATATCAAGCATAATACATTATAATGACGTCTAATAATGGATTATTGAGCATTGAAAAATTAACTGGAAGAGAAAATTACGCCACTTGGAGTTTTGCCGTAAAAGCATATTTGCAGTTGGAAGATTTATGGCAATGCATTGAACCAGAAACCGGCACGTCAGTCGACGCTAAAAAGGATGTTAAAGCTAAGTCAAAACTTATTTTGCTTATCGACCCCATAATATATGTGCACGTTAGAGAGGCAGAAACATCCAAGCAGGTGTGGGACAATTTAACGTCAGCTTTTGAGGACTCGGGCTTGACTCGAAAAGTAGGCTTGCTAAAAGATTTAATAAATACTACGCTAGAAACAAGCGCAAGTATAGAAGATTACATAAATAAAATAATGTCATCCGCACATCGTTTAAGAAACATTAAGTTTAAAGTAGACGATGAATGGCTGGGAACGTTAATGCTAGCGGGATTGCCAGACGTATATAAGCCCATGATTATGGCTATTGAGAGTTCCGGAGTAAAAATCAGTGCCGATTCCATTAAAACAAAATTGTTACAGGAAGTAAAAACTGTGGATACAACTGCATTTTACTCAAACTCCAGAAGGCAAGAGAATAAAAAGACTGACAACAAAGGGCAAGGGCAAAGTAAATCAAAAGGACCCAGATGTTTTTTTTGCAACAAACACGGGCATTTAAGCAAAAACTGTTGGCATAAGAAAAATAAATTAGATAGTAAAGATAATGCTTTTATTGCAACTTTTTCAGCCACCAGTGCCACCACACATAATGACTCGCTGAACTGGTACGTGGATTCGGGTGCGTCGAGGCACATGACGTTACACAGAGAATGGCTCAAGGACGAAAGGGCACCATCTGTAACAAGCATCAGAATCGCTGACAATAACATACTCAAAGTACAGAGTTGCGGTGATGTAACAATCAAAGTACCTGACACACAAGGAAACATAAGTGAAATACAGGTAAGAAATGTCCTTTATGTACCTGATATAGGCACTAATCTAATATCTGTCAGTAAGACAATAAAAAGTGGCTGTAAAATAGAATTTGATGAGTTTGGCTGCCAAATAATCAATAAACAAACTGGTTTGAGAGTAGCAGATGCCATAGAAATTAATGATATGTATAAGCTTAATACAATAAAAGAAAAAGTTCATGCTATGCCCGCCGCAGTTGCTAATGATGACAATTTTGTTTGGCACCAAAGAATGGGTCACTTAAACTTCAAAGATATGGCAAAAGTTCCAAATTGTACTACCGGTGTAAAATTGTCTCCGTGTAATGAAAATATAACATGCATAAGTTGTATTCAAGGAAAGCAGACTAGACAGCCATTTCCAGGTGAAGGCTCCCGGGCAACTGAGTTGCTAGAAGTCATCCACTCCTACGTATGTGGACCGATGCAAACTGCATCACTTGGAGGTGCCAGGTTTTTTGTCACTTTCATAGACGATTTTTCACGTAAAGTATGTGTTTTTACCATGAAGAGTAAAGCTGAAGTTTTTGATAAATTTGTTGAATACAAAGCAAGAGTTGAAAATGAACTTAATAAAAAAATTAAAACTCTAAGGACAGATAATGGCAAAGAATACGTAAATAAAAATTTTGACAATTATCTCAAGAAATTTGGCATATTGCACCAAACTACAAATCCATATACACCGGAACAAAATGGATTAAGCGAGAGAATGAATAGAACTCTTATTGAAAGATCTAAATGTATGGTACTAAATGCTCAATTACAGAACAACTTCTGGGGCGAGGCAGTGGTCACGGCAGCGCACATTATAAATCGTTCGCCGACGAGAGCCCTTTCCTACGTCACTCCAGAAGAGGTTTGGACAGGCAAGAAACCAGACTTAAGCTACATGAAGATCTTTGGGTGCAAAGCGATGGTACACATACCTAAAGAACGCCGCCAAAAGCTGGATCCAAAATCCCGTGAGTTGATTTTTGTCGGTTATAGTGACTCCGCAAAGGGCTACCGTTTTATAGATCCTAAAAATAAGCAAACTATAACAAGTAGAGATGTCGTATTTCTCGAGGCCACTGTAAAAAGAAATATAGTTAATAATGAATCTGCTCCTGAAAAAGAAAAAGTAATTAACAAAGAAAAGAAAAATAGTAGACATGAAGGAAATGTACATGATGATACATCTGCACCTGAAAAAGAAAAAAAGATTAGTAGTCAAAGAAATAATGCTACACAGGAAATAAGTAACAAAAAAATGTCTCACAAAAAGGAAGAATTAAACTTACCAAAGTCTAAAACGGTTTACTTACCTTTACCTGAAGAGAGAGAAGAGGATAATGATGATATTGATGATAATAACAGCGTTGGAACCGATGAACTGAATAGTACATTTGTAAACATTGATTCCTCATCGTCACCAGTATCAGTTTATTCAGATCCTAATGATGAGTCATATATTCCTGAAGAGAGTATTGAAATTCCACAATTAGATAGGAATCTTCGGCCACGACGTCGAGAAGAAATATATGAAGCTGATCCTCCGAAAGTTGATGCATCGTTTATGTGCATGAACGGTGAATCTGCAATGAGCATTTTAGATAAGGATCCACAAAGTCTTTCTGAAGCTCTACAGAGTAATAAGGCAGAAGATTGGATACATGCTATGAAAGAAGAGCATAAATCACTGCTTGATAATAATACTTGGACATTAGTTGATTTGCCTAAAAATAAAAAAGCAATTCCCTGCAAGTGGGTTTATAAAACCAAAACAGATGAGAAGGGCAATGTATCAAGACTGAAGGCACGACTTGTTGTAAAAGGCTATCAACAGAAAAAGGGCATAGATTATCATGAAATTTATGCACCAGTGGTACGCTACACTTCTATAAGATATGTAATTGGTTTGGCTGTTAAGTATAATTTAAAAATCCATCAAATGGATGCAGTTACCGCATTTTTGCAAGGCGATATTGAAGAAAATATTTACATGTCTCAGCCACCCTACTTTGAAGAAGGCGACAAAGTCTGCTTACTTAACAAATCCATTTATGGTCTGAAACAGGCCAGCAGACAATGGAACAAAAAGCTCAATGGAGCTTTATTAGAAATAGGAATGTCACGATCCAGAGTAGATCCTTGCATATATTACCGTATAGTCAATGAAAAAGACATATTATTTCTGACAGTTTATGTGGATGATTTACTGTGTTTTTTCAATAACGAAGAATCTGTCAAGATGATAAAAGAGAAACTGAGTACAAAGTTTCATATGAAGGATTTGGGTGAAGCTAAATGTTGTATTGGTTTTAAAATTACTCATGATAAATCATTGAATGAAATTTCTCTGGATCAGACTATGTATATAGAAAAGGTACTTACTCGTTTCAATATGAGTGACTGCAAACCAGTGTACACGCCGTGTGAAGCTAACCTGCAACTGAAAAAGGCTGAAAATGATGACGAGGTCTTAAAAGATATCCCGTACCAAGAGTTGATAGGGTGTCTCTTATACTTATCTCAAGGCACCAGACCTGATATAGCCTACGTTGTAAATCAATTAAGCCGATTTAACAATAAACCTACAGCACAGCACTGGATGGCAGCAAAAAGAGTTTTAAGATATCTACGAGGTACACAAGATTTAAAACTCACCTTCAAGAAAAATGATGCCAATATAGTAGGCTACTGCGACGCAGATTGGGCGTCAGATACTGAGGATAGGAGATCCTGTTCTGGATATGTCTTCACATTTCAGGGTGCCGCCATTAGTTGGTGCTCTAAAAGGCAGCCCACAATAGCTCTATCAAGCACTGAGGCGGAGTATATGTCACTAGCTACTGCAACACAAGAAGCCATCTGGCTCAAACAATTGGAGGAAGATTTTTGGCCCACCATGTCAGGTATACCAATTGTCATGTTTTGCGATAATCAAAGTACTATTAGCATTTCAGGTGATGACATTTACCACGCCAGAAGCAAGCACATCGACATACGCTACCATTTTGTGAGGGAGCGTATAACCAACAAACAAATCTCCGTTCGCTACAAAAGCACTCAAGATATGTTGGCCGATGTTCTCACCAAGGGGCTGCACCGGCCGAAGCATCAGACATTTTCAATGGCAATGGGTTTGTGCCCAGAGGAGGGTGTTGGAAATAGGCCACAAACATAAGCGCCTGCTTATTTATTACACGCAACACGACGCAGCGCGCATGTAGTCAATCTTGACCTTTAGGAGTCTCTTGCCATACATACGCGGCTAGTAACGTTTCATGTTAATCTTCATTTAAGTTTTTATAATATATTCTTTTTGTTTTTCCCTCAAAAGTCGTATTATTTCATTACTAAGAACACTATGCTATCGGACTGGTTACGCAGTCTCAGTTAAAGTTTATTATGTCTACACACTAAATATGCACTGAGCACTTGAAGTTTATTAAGAGGCCACTATTGCGTGAAGTTAATTAAAGTCTATTGATTAGTAGCACACCTAAATCACGTGTCTATAGAAAGAAGGCAGCCTAGCTGTGACCAAGTCACGCCAGAGGCGCATAGGTGGCAGCCAAAAGCCGCGGTGACACGTGCTGAAACCGTCAGCCACGTGTCCAAGTGACCGCCTATCTACCACGCCAACGTCGCGATGCGCAACAGGAGTCACGAGCTCGAGAGAGCCAATAACAAATTAGATCTGACCACACCTGAGTCACGTGTCCGTAGCAGAAGCCGGTGAAGCCGAGGCTACGCACTGCCCCAGAGGCACGCAGGGGAACAGCCAAGAGTCGCGGTGACACGCGGTGATACCGTCAGCCACGTGTCCAGGTGGCTGCCTGCCCGCTTCGCCAACGTCGCGATGAGCAGCGCGAAGCTCCAGCCCAACGTCTACGGCAACGCCCAGCGCCGACACGTGCCCGAAGAAAAGCCCAGGGTAGGGACCGGCATAAAGGCTAAAGGGAAAAAAAACCACATATTGAAACCCAATATAAAAAAAAGGATTGATTCTCCACTGAAATTAACTGGACAATTACTAAACTAACACACCGATCTGGCATTTACAGGAAAACCTACAAATTGGCCATGCGGTCATCCGACACACATGGGCAAGGACAAAAAAGGTTACATTTCCTACAATAAAATCGCAAATGCTTACCCGGATCTCAAGTGAAGCGATTGATGCTACACTGCTGACATTTATAAAAAAATATTTCTTTAGGAATTATCCTCCAGGAATTCAATTTAGGACGCCATATTGCTCTGTTTGCTGTAACAAGGAAATGTAAAATCAGTAAAGACGAACGTTATAAAAAACCGGGCTATATTTCTATAAAGATTTGCGCTGTGGCTTACCTCGCTACAAAAAGTGAAGATGTATTTCCATATTTTACAGGGATGGCTCCCGTACAAAGCGACCAGAGAATATCTGCACCAACTTCCTCACATGGCTGCGGAAATCTCAGTGACTTGATCTCGTTCGACAATCAATTTCCTCTCCTGTCACTTTTTTCAAACAAAAACCCCGCTCAGAGCCAAGGAATTTTGCCAGGCATTGCAAACAATGTCCCAAACAATATTTGAAAATTATCATATTATAAGACCAACGATACCGAGTACTAATATTTTTGAGGAACCAAACCTAAATATTTCAACCATTAAAGAAAATATTGAATACTAAATAAGAACCATAATGTTTTCTAGACCGACAGCTCGCGACTAAGGGTTGAAGTGTCTCCTTGTGCGGATAGATGGCGCTGAAAACAATCTCGTTCAGCCTGTTTTATTACAATGTCGCTGTGAGTATGGAACTAAAAAAAAAGAAATTGCTTTAGTTACGTTTGAAACGTAACATTCTCACGAAAACTATAATAGATATCAAAAAAGTGTCAAGGACAGAATTAATCCTCATTAAATTTAGAACAAAAATGGTCTTATGTGTTTTATTATAAGTTGGACGGTATTCAAGCTATAAGTACTTGTATAACCTTAAAATAACAAAATAACCATACTAGTATGACGAAATGCAGAATATCTTCAAAACGGCTAGACCGATTTTAATAAAATATACCTAAAAAATCACCGCAGTGAAGCCAGCTATCAAACAAAAGAAACTACATCAAAATCGGTTCATCCGTTTCGGCGTTACGAAGTCACAGGTAAACACAGAAATACAAATTTTTTTCAACTGCACCCAATAATTTTGTAAACCGATTAATTTTGATCAATTATTTTAATGAGATCATGTCCCTTGAAGTTTTAGCTTTACGAAAAGTTAAAAAACATGGAAAACGGCCCAGTATTTTTCAAATTATCGGCATTTTCCCGATTTGTGAGTGGTTTCGTGTTATCACGCGCACGAGTTGCCCTTGACCCCTATAAAACGGGGGGTAGGGGAGGGGTTGTTATCAGTCACTTATCAGAAGTTGACCGGTACACATATCCGCATATTTTCCCGTAAAGAAGACCTGTGAAAAATGGAAACCGCTGAAGCTGAAGTCTGCCAAGTCGTCCAGCTCAGCTCCTGCAAGAGGGGCGTAGCCAACGTTCAGTAGCTGCCACGCTGAATTTAAGTCAATCTACAGTTTGCAGAGTTTACCAGAGGTTCCAACGGACTGGATCCTTTACTTCAAGACCAAGAAGCGGCCGCAAAAAGTGTACATCAGAGAGGGACGACCGCTTCATTGTCACAACATCTCTCCGAGATCGACACCTGACAAGCGTTGCCATCCAGCAGCGTCTGCGTGAGATACGAGGAGTGGCTGCCAGTGAGTGGACAGTAAGAAGAAGACTTAAGAAAGCGAACTTGACATCCAGGAGGCCTGCAACGGGGCCCAGATTGCTGGCGCGACACCGTACAGCCCGAAGAGAGTTTGCAGAAAATCATATGGACTGGACCATTGAGCAATGGACCGCAGTTCTCTTCTCGGACGTGTGCAGAATATGCTTGAATGGATGTGACCGAAGAGGAAGAGTCTACAGAAGGCCAGAAGAACGGTTCGCCCAATGTTGCTACTCCGAAAGGGTCGCCTATGGCGGTGGATCCGTGATGTTCTGGGACGACGTTTCCTACGACGCGCGAACAGAGCTGGTTTTCGTGCCTGGCGTGGCGCGACTTTCGGAGAAGCAACATTGGGCGAACCGTTCTTCTAGCCTTCTGTAGACTCTTCCTCTTCGGTCACATCCATTCAAGCATATTCTGCACACGTCCGAGAAGAGAACTGCGGTCCATTGCTCAATGGTCCAGTCCATATGATTTTCTGCAAACTCTCTTCGGGCTGTACGGTGTCGCGCCAGCAATCTGGGCCCCGTTGCAGGCCTCCTGGATGTCAAGTTCGCTTTCTTAAGTCTTCTTCTTATTGTCCACTCACTGGCAGCCACTCCTCGTATCTCACGCAGACGCTGCTGGATGGCAACGCTTGTCAGGTGTCGATCTCGGAGAGATGTTGTGACAATGAAGCGGTCGTCCCTCTCTGATGTACACTTTTTGCGGCCGCTTCTTGGTCTTGAAGTAAAGGATCCAGTCCGTTGGAACCTCTGGTAAACTCTGCAAACTGTAGATTGACTTAAATTCAGCGTGGCAGCTACTGAACGTTGGCTACGCCCCTCTTGCAGGAGCTGAGCTGGACGACTTGGCAGACTTCAGCTTCAGCGGTTTCCATTTTTCACAGGTCTTCTTTACGGGAAAATATGCGGATATGTGTACCGGTCAACTTCTGATAAGTGACTGATAACAACCCCTCCCCTACCCCCCGTTTTATAGGGGTCAAGGGCAACTCGTGCGCGTGATAACACGAAACCACTCACAAATCGGGAAAATGCCGATAATTTGAAAAATACTGGGCCGTTTTCCATGTTTTTTAACTTTTCGTAAAGCTAAAACTTCAAGGGACATGATCTCATTAAAATAATTGATCAAAATTAATCGGTTTACAAAATTATTGGGTGCAGTTGAAAAAAATTTGTATTTCTGTGTTTACCTGTGACTTCGTAACGCCGAAACGGATGAACCGATTTTGATGTAGTTTCTTTTGTTTGATAGCTGGCTTCACTGCGGTGATTTTTTAGGTATATTTTATTAAAATCGGTCTAGCCGTTTTGAAGATATTCTGCATTTCGTCATACTAGTATGGTTATTTTGTTATTTTAAGGTTATACAAGTACTTATAGCTTGAATACCGTCCAACTTATAATATAACACATAAGACCATTTTTGTTCTAAATTTAATGAGGATTAATTCTGTCCTTGACACTTTTTTGATATCTATTATAGTTTTCGTGAGAATGCCAAAAAACTACCAACGGGGACACATTTCAAGGTGAGGGGGGGTCGAGCGTCAGGTGGAGGGGGGGGGGAGAGTGGTGAATTTTAAACAGTACACCTAGACGTATCACGTCACACAGGTTTGAAAACTATATTAATTTGTTTGTCTCAAAACATATAATGACTGTATTAAGTGTAATGGGGTCTATGCTGCGGCATAGACCCCATGCCGCCCTGCGGGCTGACCTATTGGATGGGGTGTTCTTTTTATGAGTGGGGGGGTTTTATAGTTAAGTTAATTATTAAGTATTTTTGTATTTAATTTTAGTTTTAATAATATATAGTTTAGATTGTTATTTGTGAGTTTTATGTTATTAGTTTTAATTTTTAATTTAATTTTTTATCGATTTTAATTTTAATGTATTACAAAAATGTATTTATTAACTAACTAAACTAACTAACTAACTATTTTGACTCAGCGATCCAAAGAGAATCTTGGCCTCCGAAACGAGAGCGTGCCACCTGTCCCGATCCTGCGCAACTTCCTGCCAGTTACTGACGCGAAGCTGAAGCAGATCCGCCGCCACACTGTCTTCGGACGGCTACCAGTCCGGTAGTCAGTCAGTATATTTTAAAAACATTAAATAAATGAAACAAATATTTGTAAAAAACACACAAGTAATGCCATTACCATTCGAACCCTGGACCTATTGCTTCGTAGGCACCAACTAGGCTAGGAGGCCGACAAACATTACATTAAATATTTTATAAAAGTAAAAAAAAATGTGTTTGGGTTTGTATTCAAAATATACCTACTAAAACAGTACTGATTGTAGATGCAGTAGTACCAGTGGCGGCGCATCAAACTGAGTAGTACTTTACTTTCTAAGTATTTATTTGTAAGTAACCTATCAGTCACAGACATTTCAGATTCAAGGTTTTTTTTTGGTATAAGCGAGAATCTGAACACAGTCATTAAATACATCAAATAATATTTTACCAAAAAAAACATACGTCATTAAAATTTGATATTTTTCACAGCAACAATCGCGTCCATATAAATCGGGCGGCGAGTCAATATTGGGGACGGTTTTACGGGACATAAAACTTTTATAGTGTAAAATAAAACGCGCGCCCCGTGAATAATGGAAATTCGTACGTAATACTGCCGTGTTCGAACTTCAAGATATTCACAAGAGACGACACTTGGACGACACGTACTAGATCCATTCTAGATACGTTATAGTTTAGATATCAACTAGTTCTCTTTTGCAGCGCAATTCAGGCCACCAATGTCACTTTTACGTTAGATAGAGTAAGATAAGATATCTATTAGATGTGAAATGAACCTCTAAGTCATATATCCTGTGGAAATCGTTCAAGAGTATCTCCAGAATCGCCGTAATGTCAAATTTGACAGGTGAGATCTTAAACATATCGTTATCGTATCTTGGTGATGTCTAAAAGATATCTAATAGATGTCTATTTCAAAATCCGAATCGGGCCCATATACGGATGATTTGTCCGGGAAGGGACCGGTGTCGCAGGAAGTTTTGTAATTATACTTAAGGCCCGGTGGGTTTAGGTTCTTCTCTCACTCTCATTAAGCGTAGAGCGTGAGCGATATGGCTGCGATAATTTATGAATTAATTTATCTGCCCGGGATCGAGGGTATCATATTTTAGAATTGTTATTTTAGTAAAATATTACAAAAAAAATCGGCGAGTTTGATCAAAAATAAATTTGAGGATTTCAAGAGCCCTTCAACGTGCACACTAGCGCCACAGCTAAATAATCGTAATTATTTAAATTTAACGAAAGATATTGAAAAAAGGGGGCCGCTACGTACTGTATTGTGTATTTAAGTACCTTTCGAATACATCAAACCAGTTTTTATGTTGCTGGTTTCGTCGATCTAGGAACTCAAAACAAAAATGGCCGTTTTAATTTTAGACGCATAGATTGACGAATCTAGACGAACATAAAAACTAGTTTGTTGAATTCGAAAGGTACTTAAATACACAATACAGTACGTAGCGGCCCCCTTTTTTCAATATCTTTCGTTAAATTTAATTAATTACGATTATTTAGCTGTGGCGCTAGTGTGCACGTTGAAGGGCTCTTAAGAAGCAATGTTCATATTTTTAGCTTTTGTGCAAAATAATGTATCAAAAATTCAAGGTGAATCTTAGAACTAATAAAAAACCGCTCCATATAAAAAAAAAGTTTGTTATTCAAATTTTTTGTCAACCGTATTATGATCTAAAAAGATCTACAATTTTTCAAAAATTCGGCGGATTAAACCTCTGTACTTTAAGACTTGCGTCAAATGACAGTTAGTTCCTTCTAAGTGTCTTCTGGGTGAACTTAATTAAAAAAATAAGGTTATTTCGATTTTTTGTCCAAGTTTGGGTGTCCATTTGAGTGATGAACGCGATTCGTCGGATGTTCCATGAGGGTCTCCCCTGATATATCGTTCGGCTCGGCTCGCATCGGCCGGCGCCTGCCGACGCGTCGACGGCTTTTTCGCTCTTATTGCGTGGACATAAAGCTTTTTCCTATCGGCTTTTGCCGAATGCGCGTCGATATATCAGGGGAGACCCTGATGCTCCATCTGCTGGGAGCTCAGTAATCTGAATTTGCAGTATGTATTTAATTATAATCATAATCACAATCTTTATTGTTTGTGAGAAATGGGTTACACAAATTACATAATTTATCTACCCATCGTCAGATACCTATTAATAATCATTTAGATTTTAGCAGAATAATTTACTGTGTGGCTCGAGCGAGCTGAATATCTAGATAATTAATGACATTAGTGACAGCCATTTAGTTTTAATATAACGTGCACCTGCTTACTTTAGTGAGCTAATACGCTTATCTAGATTTCCGGCACTAATTAGAATAAATTACGGTTTATACGATTAGCAAAATATGTGTATAATGTGAGATATTTAACGATACAAACTATCGGATCTATATGAGAAGAAGAAGAAGAAGAAATACATTTATTTTAACGTCACAACATAGTACATGTAAAAAAAAGAAAAGTATGCAGACATAAAACAGATTAGGACGCTAAAATAGGATCCCCACTCAGCATGATGCCGCGGCAGACCGTGGCGCTGGTTTTCTGTGGGGACCTGACTTAATCTAAAATTGAATGGCGACACGTATTACGCCAACGACACACAAGTAAATTATTTACATTGATTAAAAAAAAAACATGAACATGAAAAAAACATATCGGAATCCCTAAAGTTTTTTCTCCTAACTTTGCATTCCCTAATATTGTTTGTCATAATGATCAGTTGTCCTAACACTCGTATACCCTAATTTTGGTTTCCCTATTATCGACTGGCCGATTTTTTTTGTCCTAATATGTTTTTCCCTAATGGCACTTTCCATATTGGGTATTTATCCTAATGTTATGTAGCATAATTCTTTTTTTGCCTAATTATTGTTAGGCCTAAAAATTATATATCCTAACCATCATGTCACCTAATTTTACTTAGCCTATCGTTTCTTGACCTAATACTCGTATGTCCTAATTTAAATTTCCCTCCTAACCTAACCAATGGCAGCACTTCATTTTTGCGAGGAACGCAGTTCTAACCTAACCTAACCCACTTTTGTGACAGCAGTTCGTTTTTTCGAGGGTCACAGTTCTAACCTAACCTAACCCACTTTTGTGGCAACAGTTCGTTTTTTTTGAGGGTCACAGTTCTAACCTAACCTAACCCACTTTTGTGGCAGCAGTTCGTTTTTTCGAGGGTCACAGATGTGGCCTGGGGTCTGGGACTGGGGTCCGCTTGACAACTAATCCCATGATTTGACGTAGGCACTAGTTTTTACGAAAGCGACTGCCATCTGACCTTCCAACCCAGAGGGGAAACTAGGCCTTATTGGGATACAAACTAGCTAGGCCCAATAATCATAAAATAAATGTCTGACTAATCTAGACTACATACCAAAAATAATTAATCTTAGCCGACTAACAGGCTAATTCAAATGTGCACCGGACATTTTTAAGAAAATATAATATTAAAAAATTTAAGAAAATTAATGCCATTTAATCTTCTTAAATAAACTTAGCCATACCCCGAAGTTGCGGAATTGTATATGAAAACACCGGTTGAAAAAACATCATGTATATATGTATACAGGTTGTACATTCATTTTCAATGTTAAATGACACTGAATATACAATGTTGAAATATCGTCCAACTGGGTCAGTTACTAGCTTACATGGTGTGTTCAACTCCGGCCGCATATAGCTATCCCCTGGAGATGCATGAGCTCGGGGCTTGAATCCAGAAGCGGCATTTCACGGATTTCACGTTGACATTACTTGCAGTGCATCTCTCTCGTACCTCGTACGTCATTATCAAACCCCAGCCAAGGCAAGGCAAAACTATGTGCAATCGCCATCAGATAATATATTTCGGAGCGGCCAAGGTGCTCACAAATATCTGAGCACGCTTCTATTGTCAAGGCGTTAGAGAGCTTGTTCAGATATTGTGAACACCTTGGCCGCTCCGATATATCTGATGGCGACTGTACCGTAATGAACCATAACTTCACCAATGGTACCGAACTTCGCCGTAAAATAAAATATTCAAATATTAATTTTACTAAGAAATAGACATCCAATGAATTTACCTACAATAAAAGAGATGCGAACTTAAATCAAGGTCAATGTGGCTAATTCCGTTATAAGGGCTATTCCGTCCGCTAGCATTTTTCTCGAACAACGAACAAAATTTATAATTCATCGACAAAGCAGCGATTTCTTTTAGTTTCAATAATCAAAATCAAAGGTTATTTTTTCGTATGGTTGAAAAGAAAGGTAAAATACGCTCGTGGATGGAATAGTCCCTATGACGGATTTAGCCACATTGACTAATTACTACTTAACCAAATTTTAATTTCGATTATTTTCCTAAAATTTAAAATTTTGCTGCAGACATGAGTATTTTTAAGTGCCAATTAAAACCATTGCAAAATGTTATTAACACAAATTAATTTAGTCTGATTTTCATACTTTTATCAATAGAGGACCCCGAAACCCTGCGGGCAGAAGCTGGTATCTAAACAAAACACAAAACTCAGCTATCTTCATCTTGACTCAGCATTTTACAAATTGTTGATTTGGAGATTTTGCTCCAGGGTTTCAAGTACTACAATCGCTGGGATTTTCATAATACAACGCTGCGGGCCGGCCGTATCTTGAGTATTCCATATATATATTATCATATTATTGTTCATATTTAGAAATACATTCCGAAAATACTGTAAGATAAACGTTTAAATCCAAGGGCCCATATCTCTGTTGTAGAAAATATCAAAGATTTGTTTTGTATGTACCCGTATAAAATAGGTATCCAGTATATGTACCTACTTTAGTTTGTAACAAGGCAATATATGTGTATTGGAAAGATAAGAAATAGCCCTCTCGCGCTCGAGAGGAGGCCTGTGCCCAGCAGTGGGACGTATATAGGCTGAGATGATGATGATGATGATGATGAAGAAATAGTCTAGTGACTAGGCTCCAGTCTAACAAAAGATAGGTGTATAATCTAAGTCAAAAACCTATGAAGTAAGAAATTCTATAAAGTAACCACTGAATTGTACCTACACAACACAGGCTCACATAAAATAAATAAATAAATAAATAAATATTATAGGACATTCTTACACAGATTGACTAAGTCCCACAGTAAGCTCAAGAAGGCTTGTGTTGTGGGTACTCAGACAACGATATATATAATATACAAATACTTAAATACATAGAAAACACCCATGACTCAGGAACAAATATCTGTATCATCATACAAATAAATGCCCTTACTGGGATTCGAACCCAGGACCATCGGCTTCGCAGGCATGAGGCATGAGTCATGGTACCTACAGGCCAATTTATTTATATAATGGATTCCTCCATCCATCCAGCTAACCTCCGAGTAGATGAGTTCTCATGCAAGTTTCCACTTAAAAAGTTCCCGTTCAGATTAGAGATTATTAGAAATAAAAATAGAAAATATTTATTTGGTGTAAAAACATACATTAGGTAGGTACAGTACAGCAAATTAAATAAGTAAAGAAACATACACCAAATAGGATGCCGCTCAACATAAGCAGTGTCTGTAAGACCAGGCGCTGGATTTCAGAGCACCCAATATTAGGTATTCAATATTCTTACGTGTGTCATTTAACATTTACGTCACTCATTGGTTGGGGTCTATTTCAAGTATCATAGAAATCGAACCTCTGTAAGAAGGTTTGGCAATAAACGTGTAGAAAAAAAGTACCTAGAACATTTCATAGGAACATTGCAATTTTTGAAAATTCAAGAGAATAAAACGCAACTCTGTCGTCCATATTTAAGGAGCGAAGAGAGCCTTACGAGCTGGTGTGGTAAAAAAAACGGGTTGCACTCCGATTCCGAAACAAACAAAAAACAAACAGTTTCTCGATTAGGTCACGTATCCGTCTTACGTCTTACGAATCTTACAGTCACGTGACCTATCGCGAGTTTAACATTTTTTCCCTATAACAAAAAGTGCACAGCGCCGCTAAAGAAGTTTTCACTTCAAAAATAATTTCCCCTTTTGTTTTCTCTAAAATCCGCCAATAGCACGCGGAGCTCTTCTACGTCACGGCCACATGCGCGGGCTCAATCACACATTGGACAAAGGCTACCAATTTAAATTACAATGCCCGTTTGACCGACGACACGCGGCGGCAAAGAGGTCGATTCTGACTATTTGATATAGTTTTCATCTTATTGGGATATGATCTTGGCCGTGTGTTGTGTGCTCCGATAGATGTCGCTAGGCAACATAGGGCACATTATGTGATATGGTGGAAATATTCGCTGTCATCGAGTTAACCGATTCGTTGCGTGTTCCATTTTTGAAAACTTTTGGCTGTGGCGCGGAACAATTATTTCATGACAATCATGACACGGCAGCCATGCCATGCGCCATAGAATATGATGACACTCCTCCCGTGTCATACGCCACATGTAAAAAACATTGATAACACAGCAGGCGTGTTATCAGCACCGAATCGGCTAAGTCTCGGTACTTCAATTGGCAAAACGATGGGTTAGAGATCCAGAATCTCAAGTTCGAGTCTAACCTGGTACAGTGAATTTTTCCCCCTTTTCATTTATTTCTAAACTTTGTGTCATCGGGCATCTCACACGCACCAATAAGCATACGCACGCGCGCAAAGAGCGCACCAAGCGAATTGCCTTAGGAGCCACACGAACCTTACTTCTACTCACTATATTTTGCTTGTAATGTTTCATGTGCATGTCGGTTTTGCTTTTTGCAGCGGGTTCGTGTGAGACTTATGACTTATGAGACGACTCCTGATTCCATTTCGTAAACCCCTAACGCTGATTGGTGCGTCAAGCTAGTGGTGTCAAGCTCAAAACCGTGACAGATTGTTAAATCAGAATTGGCCTCGGATCGATATACGGTTAAAGTATTATATGCACGCATTATTAATGTGGCGGCTTGCCGTTAAGTTAATTATACGCTGCCTAAAATTATTTTATGAAATTTCGCTGCGAATCGAGTCTCGCTTGCGGGAATTAGGTTTAATAACGGCTTTGTTTAAAAATTTAGAGTGTTTTTAATTTGTATCAACCTGTATAAACTTACCATAATTATGCAAGTTGGTTTTTCAGCGCCTAGCCAATAGATTCTACCAGAAAACCTACTCTATCTTGTATTCATGGAGGAGTTTCTTGTTAATTTTTAATCTACTCCAATTTGGTGCTATTAGTTCATAGGTTGGGTACCATCAGTTTGGCATTGACATAAACGCTATCGTGAACGTAGTTTACTTTCTATGTATCTCGCTCGTACTGACATATTAGTGCGAAAGAGATATATAGAAAGTAAATTACGTTCACGATAGCGTTTATGTCAATGCCAAACTGATGGTAGCCGTACAGGAGAATATACGGACATAAACTGCCGTATTCGAACTTCAAGATATTCACAAGAGACGACACGTACTAGATCCATTCTAGATACGTTAGAGTTTAGATATCAACTAGTTCTATTTTGCAGCGCAATTCGGGCAACCAATGTCACTTTTACGTTAGATAGAGTAAGATATCTATTAGATGTGAATTAGATCTCTAAGTCATATCCTGTGGAAATCGTTCAAGAGTATCTCCAGAATCGCGCAAATGTCAAATTTGACAGGTTAAATCTTAAACATATCGTTATCGTATCTTGGTGAAAGATGTCTAGTAGATGTCTATTTCAAAATCCGAATCAGGCCCAAAGTGTCATTCTATAGAACTTGCTAACTATGTAAACAAACCGCCATATTTAAATTATCTCGTGACTGATGTATTTACTACTAATTTTTGTTTACATAGTTAGCAAAATTTAATAGAACGACACTTTACGAAAGCATTTTTGCCGAAGCTGAAACGCACACCTTAGCTAACGCTCGGTAAATTACTAGCAAAATCGTGTTCAATTCTGAAATTTAAATAACAATACTCAAAATAACTCCAAAAACAAAATATAACCGATCAATTCGCTATTAATCAAGGTTAGATTATTCAAACTAAAATAATGAGTGTCTGGATTACTACTAATTAAAAAGTTGTGTTATTAATTTTCAGATATGAACTTTGTAAGACTTCTAAGCAAGTTTCACCACCGAAGTTGATACAGGCGGCAAAGATTTCTCGTTAAGCCTCTACGAGGAACCCGTTTTCATGGAAATCGAAATGAAACAAGAAATTTCACTTAAAATACCAGATTGATTAGCAAGATCTGACTCCAAATGTCTACCAATAAAATATTCAAAGATACATCAAAATCTTTAGTCTGCTCTTATTATACATATATTTCATCTAAATTATGATGAACACAATCTGTACCTATAATGAATTTATTTATTACTAAAAACGAATACAACAAATAATAAAAAGCCTTAAAATAAAAATTACATACTAAAATTAATCGTATAATAGACGCACAAATATTTACCTAAAGGATTATTGCATGGTACCATAATTAAATATTGCATTGTCATCCGATTTATACACGCATGCAAAATTTCAGCTCAATCGGAAACCGGGAAGTGGATCAAATTTAACTTGCAAGATTTGATTACACATAGACAGACAGACAGACAACGGTCAGGTGAAACTAAAAAAAAGCTTGTAAAAAGGACCACGTCGGCACTTGTCACGCTAAGACAATGCATCGTATGAAATCTGGTGGGGTATTATCTATTAGCTTTTACCGGCCTTCCCAGTAATATTAAAACCACGGCTTCTTTCGTTCCAGAGGAAACTATTTACAAGAATAACCAATGAGTACACAAAGCCAACTTGTTTGTCCCAAAAGGTCCGTATAAAAAAACAATAAGGACGGCGTTTGGCTGAAAAATTGGCGCCATTCGATCGAACGTTACAAATGGCGTCATCCATTCGCGCGGACCCGCTCAGTATGCCGCCCAACATTTAATTAAAATTTTAAAATGATTAGTTACACTGGAGGTAATTGGAAAAGTGGCAGGGAAAATGAAATAGATGTGCCGTTTTTCAAAAACTATTTCAAGGTAATTATGATAAATCGCATTTATCAATCTCTCTCTTTGGTCGGTCCCTCATGTCTGAGAATCGTGGTCAGTATCAGGGTTGCATCTGGAGCGGATGATCTGCCTCCACCGGTTTCTGTCCAACGCGTCTCCGACGACCATGTAGAAAGCAGAGGATAACGAGTCTAACTTGACAGTATATCTTATCGGTTTAATTAAATTCCTAAAAAAAGACAACGTTACTTCTGTAAGTTTACTCAATAAATTTTGTGATAAATTTGATAACAGTTCTTAAAGGTATCGCATTTAAAAATTTAAAATAAAATTATCTGATAATTTAAAGAAAGATAGGACCTATCAGTATTTTGTAATTTATTGTAAACAATTTCGTGTAGAAATTGATAAATCGGCACAAAATAGGTTCAGTGATTGATCTACGCTCAAATCTTAATAGGCAACTAAGTAGTTAATTTTGTATTTTGCAGAAACATCTGCAGACTTAAAGCTTAGAAATAATTTAAAAGAGGAAAATTCCCAGTATCGGGCGAGTCACGAACTCGCATCTCTGGATCACTATCCCATCGTTCTGCCAACTAAGCTACCGAGGCTTTACTCGAGGACAGTGAATATTTCCGACCCGTGCGCCTTAGGGAGGCGCCTAGCGACATCTATCGTAAGAGTATTACACGTCTCAAACGAGTTTAGAGTCGCGAGTTTATCTCGTCCGAAACAGTGAGTTTTCCACTTTTAATTTATTTCTTTCTAGTTAAGCTTTAGAGAAATAGCCATCCAATAGTGTCGAGTGTCACCATAACTCATTTGTGATTTTTCCTAGCTAAGTTATTAAAAAACAATACTTACATGTATTGTATTATTATTTCAAATGCTGATAGGTTCGTTCTCAGTGCTCTACAAAACTTCGCATAGAAAGTTTTGCATTTCGAAATATCTTGCAAGAACAAAGCGGGATTCATCATTTTGTTGAAAGTTGGCAGTTGCGACTTACTAACTCAAATCGAGAAAGTAAATCATAAGTTGATAAAGCACAAGTTTAAATTCGAAATAACTAGTCTCGACTATGACAAGTTATTGATAAAAATTCTGGATGTTTCTGTTACGCCAAAAGTTTCTTCGACGTGTTGGATTGTATCTAATGAAACTTTGCACATACAGTGACATGCGGTATGTCTAGTCCTGTAATTAGTCTTGTAATTAGTTTAATTAAAATATAGCTTCAGCTTCTAAAACAAACGAGCCAAAACAAGCTTTGTATGACAACCTAAAATTCGCTGTATTTATTTAACGACATATGTACGTATAGTATCTGAAGCTACATTAATTTTATTAATACCAGGATTACACGGCTCATGGGGTCTGATTGGCAACTTATCCCAAGAATGGTCGTAGGCCTACTTGTTTTTACGAAAACGACTGATATCTGACTTTCCAACTCAGAGGGGAAACTACCTAGGCCCTATATGATTTCTCCGGTTTTCCTCAAGATGTTAAGGTTGTCGCATAATATAATATTTATAATACAAGCTATGTAACCTCACTAATATAAAAACTGCCAATGGTCCTTCGAACCAGATTGAATAAGGGCATGCCAGCCTTTTTTAAGCAGTACATTTAACAGATTAAATATAAGAAACGTCCCGTCCCTTGGAGGATAAATTGTGAGCATGTCGGGGGTTGTAAAAACGGCACTTTATTCTCGGGCGTTAATGCTGTCGCCGCCGATCTGTCACCGCTAAGTTCCTTTGTCTTTTGTGATATTTAAGCGATGTCGCTTCGCGGTGGTCGGCAGAATAGATATCAGATGTTACACTTTGAAATTGTAACGTCAGGGGGCATATTTTATAAAATGACTATGGAGGATGTGGTGGACAGCTAGAGGATTACGAGCAACAAATATCGAATAAATAATAAATGATAATTCAGCCTATATAAGTCACACTGCTGGGCATAGGACTCTCCTCTCATGCGCGAGAGGGCTTGGGCTATACTTAGTCCCCACGCTAGCCCAATGCTGATTGGGGACTTCACATACATTGAGATATTTTTCGCCGATGTATGCGGCAGATTGCTTTACACCAAACAACAAATACCTATATTGTATTTTTGTTTTTCCTAATTGAATTGTTAATGTGAAGCAAACTGGGCAGGGTCACTGACTAGGCACTGTCTTCAGCACTTGGATAACTACTTTCATCATCATTAAATAATGATGAGACGTCCGTTAGCAAGTTAAAGGTGGAAGACATTCGGAAGGTCGCAGGGCACTATAGTCCGTTTTTTTTAGCATTAGAAAGAACTTGGCAGAAGTAAGCTTGTGGTTCCAAATCCGGCACTTTTAGCGGTAATAATTTGAAGTAAATTATATGTATTGACCATGCTACATTAGATAATTCAATAATTATTAACAATTAAAGAGCCTGATAAAAACTGCACGCTTGCTTCTGTGGAGTTCTTTCTAATGCTAAAAAAAACGAACTATACGGTAGTGAGCGAGAGAGGAGGCTAAAAATTGCAGCGGTTAATGTTCGTTTTCTTAGCATTAGAAAAAAGGTAAACATTCTTGACATGGTTTTTAATTGAAAAACACGTCTTAAGAATATGTTACGGCAAATATGTAACAATTATGAATCTAATACGATTATTTATATTCTTCTGCTTTCATAAGTACCTAATAGTTACTGATTTTTTAAAAGCGTTTTTCAATTAAAAGATATGTCAAGATCGCTTACCTTCTTTCTAATGCAAAAAAATGAACTATAAAGCGTGAAGAGATAACAGGCAGTCAGGCAGATTATTGGCCATAGTGAACTATCTTCTATCTAAGTCGCTTTGTCCCGGATTCTGGCGCATTCCGTGGCTGCATTTGCATACAGATGGAAAACGTCACAGGAACATTACTTAGCTGGCGACATGCTGCAAAAATGCAGTCTCCCCGAGCTCTTATTACGACGTAATAAAGACCTATTTAGAGCTTTGGGGCTATTTATACGTTTAAATGGAGCATTGGAAGACCACAATGAATGCTGTGTAAAGAAGTATTTTCCAGTCGCTTTTCTGTCATACTGATATTATATTTTTTTGGTTTTAAAGTACTTACCTAACTAACTGGGGTTAAAATACATTGGGAACAAATCAAATTATGTTTATTAAATATTATACACTGAAAAGGTTTGGCCAATCAAATGAGATTTTTTTCAAGAAATAATTCCCAGCAAGCTTGAAATCGTTCTAATACCTTCCTTTGGTCCTTAATGCGTGTAGTCCAAATTTTCTAGGAATTACATAGTTATTCAAAATGCTTTTTTTATCTAATTTGATTAGCCTATATTAAACGTAAAAATAAAAGAAAGTGTAAGTGTAAGTTTAACTGGGATAAGAAAAACTATGGCGGAACTATAAACTAAATTAAATGTTCCTAATTAAAGCTAATTCATAAACCGTTTATTTCATTTATTACATTAAATTATGGTACAGATATAACAAAAGTGGGCTGATAATACCTCCGAGAGCATGTCGTTGTCATTCATAAATAAAATTAACTTAATTATACATATTTACGTAGAAGGATTTTTCTCATACGGTTTCTTTTACTCCGAGAAAAATAATGTATGTTTCCCTTACCCCACCTGACTTACTTACTGTATAAAATTTAACCATAATGGCCCGTATAATCAATATAAATCTTAATAATGTTTCATAAATCAACCTCTCAATTATAATAGGTTCGCGGCTTGGCCAGCGCCGGGCAGTTTTCAATATAAATTCCGCGCAATCAAACCTGCGACCGACGTGATTGCAGTCATTTGTCGCGATCATTCGCAATCATAAAACGATCCTGTCCGTCAATCAGTTGCTATATTCTACGATTCGATTGATATGACGTATCGTAATGACTTTGAGAGTGTACGATTTTAGGTGTATAAAGTCCACTTTATACTCCTAAAAGCGTACACTCTCAAAGTCGTTATGTCCACATAATATAGGAAAATAGGTACATATAAGGACTGCTAGTCTCAAATGGGACTGGGCCGGTCACGTCTGCCGCATGCATCCAGACAAATGGGCTAGTGTAGCTACCAATTGGATCCCAGAAAAAGGGCGCGGACGCAGCAGGCCCAGACGGAGATGGCGGGATGACCTAGACACCTTTCTCAACAACTGGCTACTATGTCGGGAGTCGTGGAAGACAAAGAGGCCTTTTCCTAGCAGTGGGACACCATAATAGGCTAGCAATAAAAAAAGGTATATAAAATTGACAACGGCACTTTTTGCGATACATATCTGAGTATTTATTGTACATATCTGGTGGACACAACACAACTAACGCCAAGCAAAATACACTCGCGACATTATTTAGATATCAAAATGTGATGTCAAAATGTAACTTCAAAAGCTTCATCAAATCGAATGGATATATTGAATAAAACCCAATGCGATTGAATAATACAATTAACATTGAGTGGACTACGAGTAATTATGAGGTAATGAGAACGCGAAATACGTAATAAGGAAAAGAATCATAAAAAAAACTTGGATCACGCGTTGTTCTCACAAAACCATCACAGGAATTTGGGCTTTATGGGCTCTGCTATAAGATCCCAAGCTGATTATTGTTTAAAATTAGTCTCTCCTCAGGGTAGCGTCTTCCAATAATTCTGCCGTAATGGTCTAAGTAAGTTAACAAGCTCTCTCAGATGTCCTCCGTAAAAATTGATAATTTGAACTTTATCGGATCGTTCGAGACGTAAGAATACCCAGGGACAATAATAATTAAATTACGAGTTTTATTCGCTAACCTTAATGTAAAGTAGGCTAAGTATTATGAAGTCTGATGGTAGTTGCTAATTCATATTTTATGCAAATGTGTTTTTAGTAGGCATCGCTGGTAGTTATTGTTGAAAACAAAGTTAACTTGAACTTTCGAAATATTATTGATACAGTGATTTAAATTCAAGTCGATTGTATCTATTCTTATATGCACTTCACAACTTACAAAGACAACCAAATGCATCGCATAAATAGGTTTCGACGAGGGTATTTGAAGACGGGGCAATAAGGGGGACATGTTTAAATACAGTAGGGCACGAGTCCACTAAAAGACAGAGCTAGTATTTTGCTGTCAAGAACATTTTCTATGAAATACATTTTAAGGCGCCGCCGTGAGTTCAGCTCCTCCGAACGCAGCTCACTGAGCACTGAGTGGATTATTATTGTTATTTTTAATAACAAAAAGTAATCGACGATTTCTACTAAAAATAAAATTACGCATTTTTAGAAGCAAATCTTTTGTGCAAACGCAGTTATTATAATTTTTTTCTAACGAGCGAAAGTTGTTTAACCAGGTTTCAGCCCAACCAAAGAGGACTTGAAGGAACATAATTCGACGCAAGAGGTATATACAGTACAAAACAGCAACACTCCTAACTGTACATCGGTGGACCTTATTACAAAAGGCATAAGTAGTAGGGTAGATATATCGTTACACATTCAGTCGTGAACGCCAGTAAACGCTGGAGTCTCAATGGACGCGCGCCTAATTCCTGTGCAACGGAGTAATATACTGCACAACGCGTGCGGATGACTGTCACACCGCGTTGAGCTGATTATGATTTAATTTAATAGTATTTGAATTTTTGTATTGAATATTATTGATTTATTTTTATTTGTCAACTTGTATGTAAGCGACTTGGATATAATAACTACCTAAATATCGTTTTGATGTCAACGACGACACCGCAACAGTAATGGAGCTGCAGTTGTCATCCGAATGTCACCCATTATTGTCTCGCTATACTAAACGGATGTTCACTAATAAGTAATAATTAGTTATGAAATTGTTGTCTTCTTAAGACATTACGACTGAAATATCGATGTTTTGTCGAATAAAGCCAACTACTCACAGACTTTGCAGTTACAGATTGCAAATGCCACCATGAACGTAAATGACTATGGAAATATAAGACTTTTAATGTCACTGCGACACTTTCTCATTTCAAAGTCCGGGAAGAATTAACTTAGACGGTCTAGCCTTCGTTCCAGTGTGACTGCGGCCCGCCGAAAGCAAAAGGCTGCTCGTAGTAAAGGACAATATAAATGCTAATGGCGTGCACCCGCGCAGCCGACGCCGTAGAACGTACGGGAACGACCGTTATTGTCCCGCTAACATGCAAACGTCCTTCACTGTTCCGACTGTTACATGATCGGAATTAGGTCACCGGAGAAACGTGGATAATATGAGCAACTATAAATCATCCTGATTAGGTGAAAATTAACATTTCGGTAGTCGCTTATGGGTCTACTGGACTCAGTGGACTTCATCGTCAACTCTTACGAGCAGCGCGTGATTTTACATAGGAATGAAACACTGTGATCGGTCTTCATGCTTACTATTTGCTTGCAGGTTACCGCCAATCAGTGTTATGGCTGAGTCGTAAGCATTTAAAAAGCAAAAGGCTGCTCGTAGTTAAGGACAATATAAATGCTAATAGCGTGCACCCGCGCAGCCGACGCCGTAGAACGTACGGGAACGACCGTTATTGTCCCGCTAACATGCAAACGGCCTTCAGTGTTCCGACTGTTACATGATTGGAATTAGGTCACCGGAGAAACGTGGATAATATGAGCAACTATAAATCATCCTGATTAGGTGAAAATTAACATTTCGGTAGTCGCTTATGGGTCTACTGGACTCAGTGGACTTCATCGTCAACTCTTACGAGCAGCGCGTGATTTTACATAGGAATGAAACACTGTGATCGGTCCTCACACTTACTATTTGCTTGCAGGTTACCGCCAATCAGTGTTATGGCCGAGTTGTAAGCATTTAATCCGGTGTGACTTCGGCCCGCCGAAAGCAAAAGGCTGCTCGTAGTAAAGGACAATATAAATGCTAATAGCGTGCACCCGCGCAGCCGACGCCGTAGAACGTACGGGAACGACCGTTATTGTCCCGCTAACATGCAAACGTCCTTCACTGTTCCGACTGTTACATGATCGGAATTAGGTCACCGGAGAAACGTGGATAATATGAGCAACTATAAATCATCCTGATTAGGTGAAAATTAACATTTCGGTAGTCGCTTATGGGTCTACTGGACTCAGTGGACTTCATCGTCAACTCTTACGAGCAGCGCGTGATTTTACATAGGAATGAAACACTGTGATCGGTCCTCATGCTTACTATTTGCTTGCAGGTTACCGCCAATCAGTGTTATGGCTGAGTCGTACGCATTTAATCCGGTGTGACTGCGGCCCGCCGAAAGCAAAAGGCTGCTCGTAGTAAAGGACAATATAAATGCTAATAGCGTGCACCCGCGCAGCCGACGCCGTAGAACGTACGGGAACGACGGTTATTGTCCCGCTAACATGCAAACGGCCTTCACTGTTCCGATTGCTAAAAGATCGGAACTAAACTGAAAACATTATGTCATATACAGTGGAAACTGGATAAGTGGAACCTGGGTTAGTGGAAAACCTCTTTAAGCGGACCGAAGTTCTCGGTTCCAGTCCCTAGGCAACGAATTACCTCTATAAGTGGAATTATGGGACCTCTATAAGCGGAATCCATTTTTTCGAAAAAATTTATTTTTACCTCTGTAACTGGAAGCAGCCGTCTTCGAAACCTCTATGAGTGGAATAGCTCAGCGTTATAAAATTTGTATTTTTAATAAACCGTCACAAGGAGGGTAGTTTGTTTCGTTAACATTATGGTTCGTGTTTTAACTACGTATTTTGTATGAGTATATACTGGTTGCTCTTGCATAAATAAATATTAGGAGTGATTTTGGTTAATTGATTTTATTTTTGAAATTATGAAAATTGTATACGAGTACTACTTAACTGTGCATTATTTACAGTACTTATTGCTTTTTTGAAGTCAGAATTACATACCTATTTTTTAATACATACATATTTAATAAAAGATGATTATTTAAGTCTTGGTCTTTTATTTGACCATACTATACGTGACCTCTATAAGCGACATTACTAGTATCCAGAACCTCTATTAGCGAGAGCCTCTGTAAGTGAGAAAACGTTTTATTTGAACCTGGTTAAGTGGAAAACTGGATAAATGGAAAACCTGGATAAGCGGAACTAAACAGCCGGTCCCTTGCGATTCCACTTATCCAGTTTCCACTGTACTAAGGAAAACGTCACTTTTGCACTGCCATATACTCGTATCTGATCCATATCGTATCTTTAGCATATTTTGACATAAAATTCTAATAAACGTTTCTTCAAACAAAAAAGTCATTTTTGACACTAACTTATCCGATCCGTATCGTTTCTTTAGCAAATTTTTGACGTATCTTAAAGTTCGAATCAGGCCGTAACGCAGTGGGTTCTATCCTGTTACGGCGGTATCCAGTTGATATTTGACTGCGGGCTGGATTTCTTCTCTCTGTAGAATAAAATAGGTGTATATCTCAAACATAGGCCTAAGGGTTAATTTTATTTACGGTTAGTTGCCGCCCGTAGCAAAGAGGGTCACTTGCGCATCAATTGCCATGTGTTATCGCTATCACATGATAACACCCGTATGAGATTGTAACAGCCACCAAGGGGACATTATATCTATCTCACTTAATCTTAGGCAAATGGTTGTAGCGAATGTGTGAATTAGCTTTTTGAATAATTCATAGGGAGTCAACTAAAAGTAGCAAATGATCGACAAGAAATCCGAGTTTTACTACTACAAGAGGTTTTTGCACATTATGGAAGATTAGTCCAAAACCAGGAAGGATAGGTACGGCAGCACATATGTAGTAGGTGGTACTGCTACTTAGATAATTTCAGGTTGATGAACGCTTTGGTCACTGCTGTCTACCATCTTAACACATCCATCCATCTTTGTTTGATAAGTTCGCCTTTGTACCTTTATTTCTGTAAATATTATGTAAACCTGTGTTGTGTACAATAAAGTGATTACTACTACTACTTAAATAGTTTGTCAACAAAAGTTGAACGTCGTGCGTGCCAGCGTATAGAAATTAAATAAGAAAAACGTTTTTAGCGAAGCCTGCAGATGTAATAATTCAATTGAATACAGCACCATCAATTTATAACAACTACATACTCGTAAACTATTTCACCTGTACTTTCTAACTTAGTTGCGATATTCTATACTTTGTTTGAGTTGCCAAAACCCGTAGTAATAAAAACAATTGTCTATGAATTAAATTTGTTTTTTCTTCTTTTTAGGTAGCGTATTTAGGTAAATTATTTTGCATAAAATGCCGATATCGCCTTTCATTGGTAATAATGGTTTTAAAATTGTGTAATGCTTGACAATCATAATATACATTAGAATAGATTAGTATAGAATAAAGGATGACTCACGTTAGACCGGGCCGTGTCCGGCCCGGGCCTTCCGGCGCTTACTTTTCTATGACATGACAGGCGATCACGTGATGCTTTCCATGGCAAACGATGCGCCGGAAGCTCCGATCCGGACCCATAATAATATTATGAAATATATAGATCTAAATCATGCGGAATATATTGACAAATTTACCTTAGGCACATTTACACAATGACACAAAAACCGTCAAGGCTTCAAACTTAACGACATCCCTTCTTGCAATGTGTTTAACATTATCTAGGCTAGGATACAAAACTAGTACAAAACTTAGATAAAAGTGACTTAGAGTAGGCGATGCAGTGCTAAAAGCATTATCGTGTCCAGCGCACCGCAAGCAAGTACGCCTATTTCTAAAGCCTAAAGACCTAGTCGCACTGTGGGTTAGTGAATCGACTATAGGTGTAAATATTTATATAGGATAGATAGTTGCCCTGTAATAAGTAAAACCAGTTTTTTTCAGGTGTCCTACTGCTGGGCAAAGGCCTCCCCCCTAGACCTTCAATCCTCCCGATTAAGTGCAGCATCTGTCCAGTTGCTGAGAAATGTGTCCAGCTCGTCCCGCCATCTCCTCTTAGGCCGACCTTGCCGGCGTTTACATTGTGGCACCCACTCCGTGGCTAGTTTAGCCCACCTCTGTGGGTGCATGCGTCGTACATAACCCCCCCTATGAAATGTCAAACACCCCATTTATTTTACTTATTCGAAATCTTTCACTTGCTCAGGTATTAGCACGAGGGGTTAGACAACAACTTTGATCCCTTCTAAAACAAATAACTATTTATTCATGAATGAATAAAGTTGCTGGCGATGTTTCCACGAAAACATTTATCTAGGCTATAGTATAATTGGCAAAACGGATTACGGTCTCCTCAAAGACATCATCAAGGGTAGGTGCTTGTATTTGAAGAATGAATCGCGTATTCAGAGAACAAATTCAGGGAGATAACAATACAATTTAAACATTTATGGAGACTCACAGGAATACTAACGCCCCTTGGAAAATTTAAAATACGGGGTAGCTGGAATTGAGTTACGTTACACGGTTCAGTATACGAATTTAAATCAGTAAATATAAATTAGTATCA
Source organism: Cydia fagiglandana (assembly GCF_963556715.1). Lineage (NCBI taxonomy): Eukaryota > Metazoa > Arthropoda > Insecta > Lepidoptera > Tortricidae > Cydia > Cydia fagiglandana. The sequence continues at coordinate 20,878,200 of NC_085938.1, forward strand.
TCTTTGAGAAAGATTCATAAATATGGGAGCTTAGGTACCTACCTATTTTGGTGTGCCCTGGTGCACTCGGATCTAACCTTTTCTCCAAACTCGTCAGTGAAACCTACGCTACGCCAGTTTTCCGACGCAAATTGATTTATTCCAGTCATTACCAAATTATATAATTTTTACTAGGTCGATGGCAAACATGCTTACGGCCCGCCTAATGGGAATCAGTCTCCGCAGCCCATGTAGGTACGTCTGCAACACCAGAGAAGCCACATGCGCGTTGCCGACCCTAACACTCCACGCCCTCGTTGAGCCCTGCAAGCAAGAAAGTTGAGCAAGTTAATATATTTCAGTCATACCAAATTACACAAATAAATTACATATTTATTTGTATAATTTGGTATGACTGAAATATATTCTGCTATTTTACTCCTTATACCTTAATAATATATGTTGCGTCAAGTACCGTGAACGGTTCTTTAATTGTCACCGTTCATCTGAAAAATCTATAATGGATGAACCTCCACCAGAACCCTGAAGCCGGATCAGAACAGGTAGCAATTACAGTGTTACTTTGTGCGCCGCGCTGTCGAAATAAACAACTTATTTTGGGGCAACACAAAGAATTCATGAATTTATAATGCGCTGGGAAATTAGCTTTTTTCTCGCACTCGGCCGCGCGGGTGCCGCGCCGCGTGGTGCGGAAGATATCCAGCGCTGTCTACCTACAGCACTAAAACTACCTTGTAATATATATAGGCTGCATAATTATGTTCTAAGTATATAGTGAGAGAAGTAAGTTGTCTCAGGCGATGGCGCTTGGCACGATTATTCCTAGGAACGTACTAAGTTAATCTAATGCCATAGCCACGAGGTTAACTCTTGGCTACCAATCAAAACGGGAGCGGGAGGAGGGAAAAGTGGCATTGGCGGTCCATTCTGCGCTCTGTTTCTGTTTACTTGTAACAATCAGATCAAGCTTGTTATCCGTTTCGTATAGAAAAAAGGACAAAGATATATGATGTATTAATTTGTGCCTTATTATACAAGAAATGGATTTTAGCACAAAAACTAAAAATATATGTAATTTTTGTCATTATTTCGTTATAAAAATTACCCCATTTAGCCCATTTTTTTTCCTTTTTCTGAAATGTACTTCTAATTTCACTTTACTTTAGATTCGCAAAGTGAACTACTGGTAACTCCTTTAATATGTAACCAAAAAAAACACTTAGAGGAGAAACAATGTAACTGGCCATTTCCATCCTTTCCTACCTTTCCAGTTATCTCTTGCCATAACTTTTTTATTATTTACGATCGTTTTTTAAGTCATTACCTGAAGATTCGATACAGGCCTGTCGCGTCGGTAGAATAAGATGATTTCAATTCAAAAGAAATGTGAGAGCATCGTATCATGCTAAAGATGTTGGGAACGAATTACCTTCTCTTTGTTCACAGACTTCACAGTGCATTATTGGATTAGGTTTTTGTGAATGTGGATGTTAAAATGTTTTGGAGGCTTGGGAATAAGGAAACGGAAGTAAGACGTGTTAATTGGATAAATGAGAAATAAATTTTTTATTTTCAACCCCAAAAGGAAAAACGGAGCCCTTATAGGATCACTCGTGCGTCTGTCTGTCCGTCTGTCACAGCCTATTTTCTCCAAAAGTACTGGACCAATTAAGTTGAAATTAGGTACACATAATATATATAAATTCGTGACCCAAAGACGGACTACTTACGTAAACAAATAAATTTTAAACATGGAGGTCACTTTTGGGGGGTAAATGAGAAAATTAAAATATATTGTTTTTTTTAAACTATATCGTATTACATATCAAATGAAAGAGCTTATTTTAAGGATCACAAATATATATTTATTGTAATTTTAAAATTATTAATTTAGAAGTTATTTAAGAAAATATCCAACAAATTACCATTCCCCCTTTATCTCCGAAACTACTGGGTCTAAAATTTTGAAAAAAATACACAAAATAGTTTTTTACCTATAGATCACAGGTAAACCTATTAGAAATATGCAGTCAAGCGTGAGTCGGACTAATTACTTAGTTTTTGATTCGAACCCTACGGGTTTCTTAAAGGCAATTCACTCGCGTTTTACATATAAAAAATATATTGCTACAAATGAGGTAATGTACGGAACCCTTGGGACGCGAGTCCGACTTGCACTTGGTCGGTCTTTACTCTGTGTGATAATAAATAAGATTTTCCAAAAATAAAAAATTGCCATACAAATGTCGAAAAAATACCCTCTTCAAAAATTGACCCATATACATAATTATTATACCAGCGACCCGCTCCGACTTAAGATAAGTTCAGTAGTTTTTGACTTTATTGCGAATATGCAAACAAACACACAAACAGACGGCGGGGGTCTTTGTTTTATAAGATGTATAATAGTGATACATTCAATAGTATTTCCACTACTAAGCATTTAAATTCTACTAATAGGTTTGAAAACGAGTGGTCAATACCACTAGATTCCCAATTTTACCTTACCTAACTGTAGAAATATATCTCTATTTGGAATAGTAATCCAGAGGGTCTACAGCGAACCACGTTATTAGAAGTGTTGCCTCCCTGTCACACTTACGTACAAATTTACAAGTGTGACAGAGATGCAACACGTCGAAAGTAGTTCGCGGTAGCCCCTCAGGGTGGTAGATATTTTTGTCGCGTAGTTTCATCCAATAGATGCTGACTATACCAGGATAAAGGTAAATGCAAATGTCTCATAAACTACATTAAAAATATGAGGAAAGTTCAGCTCGCGTGCCCCGACCATTCATATCCTTCAGCATCACAATATAGACACCTTATTCCGGCAAGGAATTATAAAGCAAAGCAAAGACAGGGCATTTATTAAAGTAGCCCGGTGTTGAGACGGGGCCACGAAATCGGTCGGGCCGTGTCTGTACCCTTTTGATACGTAAGAACTGTGTACTGAGTACAAATATTTAAAATTTAAGCGTGTATTTGGCATTTTTGTAACCCTGGCGTGAATTGTGGCTGAGCAAGTGTGTTTTGGAGTGAAGACCCCGGCTAGGCAGAAAAAGTGTAGGTAGACCACCCGCCCGTTGGTCCGATGACTTAAAGGAGACTGGAGGACCAGTTTGGACAAGGGAGACTAACAGCCGCTCAAAGTGGAGAGAGAGATTGGAGAGGCGTATGCCCAACGGTGGGTAAGCACCCGCTGAAGAAGAAGAAGAAGAAGAAATACCTTAATTTGTCGAACAGTTGACACACTCGTAGTTAGTTTGGAAATTAAAGCCCGAAAGATCATATTCTCGCCATTATTTGAAGAGTAAGGCAAGATAAAATAAAAAAGAAGTAAATATTATGGGTCAAGTAAACTAATTGACTTAAAAGAAATGGGGGCTTTAAATATGGATCTATATCTGAATCCCTAAAGTTTTTTCTCCTATCTTTGCATACCCTAATATTGTTTGTCATAATGATCAGTTGTCCTAACACTCGTATACCCTAATTTTGGTTTCCCTTTTATCGACTAGCCGATTTTTTTTCGTCCTAATATGTTTTTCCCTAATGGCACTTTCCATATTGGGTATTTATCCTAATGTTATGTAGCATAATTCTTTTTTTGCCTAATTATTGTTAGGCCTAAAAATTATATATCCTAACCATCATGTTACCTAATTTTACTTAGCCTATCGTTTCTTGACCTAATACTCGTATATCCTAATTTAAATTTCCCTCCTAACCTAACCAATGGCAGCATTTCATTTTTGCGAGGATCGCAGTTCTAACCTAACCTAACCCACTTTTGTGACAGCAGTTCGTTTTTTCGAGGGTCACAGTTCTAACCTAACCTAACCCACTTTTGTGGCAGCAGTTCGTTTTTTTGAGGGTCACAGTTCTAACCTAACCTAACCCACTTTTGTGGCAGCAGTTCGTTTTTTCGAGGGTCACAGTTCTAACCTAACCTAACCCACTTTTGTGGCAGCAGTTCGTTTTTTTGAGGGTCACAGTTCTAACCTAACCTAACACACTTTTGTGGCAGCAGTTCGTATTTTTGAGGGTCACAGTTCTAACCTAACCTAACCCACTTTTGTGACAGCAGTTCGTTTTTTCAAGGGTCACAGTTCTAACCTAACCTAACCCACTTTTGTGGCAACAGTTCGTTACCATTCATTATGGAAAGTAATTGTTATGATAATTGATCAATAGGAAAAGTAACTGTTATGATAATAGATTATTAGGGCAATAGCCATTAGGTCAAAACAGTTAGAGCATGTTATTTTATGCCAAACATTGTTAGGGATTTCGAAAATATGGTAAAATACTTTAGGGATCTTGATAGTTATGATATAAATGCTTAGGTCAAATGATTCTTAGGCTAACCATTACATTATGGAAAATAATCGTTATGACAATTGATCGTTAGGGCATGTGCCCATTAGGACAAACCAGTTAGAGCAAGTGACTTTAGGACAAACGTTGTTAGGGATTTAGAATGACACCCTTTAAATATTACTCTGACGCCCAAAGATACAAGTTGTTCGTAGTTAAAGCTTTTTTTTTTAAATCAGAACTACTCATTAAGAACTTCCGTTATTATGATGATTGACCTTTGACATCATAAGAAAGATATAAAGTCTATATTTAACAAATTATCATTAATCAGTAAATGATACCTACTTATTTAAAGCACATTAAGTATACAGGAGAGTCTTTTCAAAAAGGCTTATTTCTCTATGAAGACCATACAAAATGAAGTCCTTTGGAAAAGACACTCTTCAATAGATAACTAGGTATCTGTTCGATCAGATGTATAAATGCTGGCAGGACATTGCTGAATATTCAAACATAACCAATTAAGTTCGAATTTTAAGTGGTATCGAATTTGAACCACCGTTCGAAAGGCAATTAGGCTGCACGCCAGACAGACATGTACCTAGTCATAGATCTTACAAATAGGTATGACACCCGTAGGTAAAGGGTTAGTAAGTTAAAGTTGTAATTTTAATTTGTTTTCAATCATATATATTTACCATCCATACCTTAGCAGTTTAACTTTAGTATACAGCTAGTGATATAGCCGAACGATTTGACGAGCAAAATTTGAAACAGAAGTGTACCTATTTAAATGTAAAAGCCCGGGCGATGGCCACTTCTTCCCTGGCAAGTTTCGCGAGGTATGTTTTCCTGGCTTTACATCCCCTCTTAACTTCTCTAGCGTTAGGCGTACCTATTGGATGTTGTATTTTATGAATGTTGATATATGTTTTTCATGTTACTATAATAGTCACTGTAATTTTTTTATAATATAATCCGCTTCTGTAATGGCCCGCGCGTACCTATTGGATGTTGTATTTTATGAATGTTGATATATGTTTTTCATGTTACTATAATAGTCACTGTAATTTTTTAATAATATAATCCGCTTCTGTAATGGCCCGCGCGCACCGTGATAGATCACCCGCCGCCGCCACCCGGCGCGAATCTGCATCTGCTTATATACCACTTTATTTTGCACTCTATTTATTACTCACGCCCTTAACGATCCCCATATTAGAAAAGATAGAAAACATAAATTCTCAATCTCTAAAATTTATACAAGCAACAAGGAAGCAAAGTTGTTGTTTAACTCACCGTGCTAATTAATTGAATACTCGAGAAAGCGAAGGATACCAAAATAGACCAAATCAAATTTAAATTAACGTTATTAAATACTTGTCATTCAAAATCGTCATTTAAATGTCAATTCTACTAACCAACACGAGAAAATTCAGCTCAAAATTTGCATCAAATTACTTTGCCACTTTTGTGGATAAAATGCAACGTTCTCATCAGTTTTTAAAGAATAAAGATAACCATCACGAGATGGTAAGTTGGAAATTTATTTGCCATTGTACTATGTGATCTAATTATTAGAGATGCCACGAATATTCGGCAACTATTCGGTATTCGGCCTATTCGGCCACTTACATCTATTGCACCTACCTAAAATGAAAAATTACACAAAAAAATAACCAAACACTAGGTATATTTAATGTTTAAAATGTTTTCTTGGAAAGTGGTTAAATACGAAGGCACGTTTTTGAGCATTAGTTGAATCCAAAATATTTTATTTTTATCATGGGTCTGATTTGATTGACGCTAATTACATTCATCAATTCTGTTCAACATAAAAATATATCTTAGCAAACTTTGTGCTTTGTTGGCGAACAGTTTTCGTAATAATTGTGACTCAAAATGTTCGCATGTCATGCCGAATATTCGGTATTCGGCCGAGAGGGAGGCCGAATATTCGGTATTCGGTATTCGGCCAAATCCACTATTCGGGGCATCTCTACTAATTATAAACTGAAATAGATTACAATTGTAATTAACAGTATTTAAGGTAGGAAAATTAACGTATTCAGTAATCGGCAACAGTATCGAGGTGAAACTGCAATTGCAGGAGGTTGCAATCAATCGCCGAGCAACATTCCACTGAGCGGTGCATTTGAGAGATAAATGCACACGTGGCCGAGTACAGTCGGAGATGGCCATTTCTATTTAAACCCCGAATTTGCATTTGAGATTTTTGAAGTGAAAACTTCTTTAGCGGCGCTGTGCACTTTTTGTGATGGGGAAAAATGTCAAACTCGCGAGAGCGTAAGACGTAAGACGCTTCGTAAGACGGACTCGTGACCTGATCGAAAAACTGTGTGTCATTGAGTTTTCACTTCTACCGGCACTCCCGGAGTGCAACCCGATGTATTTTTTTTTGTGTGATTTTCACTCGGAATCACGAGCCCTTTCGATCTTACTTCGAGAAAATTCCCACAATTTCATACATTTTTTTGTCCGTTTTGTTACGGGCGTAGAAGGTTGTATTAAAAACCGTAACAAAACGGACCAAAAATTTTGGGAATACTTTTTTCTCAGTCAATATGGAAAAAAAACTAGTTAATCTGAACAGAAATAAAGTAAAAGTTCCCATGCAAATGTAACACAAAGAGTTTTTGGTACTTACAAAATTTTGGTAAAAAAATCTACTTTTTCCTAATCAAAACACGATACCGAATATGCCTTTAAACGGATCCTTACTATTTTTGTTTGGTACTTCCTGTATTTAAATTTATTGTTAACTTTAACATAACCAGGCCCAGTTGAACCAACCACATTTAACAGACTGATTATAGTCAAACAGTAGCATAGTATGAAATTCCCATACAAAAAAAACTGCGAACGCTTTAACACTTTCGCAACCCGGCAAAAAACGGCGCACTACCCCAGAAACTGGTTGTCCATATCTGCGTACAAAACAACCCGCTGGGCGGGTTGCCCGGCATCTGAGCAAACATTACGAATGCCTACCAGGCGGGTTCTCGGTAGTCAAAGTGTTAACGGTGACAAACGGTTTGGTGCAACCGACCCTTAGATGACTCTAAGGACATATTCAAAGATGTGAACGCGACTGTACGCGTTAGTGAGGGTGGTAATGTCGTACATTAATCATTTCGCCGAATGTATGACGTCTGCCGTGAACTTTGCTCCGCCCAGTTAGTTCGGTGAATTAATGGTTGCCTTGCAAATTCGAGTAGTAGTAGAGTAACTAGCAATTTGGGAAATAGACACAGTCGCCATCAAATATATCGGGGCGGCCGAGGTGCTCAAAAATATCTGAACACGCACTCTAGTGACTCTATTGTTAAGTAAGAATTATAATAGAGACGTTTTCACACTTACCTTTTGTGAAAATGTTTTGCCATAGATCAGTAAAAATTGTTAGCCTAGTCGGTAATATCCTTGGTCACGGGTTTTAAGCCGTCTCATACCTCTATTTCGATTAATCGGAATCAATGTTTTCTATAGAACAGCTGATTTGTTTTCACGATTTCGGGGTTGGTCGCGTAATAAAAGTTGTTCAGTATGACCTACATATTCACCCCTCAAAGTTTATTCTGTGATAACAAAAGCACCCTGTACCTACAGGGGTCCTATCTCATCGCATAATAATTGATTGTCATAATGTAATGTTGCGCATAAATCTCTTTTCACATATTTTTTCTCCAGCTGAAACAGAAAGTATTTTCGAAAATATTTTGCATAGGTTGTGTAGAATAGGGTAGGTTAGGTAAGGTTTGTGATATGATTTTTCAGAAACGTTAATATTTCCAGCACAACAACAAATATGCGAAATGAGTTTTATGCGTAACATTACATTAGGACAATCAATTTATTATGCGACCCAATATGGACCCGTACCAACATCTCTATACTAGTATGTATGTATGTATGTATTTACTTTATTGTACATAGAAATATAAACACGAGAAACACAGTTACAGAGTCAATTAAATACAACAAAGGCGAACTTATCCCTGAATGGGATCTCTTCCAGTTAACCTTTGAGGAAATGAGTAGAACAGAAGTAACGATGAATGACAAACAAAAGCAAAAGTGTACAATCCCTAGAATAAATAAAATGCACGTTTTGAATACACATTACTCCAAATATACATAAATAGAAATATAACAATACAAGAGTACATATACATATAATATATATAGGTATAAATAAAAATAAATAAATACTCAACATATAATATAAATAGATATATAGATATTAATTCGAACCAGAAAAGTAAAGGAAATGAAAGAAATAGGTACTTAATCGGGAAAAACAGAATTATCTAAGTATCGGAAAGCCACAATTTTCTAAGCCTCTCCTTGAGTGATGCTACAGACTAGTCCACTGATAACTATTTTAATGTCGTCACTCCAAACTGCCTTCACCAAATAAACACCATCCTAATCATCTCTCCGCAACTTCATCCTAACTGCATCTAGATTCACTAACGCTAAGACTAACTAACCCTAGATTAGTTCCATCGACAGAGGTGGGGGGTACCTCCTCCCCCCTCCCCTGAAGGGGGAGAATTATCGCTTCAGCTTGACCTGTAGTTCACGTGCACTAAGCGGGGATAAATGGACAACATCGTGTTTTCAAGGTATAGCTACTGCAGTAGATAACGGACAATGTGGTACAGTTGGCTGCTGTTCATCTATATCAAATTTCAAAATTATTTATTTAATGTAATTTACACATATAGAAATACAAAACAATAAACATATAATACATAAACACATTAATATTTGACAAATAGGTGTCATAAAGTGGTAGCCAAACTATTAAATTTATCTTCTCACTTGTAGGGGAATGTAGAGTGTAGACCCTTACAGTGGAGCATTATGGGCCAGACTGTCTGCCTGATCCGAACTTTAAGATACGTCAATTAATACATCCAGAAATATATGGATTAGATGTGTCAGTGTCAAAAGTGACGTATTTGTTTCATTTCATTTCATTTCATTTATTTATTGCATTCCATGGTATTTACAGATGGTATTTTAAATTGAATTGTACAACATGGACCCTGCATAGGGTATGGCAAGTTAACCTTACAAAACATATTATACGTATTGCTAAATTAGTTAGTTTCATCATAGTAAATAATAATTATGGAATCTATTCAACACTAATAATAATCAATACGAATTTAAATGCTATACTTGTTTATATAATGCAATGATGTCAAATATTAATAATCAAATTTAAGCTGTCGTGAATCATACTAACACTAAGCGATACAGTAACTAATTATGTCAATTCATTTATAATAATAATAGTGTCAATTTATTTATAATAATAATTATGTCAATTCATTTATAAAATAATAATTCATTTAATCATTCGAAGGAGATAGTGTCAATTTATTTATAATAATAATTATGTCAATTCATTTATAAAATAATAATTCATTTAATCATTCCATTACATTGAGACAAAGTTATCGGTTTCAGTAAAATTAATTCTCAGCATTATCATTATTGTCAGATGCCATAAATTCCTGATAAGAATAAAATGATTTATCAATTAACCACGTTTTCAGTTTATTTCGAAACATATTATAAGTTTCAACGTCTTTAATAGAATCAGGGATTTTATTATATATTTTTATCGACTGGTAATGGGGCCCGTTTTTATACATAGTTAATTTAGGTTCAGGGAGAACTAGTTGTCTATTTCGACGCGCGCTTTTAACATACTGGAAGTTGGATATGTGTTTTCTTACAAATAGTCCAGCCTCCAGTATGTAAATACATGGTAAGGTTAGAAGCTTTAGGTTAATAAAGTGAGTTTGAAGAAACGTCACGTTTGACACTGACATATATCTAAATCATATCTTTTCTAGATCTATGTGACGTATCTTAAAGTTTGAATCGAGCAGTGTATTTCCGTTATCATCCTCAAGATGGTGTTGGGACTATCCCCACCGGCTCACCAGGCGCACACGCAAGGTCGCTTGAAAATAATCGACGCGGACCTCAGCAAACATTCCTGATGCGCTACAGAAGAGAGGCAGCCCCATCATCACCCGGATCTCGTTATCATATTGGACTCGAAGGGAGCTATAGGCCCGCTGCCCGTCAATGTATTACTGAATCGCAATTAAAAAGGGATTGAGATAGCTGTCAATCCATATTGATTTAGACGTAAGTGTATGGAAATCTGTCATTTCTAATCCCTTTCTGATCGCGGCATGATAATACGTATTATGTCATATAGGCTAATTTATAAAGATTGTGTGAGATTTTCTACTTCTTGCCATAAAACGGGAGTTCAGATTTAGACTACACCAGCATTACTGCTGCAGTCGGCATTAATGTTAGGCAGTAACGCTGGTGCAGTTTGCATCCGAACGGCACCATAAGCGTGTGTGTCCAAGTGTACTGCGGTGGTAGATAAAGTTAATACGCATTGTCGTAGTTAATAGATTGGGGCATGGGGATGTTATCGTGGAGGTGGTTGCGGTATTCGATGTCTCGCCGTGCATCTCGCTCCCACCAATATACAAGAACGAGCAAGATACAAGGCGAGCGGTGAAAATTGGGTCCATATTGGGTCGCATAATACCTAATTGATTGTCCTAATGTAATATAACCTACGCATAAAACTCATTTCGCATAATTGTTATTGTGCTGGAAATATTAACATTTCTGAAAAATTATAACAAAAACCTGACCTAACCTACCCTATTCTACACAATCTATGCAAAATATTTTCGAAAATACTTTCTGTTTCAGCTGGAGAAAAAATATACGAAAAGATATTTATGCGTAACATTACATTATGACAATCAATTATTATGGGATGAGATAGGATCCCGTGAAAATTATTATTAAAATTTTAATATAGCCCGTGTGTAATGTGTGCGAGTTATCGCACCATACTTGTGCTGCAGTATCTAGTAGGTACCTAGCCGACCGAATGGTAACTACCTTTATATCCGATGTGATCGTTTTTTTCTTCCCTTCATATTCGAGTATGTTCCGTTTCACAGATTACTTCCTAATAGATACAACGCAAGTGTAAAACTAGAGACACTCTTTTTCGCCTATTTGGATCGAAAGTACCTGTGATTTTGAGTAGACATAACATGAAAAAATCCATCATACAAAAGAAATCGCTTACATTTATAAATAAAATGGCCGACCCATAAGATGCGCCACTGTGTATTGTGTGGGCCAATCTCTCTCTCTCTCTCCTCAGCATTATTATTCCCATCTGATTGTGGGGTCTGCTTTCCTGGTCATTTCTCGCCACTTCGCGCGATCGGACGTGTCGTCTACTGAAACGTCGCAGGCCCTCATGTCTTTTGCTATGGTGTCTGCCCATCTCATCTTCGGTCTTCCTCTTCCTCTGGACCCGGCAATGTTCAGATCCATAGCAACATTCCCAATGTAATCAGGAGGTCTTCCTTTTACGTGCCCAAACCATCTCAGTCGGCTCTCTTGTAGCTTATCGGCGATATCACGTACTCCGAGGCTACCGCGAACGTATTCGTTGCGTATCTTATCGAGCCGCGTTACTCCGCACATCCACCGAAGCATCTTCATTTCGGCGACTTGGACAGATCGGACATGGCTCTGCGTCATAGCCCATGTTTCACTCCCATATTGTGTGGGCCAATATTTGTATTTAATACCCGGCGAGTAATATTGATATTATTATGCGCCATCTAGTAATAACTAGTGATCCGTTTGCAACCCGACACCCTACTTTTGAGTCCGCACATTGAGGCCAATTCATACTTACAATGTGACATCAAAATGATATCTAAATGATGTCAGTCGCGCGTGCATTTCACTCGTACTTGTCCGTACATGTTTGGCGCGAACGTCACGAAAGGACACTGAAATCATTTAGATATCATTGTTACGTCACAATATAAGTTTGAATTGGCCTCTTAGTCGATTTGAGCCTTTATTTATTTGACTGGAAACAGCTACTTTTACAATTTCTGTCTGTTTTGTTTCTTTTAAATTAACTCGTCGTGTTACGTTGGATTATGTTACAAAAAGGGTTTCAAGATTTGAAGGGGTCGCGGATCATTTACAATTAGACGGAGCAAGTTAGATAAATAAAAGCCACTACACACTAGCTTTTTCACATTAACAATAAATTTCACTTATTGGCTGTTGTATTATAGAGTTGTTATGTATTTTTCATGTCACCATATGATCACTATAAATGTTGTATTGACTTGCGAAAGAGCCTTTGAAGTACTTACAGAATACATTTTTGAATTTTTGTAACCGCTTGTTTCGTTTTTACGTAGGCTACCGTACTCGCTTACTAAAAGACGGGCATTTCCATACGGGAACTCTCAATACAAACGTAGACCCCATTTTCCTCCCTGGATACTGACATTTACCATAGTTATGTCCCGTCGTTTCACTTTTTCGGTATGTATATCAGTATAACGTTGTTTATATTATATCATTGTGTCGTTCAGAAATTGTTAAACAAAGAACACTTGCCTTTTCAAATTGTTCCAGAAGCCATATTAATTCACCTTCTTCACGTTATTGCTCGAGTACTCAAACAGACGAGTGAAAAACACCGCACAGCGCCGGTACAAATAGCTACTTAGTTGACGAGACGCTCCGGCTGATTGCCGCCCATACTTTGTTGTGGAAACACGAGACAGCGATGCAGACGGGCGCGCTGGCTAAGAAACTGTGAATAAAATTAGCGCATCGGGTGCCGGGAACCCGCTCGGCGGGTTCTCTCTTCGCAGTCGCTTTCCTCTACAAAGCGGGAAAATGCTGGGATAGGCTTCGAACATAGGATGTTAGTCATAAGTGAAAAACACCGAACAGCGCCGGTACAAATAGCTCCTTAGTTGATGATACGCTTTGGCTGATTGCCACCCATACTTTGTTGTAGAAACACATGATAAAGCGGCGCGGACAGGCGCGTTTTAATACATTGACAGTACCTAAGAAATTATTCTGTCGTGGGGGTGCGGTTGTTCGCCTATTTCGCGGCGACGTTCCCGCGCGGTATTAAGTACCTCCCGTGCTTGCTCGTGTTCGTTGCTTAGCTAACAATAACGCACAAGTCAGATTTGCTTACTTTTCAAGAGCGACAAAAAATTGCATTACATATACAATTGGCGACCGATTGTCATGGTCAATTTTTTACTTACGCGGTATTTTATCTAAGCGACGATTTGTCGTGCGAGTGCGGCTGTTCTCGTATTTGGCAGCGACGTTCCCGCGCGGTATCGTCTCCCGTGCGCCCCGCCACGCTAAATTATGACATTTGTCGTGCGAGTGCGGCTGTTCTCGTATTTGGCAGCGACGTTCCCGCGCGGTATCGTCTCCCGTACTCCCCGCCACGCTAAATTATGACATTTGTCGTGCGAGGGCGACTGCCCTCGTATTTGGCAGCGACGTTCCCGCGCGGTATCGTCTCCCGTACTCCCCGCCACGCTAAATTATGACATTTGTCGTGCGAGTGCGGCTGTTCTCGTATTTGGCAGCGACGCTCCCGCGCAGTATCGTCTCCCGTGCGCCCGCCACGCTAAATTATGACATTTGTCGTGCGAGTGCGGCTGTTCTCGTATTTGGCAGCGACGTTCCCGCGCAGTATCGTCTCCCGTGCGCCCGCCACGCTAAATTATGACATTTGTCGTGCGAGTGCGGCTGTTCTTGTATTTGGCAGCGACGTTCCCGCGCAGTATCGTCCATCGTGCACCCCGCCACGCTAAATTATGACATTTGTCGTGCGAGTGCGGCTGTTCTCGTATTTGGCAGCGACGTTCCCGCGCAGTATCGTCTCCCGTGCACCCCGCCACGCTAAATTATGACATTTGTCGTGCGAGTGCGGCTGTTCGCCTATTTCGCGTTATTAACTCGTACCCGCCTTATTACCGACAAAGGGGCCAATTCTAACTTAAATTGTACATCAACATAATATCTAAGGGCGGCTGGCGCGGGTGCACGGAGCAGGCGCACTTACGCGGGTGCCGTAATTGTACAATCACCTGCAATAATATGTTACACAACCAAGGCCGCAAAAATATCTGACACGGTCTTATTTGTAGAGCCATAAGAGCGTGTCACATATTTTTGCGGCCTTCCAAGAGTAACATATTATTGCAGGTGACTGTAGGTATCACTACTTTACATATTTCTAACGCATTCTGGCCATATTTGTTCTCGGTTGAATACTAGGCAAACTGACTCATCATCATTATATCAGCCAAAAGACAAACGACTCCCTCAATGATCTCCACAGCATCTGGTCACATGCTGACCTCGTCCAACGTGTCCCTGCTATTTTGGCCAGATCGTCGGTCCATCGGTCATCGGTCGGTCAGATTGTAGCCTTCTTATTCTTACGCTGCTGACTAACTGACTATTTCATTCTATTCTGACAGAATAAGTTATGTCAGAATATAACATACGTTTTGCAAAATAGTCGCCATTAAACTCTAAATGTTTAATTTAAATGCGTGATATGTTGAGATGATACTAACACGGGTAGATCCCGGGAGACTGCGGCTTCCACGTATTAAGTTCATAACTTTCTCAAATTAAACGTAGCTAGGTAAGAACCGACACGCGCACGTGAGGAGTAGGATTGAATTACCGTAGGTACCTACCTATTAATCATCAAGCAAATACGTCTGCAAGTACTTCAAATTTTTAAATTACAGAAGCCCTAGTGTAAATTTCATTCGATGGCGTGACAAGCGTTCGCGGCTGCGTTATTTCTATTTTTGTATGAAATTTTGAACAGCGCGCCAAGCGGGATGTTTTGGAAACTTAAAATCCTATACGAAATGACACTTAGAGTAACATTCCATTTCCAACTGCAGCTGCAATACTGTTCATTTTACTATGGAAACGCGTCGCTGTCATTGTCAATTTCCATAGTAAAATGAACAGTATTGCAGCTGCAGTTGGAAATGGAATGTCACTCTTATTAACGCAAACGCGTACGGCACTTCAAACAAAAGCCTCTATTATTCCTCATTCCTTCTTTATTCACACACAACACGAATAAAACGATATTCAAATAAACACATCATCGGCGCACCAACTACAACACACAATAAGGTTCTATTCCCAACACATAAAGTTCATTTTCGCCTATCAGTGTCAACTTTGTATAGGGTATGCATTACAAATTCGACACATAGTGTGAGAGTTAGAGGCACCTTCGAGCGGATGCCGGCGGACTTACAACTTATAGACAAATTTACACGTACAATTTTATTCGTATTATTTTTGAACGTGGCTTGAAATATGAGGATCAGTTTGTTTACAAGTTATAGTGAATAATGATTCCAGTGACTGTTTTTTTTTTGTTGTTTTAAATATGTAGGATACTTTTATACAAACGACCCTAATCGGCAACATGCTTGATTTTTTGGAAGATTCGAAGTTTGATATTCAAATGTTTCTAATAAACATGTTCTGTTATCTATTGTAAATGCGAAATGTGCATTTCGCTCATACTTGTCCGTACATGTATTGGCGCAGGAGAGACGCACCCTAACTGAAAAACATGCTTCAAATATCATTCTGATATCAGCGTACGTTCGAATTGGCCTGTAAGTCAAGTGATCCATAATATACAGTCGTGCTACGAACAGAAAGAACTCCGGCAGCTACGTGCCTAAGGCGTAGCGCTGCTACGAGTATTTTGTTTAAAGTTTTAACTTTACTCCCTCGACTTACATTCGATTCGATTTTTCTAAAAATAATGTTTCAAAATATTAGCCGCACCTGAAACTGAATTTGTCATACAAAATGAGTTTTTAATTGTGTATATATTTGGTAAAAAAAGTAATCCACAATTATGTACAACCTTTTTCAAATCATCGTCACCTAATCACCTATTTAAGGGCCTTAGACACTATCGGATGGAATTCACTACTACTATTAATTGGTTTTAAGTGCACTAAATTGGGCGCAGCAGACTTTTTTTCTTTTTTCCTTTGGTTCTTCTATTCTTTTCAGTTCAGTAGTTCCATGTGGATTATATCCTTACGTACCATACACAATATAATATCCATTGAATATAATTTTATAAATTCAAAGTGAGTGTGTTATAATTTCCTTTGACAAATTTCTTTACCTACGGGTCTAAATATCGTCACACTACTATAATTTCACAATGATAATATCGAACAAATACAAATTCTTTATTTACCAGAATACAGTGGATATGTAGATGATATTTAACCCCTAGCCGCCCAGAGACCTATAAAAAGGTCTCCTGTCCATTCTAATTTGAACTTTGTATTGACAAAATAAAATTTCATTTTGCTTGGCAAGGTTTGACGCATGGGCGGCTAGAGGATAACTTAAAATTACGCATAGTGTACTCTACTCACAATTGAGCATGCAAAACTTATAATAGTATGTGGGTACCTAAAGAATGTGATAAAACTAACTTACGTATATTTAACTACTAGCTTAAACAAGGAGACCTCGGTTCTCCCACACCGCGCATAGGGAATAAAACATAAAAAAACGTAAACCATTCAAATATTGCCACAAGTCACAACCTGACAGTTTAAGTTCGATTAAGGGCCACTTGCACCATTCACTAACCCGGGGTTAACCGGTTAAACCATGGAGTTACCATGGTAACCAGTACAATTTGACACTGTGTTAACAGTTTAACCGATTAACCCCGGGTTAGAGGAATGGTGCAAGTGGGCCTAAGAGACATTGCAGTCATCTCAGTTTTATAAAAGAATAAGATCGCGTCAAAAAATTGCCAAATAATGAAACAACACGTCTGCTGTAATAAAAGCGTCAGCAACACCCGTGTCAGCATTAAATATTCAAAACTAATATCGGCCGTCTAGTGCCGCCATCTTGGAGCCCAGGTGTGTTGCGATCATATACCGAGGATTGGGGAAATAAAAGACGACCATTCTGTTTAGAGCCTACGAACGTGCTGCCACGTTCAACGTAAATTGAACAATAAAGATTAATAATTTATTGATAAGAATGTCTCACTTTCAAAAAACAATTTGATAATTTTATTTCGAAAATTGAACAAAAGCTTTGGCTGGTCTTTGGATTTTGTGCAATAACTATTAAGTAAAAAAATACCCTTATGGCCTTTTGCTTTGACTTGAGTGAAGGTACACGGCTCGATTCGGAAAATGAATTAGATCTCTACTAGACCTCAACAAGTTACGATATGGATAATTTAAAGATATTTGTAAGATAGATATGTCAAATTTGACGTTTCCGCGATTCTGGAGGTCCTCTTGAACGATTTCGACAAGTTATGACTTAGATATCCAAGTCACATCTAGTTGATATCTAATGTAAATCTAGTTGATCTCTATATCGTCTCTAGATCTTGTGATTATCTCGTTTCCCGAATACGCGTGACAGTCACCTGCAATAGTATGCCACTCTTCGAAGCCAGCAAAAACGTGTGATATGCTCTTATGGCTCTACAAATAAGATCATATCAGACATTTTTCGGCTTTTGTTGTGTAACATATTATTCAATTTCAATTATTTATTCAATTTAAGATAACAAAGATCCCATTGTGTTAGTATTACACATTATAAGGCTTAAAAACTATATTAATACTTAAAAGTTATATTAGACTTAATAAATTTAATTAAATTTATCATTATGGGACAACAAACGTGATCAGCAATCATCCTTAGAATGCTGTTTGTGCTATCCCTGGTTCTACGCAGTAATGAGGCCGCTTTCTCGCGCATGATTGCTGCAAAGGCATCAGTTCGAGCCTCCGCAAACATGGCGGAAGCGCTGCAGAACCTAGGCAGCCCAACCAGCACTCTAAAGGCGTTGTACACCACTCGCAGAGCATTATAGGCTTTTTGGGTATAGCTGACCCAAAGGCTGACCAAAAGGATTATTGCAGGCGACTGTACAATTTGTGTAATTTTACTGTCAAACATCGGTATTCTTATAAAGTGTTCTCCTTCACACTGTGCATAAACGAATTACAGATACGAAAAACTATAAACATTCTAAATTATTTAGGTATTTATTTTACCTTGAGGTCTCGTTATACCAGCCCGTGCGAGAACACGGCTCTCCCGCGTACGCTCAACGGATCCCGCCCAGGTGTCCGCTGACGGCAAATATATAGGAGATTTATTTACGCTGACACTTTAGCCTTTTGTGGCTCTTTATACACGCCTTTATTTAACTTTCATTGTCTTGTTTGTCCTGTCGTGTATAACTGTATACTGGAATGTTTTAACACATAGGTACCTATGTGGCTTTACATATAATGGTCCTTATACTTCATGTGCATAAGGAACGTTTTAATGAGGAAATGTAGATTATAAGGATCACTCTCCGATGGAAAGCCACATTTAACAACTATGAGTAACCCGTTTATAAATTATGAAGAAAAGTTTTTAAATGGCCACAAAAAATACAAATACCAAACTCACGATACTGGGTTTGGGTTATCTTAAATCTACGCGTAAATAAGTTACTGGCTGATGCCATATTCATCCAATATTTAATTTTGACCGTTTTATTTTCAATACAGTTGGTAACCAGGCTTTTCCCCTTTAATCATGATGGGGCACGGATTATATAACACAACAGGAGATACGCCATCGACGGATGAAACACGCTATTTTAGAAGTACCGTACGAATGCTGAAATAATTTTGGTCATCGCTTTATGGCTGCAACAAAAAAAAAACATTTCATGATACAGGGGGGGATACTCAATTATTACTATACCGTAAAATGGCCAATCAAATTGCCTTAATTTGGAGCAAATATTGAAGCAAAGAAGTAGGTAGGACCAATTTATGGTATCATAAACACGAAATAATCCTCTTAATAATGTTTCAATACTCCTGGTTCAGAATAAGCACCATAACAAAATATTGTGACTGGTTTATAAGAGATATAAATAAAAAAAAATTATGATGGAGAGGTCTGGTAAAGTTTAAGAAAAAACTTGCCTCTCATAGTTAACGGCTGAATCAGATGGTGCTGTACTACGCCATGTGTTTTATACTTTTTGTAGTCACCGAATTGCCAAATGTCAACTTTTGACAACTAGGGCTACCGCCGACCGACGTATAGCGCCATCTTGTATAGCTGCCAAATCCGAAGAACGAAATTGATTTGGACTTTCTACATCTTACACAATCAATGAGTCACTATAAGGTTCAATTTTCGGCACGGCGTATCTACTGGTAGCTATTATTTAATCCATGCCCCAGTTTATGAGCAAACAGAATCACAATAAACAGACGCGGTAAATGCAGTGCAATCAGTAATTTATGCACTTTGCTGTCGGCACGAGCGCGGGATTGCCCGGGAGCGAGCGATTTCCCGGGATCCCGAGCATTCGAGTTTCTATTCAAAAGCTTGGACTAATAAATGTAGGATATTTTAACTAGGGTCTTCATGGTATTATAATGAATAAAACATATGCTAGTGGCTCTGTGAGCTGTTGTAGACCTCGCGTATTTTTTTATGTCGAGCAAAAGTTTCGAATAGAAGTCGAAACTTTCTTTCTTAGAATATCAGGTCTCGAATAGAAGTTACTAGAGAGAGGCCTCAAAATAATTAATAACATTTTTGGCAACCGTATTGAAATTAAAAAACGGCTAAGATTTTTCAAAAAATCTGCTGATTGAACCCGCTGCGCCTTAAAGAAAGACAAGCGGGAATGTTAGCGGTGGTCAAAGCGTTGTACAACGCTGCATTTGGCGGATGTTTACTCGGCGATAGCCCACTGTGCACTACTCTGCCATGGAGTAATGACTAGTAATAAAGTAGACTACAATGAATAGAGCAATCGACAATGGTACACGTGACATTAATTCTCATTCAAAATCACACAAGCTAAAAGCCGCACCCATAAAGTCGAAGTTACGCTTTTTACAACGACATGCGTATGTTAGTTTTGTGTATAAAAAAATCTACTTGGTCTTATTGCTTTGGATTACAATTGTCAGCAACGAAATCTACCGAAATCTTGCGTACCTAAATGTTCATGCCAAGGTTAATTAGGTCCACTTGCACCATCCCACTAACCCGGGGTTAGCCGGCTAAACCTGGAGTTACCATGGTTATCAGTACAATTTGACACTGGGTTAACGGTTAACTCCGGGTTGGTGGCATGGTGCAAGTGGCGCTTAATCAAGGTAGGTAATACATAAGCATAAGCATGTCGTATAATTCGTATAATGAGAGCCACTTGGCGGCAGCTCGTGTGACTCTTAGATTTAGCTTAAAGTAAACCACTCCACCCTTCCGTTCCCGTGGCAGTGTTACACCAAGACAAATGTGTAGTGAGGTTCCGCGCTGACCACTGTGAGTGCACTAGTTTGCCTGCCGGCGTTACTTGGAAGACAAAGTGACCTACAACAGTAATTAATACCATGACCTGAAGGAGGATTTCAATGCGCTATAAAATTACAAACTTACAATGTACAATCAGCTGAAAAAATAAAGTGACCCACTGCATATAAATTTGTTTGCAGCGAGGGTCAATTAACTCTGCAACAGACTGTACATTTCCAATCCTTAAAAGGCTAATTCATTCGACCATATTTATATATTTCGTCACTTTCACTTATAATAAGTGTATTATGAATTAGTAATCATACGATAGAGCGTTCAGTTTGGTTCATTCAAGGCTCGTTGACTTAACTGACCATTTTTAGTCTTTATCTCCACGACATAAGGTCTAGTGACAGTTATTTTACTGAGTTCCTGCACGCGGCCAGGGCTTAAAGTCGAGCTTCGGTCATACAATGCTTCATTACTCGCTAATTTCCCGAGGGGCGTGTAAATCAATGACATAACGAACGCTTACCGAGTCGAGCGTCCAGGTGACCACAGAATGGCAACAGCAAAAGTCGATCCCATCAAAAATACCAACATTAGCAGGTCATAACGACTCCTTTCTGAAGAGGGCTCTTTTATGGCTGGCCAGGCCAAAGTTGGGTTTGAAGATTGTGACACTCGCGACAGTAGAGTTGATCTGATGCGATGTACGTGTTCCTACATACGTAGGTCTAAGCCCTCCTGCGCTTTTTGTGAACGTCAAGATGATCATTCCGCAGTTGGTTCCTCCCAACACGTTGAGTTAATAGCGGTGAGATGCGCACAAATCACCCACACGATCCTCAAGGTATCAAAACCAGTTTTAGCAGTAAAAAATGTTCAAACTCCGGGTTATAACTGTTTCCCACGGTACGGTTTTTTGCAGGATCCCGTTTTAGTAGTATAGGACATAGTAACTTTCACACGAGGATTCTGTTTGCGGGATCCTGCATGCATACTACAGAAAACTGGATCCAAAAAACTGGACGTCAGTGGGAAACAGCTCTAACCCTACCCTGGTTGTCTGATATCCTGACTCGCAAGTGCTATTATAATACTTGACTAGGCCAGGCAGCATCTATTGTTGTCTTTGTTCAGTATCAGGTGATAGTTTTGGATATTGAGGGCTGTGAATTATGCTTCAGATAATATTTAATGGGTTCCCGTAAAACCCAACTATAGTCTATTAAAACCAAGGTCCACAAATTCAAAATGTACCTAATTATAGTAATTATGTATGCATACAATTCTCGTTTCCGTTTAACCTGAGTTTATCCTCTCATTTATAAAAAAAATGCCTTAGAAATACAAAATTCAAACAAAACACCTGAACGAAGGTATTTGAGTTAATTTTGGACAATAGTTGGGAGCTTTTAGACTATATCGCCCCCATGCTAAACTAACATAACTGTAAAAAACACATTTTTGAGGAGAGCGATTTGAAGCTCCTAAAAATTCCATTTTGTTTTTTTTGAAGTAGTCGTTGCAGTTGTATTGATATAGTATACACACAGGGTTTTTAAAATGCATGTATTACATGATCAATTTGTCAGATATGCATTATTTTATTGGAATTGGGAATTACAGCACATTCGCAATTTTGCATCTCCATAGATAGCAATAAAAAGATAAGATTTTTCACCATAGTGAACTCACGAAAGTACCACTTTCGCAAATTATAAATCCATTTAAAACATTTGGACCGAGGTAAAGTTACGAAAATGACAGTTTCGTGTGTTTACTCTGGTGTATGTGAATGCTTCCTATTCATTTGTATAGAAATTGAGTTGCGAATCTGTATTTATTTTTGATTTCAACAAGAATATTTTGCATAATCAAACACTTATAAGCAAAAAAGAGTAGAAAATAAAAAGTGGCAATACTGTAGTGTCGTCCTTTTCAAATCAATCTAAAGCCTCCTCCAGACTATGCGCGTGAATCGCGGGCGAAGCCGCGAACGCGAGTGTGGAGTCGATTTCGCTATCTGCGAAAATCGACTCCACACTCGCATTCGCGGCTTCGCGCCGCGATTCGCGCACGAGTGTGGAGGAGGCTTAAGAAAAACCTGACCTTACTACAGTGTTGCCACTTTTTAATTTCTACTCTTTTTTGTCAGACTTTATAACCATTACCTACTTACTTGACAAGGCCTTATAATAATTATGTCCATCCCAGTCCATCACCACCTAGAATCTGTGCAGCCGACCATCGTGTTTCTTATGGAGACGCAGATATCCTGCCCGGCAGACATTGCATACTTATTAAATATATCCCGGCTATACACTTGAACACAAGTTCATGAGACACGCCGGGATATGTAGTGTATGTCCGGCAGGATGTCTGCTGTCACCACCTTGATGCCTATGTAGACAGCTATTGACCTGTCAGTTCTGTGGGTGTGCGTGTGCGTAGACTACAGTGGCCACACTCACGTCTACGCGTGCCTGTACAGGTCTTACGGTGATTTTGGGGGATTTCAACGCCTACTACATTGATTGGCTTGGGTCATGGTCCGCCGACCACGCAGGAAGGTCTGCTTATGAATTGTCTCTGGCCTATGAACTCTCGCCACTGGTAATTTCCCCCACGAGAAAACCGATACTATACAAGCTCTCTACTAGACCTTCTGCAGACCACACGTCCGGACGGATATTCCGTCTCAGTGAACGCGCTTCTCGGTTCATCCGATTACTGCCTCTGGTTTTTTTTTATAAAATTATGTTCATCCAATCACTGTCTAGTCCGGACACTTGCACCATGCGATCCACCACGGCCAACTAGCTCACGACGCGTACAGCAGTATAAATCAGCAGATTGGAACGGACTGCGTGAATTCTACGCGTCGTACCCGTGTAGGCAGCTCTGATTCACATCAGAATATCCTGCGCAGCCAATATCCCCGAGACGATACTGGTGGTTTTTTGGGCATCAACAGCAATACAAAAATGGATTGTTTCATTCCCAATTCGGTAATAGGTACGGGAGCAAAGAGACGTCCTTGGTTTAACCAGCCCTGTAAAGAAGCTACAGTTTGCAAGCAAGCCGCTTACAGGGCTTGGACAAAGGCCGTAGCTAATAAGGATCTGAACGTCTCCGATGTGAAACGCAAATTAAATGCTGCCTCGAGGTCCAGTAAAAAAGCCATTATCAGAGCCAAATACGATTTCTTTGGCAGGATTACTGAAAATCTAGCGGGCTACCCAGTGGGGAGTCGCGCGTTCTAAGCACTTGCCAAAGCTGCCGAAGGAATTTTTGTCAGTCTTCTTTACCACCACTGCGAAAAGCTGACGGTGCTCTGGCTCACAGTGTAAAAGAGAAAACCGATCTTTGGTACTCTTTTTGCCTCGAATTCTGCCTCGAATGACAACGGTGGCTCCGTGCCGCCCACCATCCCGCGGTACTCAGAGTCTGACCAGCGAGTCGTGTCACAAAAAAAACGTAGGAATTTCAATAAGAACTGCACCTGGCAATAAAATTACTATGAAAATAAATGACAGTTTGAAACTGACAGCTTATGTGATAGGAAAAAAAGTTGCCATATAAAGAATTAAAAAAAAATAGCTTGTGTCACGACTCCCTGATCAGACTCTATGCTAGAAATCTCTATCACGCAGAGAGATATTCGGCGGGAGCTGCTATCTTTCAACGTTTATAAGTCGAGCGGGCCAGACAGCATACCAGAAGTTGTGTTTAACACTTCCAGTGCCAAAGCGCCCCCTTCCCAATACAAAATGAACAGTCCCAAACTCACAAGCGGTATTGAGCCTCGGTATTAAGTCTAAGGAGAGACTATACCTCCTTGTATGTGTTCTACCGCTTGTACGATGGTCTATGCTCTGAATAATAGTTTGACATGATGCCAACGGCCAGCTTCTATCACCGCACCGTTCGCCGTTGGCAGGGTGTTCATCCTCACACCCTAGACTAGTTCAAGAGATATTTCCTCCCGCGGGTTCCGGCTGTGGAACGAGTCCGAGATCGAGCTTTTCCCGATTCTTAAAAAACCGGGCAAGTGCGAGTCGAACTCGCGCACGAAGGGTTCCGTACCATAATATTAAAAAAACGAAAAAAAATGCAAAAAAACGGTCACCCATCCAAGTACTGACCACGCCCGACGTTGCTTAACTTTGGTCAAAAATCACGTTTGTTGTATGGGAGCCCCATTTAAATCTTTATTTTATTCTGTTTTTAGTATTTGTTGTTGTTGTTGTAGCCGCTATCGGCTACAGAAATACATCATCTGCGAAAATTTCAACTATCTAGCTATCACGGTTCGTGAGATACAGCCTGGTGACAGACGGACGGATGGACTGACGGACGGACGGACGGACGGACGGACAGCGAAGTCTTAGTAATAGGGTCCCGTTTTACCCTTTGGGTACGGAACCCTAAAAAAAGAAGTGTACAGGCTGTTAAAGGGTCTAACTCTGAAGCTAGCTACGGACGTGGTATAAAATATAGCAAAAATGCGTTTCAAGTAAACAGTACAAAAATAATTTTATTATAAACTTACGAAAACGCCTGATTCGCATATTTACTTGTAAGTTACTCTAAAGGTACAAACGAATTATTTACCTTACAAACTCACGGAAATGCAAAATTCGTAAATTTTAACAGGCTAATTTATGTGATGTGGTAATAATGGCCACCATAATAAAGTAACGAATATGCCCGATTCGCAAATTTGCTATGGCTACTTTGTGGCTATATCTATTTGCCACCATAGTAGATTAACGAATGAGCAGTTTCGCAACTATGCTAAAGGTTATGAATGTAGATAAATGTTAAATGCCACCATAGTAAACTGACATATGTGCCAGATTCGCAAATTTGCTGTAGTCTACTTATGTGGTTGAGTAATAGTTGCCACCATAGTAAAATAACGAATGTGTAGATTCGCAATTATGCTATAGTTTATTAATATGAATGAGGAATAAATGCCACCATAGTAAACTACCGTATTTGCCAGATTCGCAAGTTTTCTATAGGCTAATCGTACCGGTCAATAATAATTGCCACCATAGAAAGTTAACGAAAATGGCAGATTCGTTAGTTATTTACTGGTGTCGGTCAAGGAAAAATACCTTATCTACACTTCGCGAGTCTACCATGGGGTAAAAGAACTATTAAGTCAGATTGGTACAATGGTAACTCTGAAAGCTTAAAAGATAGAAGTCTGAAAATTGGTCACATTGTGCATTGTCATATTTGGTACAGAATTACACCAATAACTCAATTTTGACAAATTTACACTTATGTTAGTTTAGCATGGGGGCGACGATATATCTGATACTTGGATAATTTTACAGGACCTACTGATTTTTGACGAAAAATATTCGCAAATTTTTGGCTATTTATTTATGCACGCTGATTGGTGCATATGCATATGCGAAATGAAGTGAAAGTCGTGAGTGAGATCCGCCCCACTCATCAAGACGATAATACAAGCTCGTATCAAAACCAGTCCATAACCATAACAAATTTTTAAATCTGTCGATGGGTCTATAGTTCGTTTTTTTTAGCATTAGAAAGAACTTGCAAGAAAGTAAGCGATCTTGACATGTCTTTTAATTGAAAAACGCTTTATAAATATTTAAAACTATTACTTACGAAAGCAGAAGAATATGAATGATCGTATTAGATTCATAATTGTTACATATTTGCCGTAACTTATTTTTAAAATGTGTTTTTCAATTAAAAGACACTTCAAGATTGTTTACCTAATTTCTAATGCTAAAAAAAACGAAGTATAGTCTAGGTACTGGTCGCTAAATTATTTATTTCGATTAAAATTGACGTATTTACTTATAAAGACTGAAACAAACGGAATGCAATCAAAGAAGCTGCAGCGTGCAGTCCATCTATTTCGGCACTACTTAATACATGACTAATTGTAAAACTTTCAATGAACTGTAGCCGAATTCTCTTCACGAAGTGAAATATTAACTACTTAGTTAAACTCGGATTGCCAGACGTCTCAGACGGCTTAATATAATCATGCTGTGATGTTCCGAATGCTTTAAAAGCGCAAGCGAGGAAAAAATAAACCAGTTAATTGAAACCAACTTTGTCGAGGAGGCCAATTTAAACTTACCTTACCTTAATTTAAACTTAACTTACTTAAGGTTAACTGAAAGAGATACCTTAAAAGGATAAGTTCGCCTTTGTACTAATGACCAATGTTATTTTTCCTGTTTTGTTTTGATTTTTGTACAATAAAGTGTTTTACTACTACTACTTACTTTGTGACATCAAAATGATAATATAGGTATATCTAAATGACCAGTCGTCCGTGCATTTCATTTCACTTGTACTTGTCCGTACATGTATTAGCGCGAGCTAGACGCATGGGCGACTGACATTCTTTAGATATCAGTTTCAGCTTGGGCAAAAATGCTTTCATATGTCGGGATGTTTTCCTCTGCAGAAGCGGTATTATGGCCGCGTTTTTGTCACTTGTCATATCATGCGTCACTTTTACACTTACGTAGGTACTTGAGAGCGTGACAGGTGTGACAAATGATAGATAGCCGTCCATCTTAGCCGTAAAGGTCGCATTTTTAACCGACTGTCATGAAATTTTGTGAGCAGGCAAATTTTGTACATTTAGTTTTTTTTGTTTATTTTATTTATTAGGAAAACTTACAGCTTAAGTAACAAGTTAGGTAATAACATAGAAACAGTAAGCCAATTACAAGTTTCCACAGGTAGAAACTGTATAAAGTATATAGCGTGCGAACTTACAAATTTAATAAATATATTTTGCTTATCATGCTTGACAGGGAGAATAGATTTACACAGTGAACGAGAAGAACAAAAGAGAAATAGTAATAATTTAAAAAAAAAACATAAAAATAGGTACATAAGTGTTAACAGTAGGAGAAGTCTTGGCTCATTAGTTTGCGTATAGAACTAAAGCTATCACAGAACAGATCGATGAAATCATGATATTTGCAATTTTTTTTGGTAAATGTTTAACCTGTATAAAGTATATAGCGTGCGAACTTACAAATTTAATAAATATATTTTGCTTATCATGCTTGACAGGGAGAATAGATTTACACAGTGAACGAGAAGAACAAAAGAGAAATAGTAATAATTTAAAAAAAAAACATAAAAATAGGTACATAAGTGTTAACAGTAGGAGAAGTCTTGGCTCATTAGTTTGCGTATAGAACTAAAGCTATCACAGAACAGATCGATGAAATCATGATATTTGCAATTTTTTTTGGTAAATGTTTAAAATGGTAGGCATAAGTGGCCATTAGGTCTAAGACCACTTCGCGATGCTAATAACTCGTCATCATCTCAGCCATAAGACATCCACTGCTGAACATAGGCCTCCCCCTTTTTTGGGGGGTGAATGCCATAATCGCCACGCTTGGCAGGCGGGTTAGCGATCGCAGTCGAGTACACCGAATTTGAGGGACGCTGCTGCCCGTCCACCGGTGGTCTTGGACGTGGTTTAAGGACATACCCGGGTCCTGGACATAGTTTAAGGACATACCCGGGTCCGGGCTAATAACTCAACCAACTTTTTTTTTTACGGTTCTTAAGCTTATCGCTAGGTCTAAAGCAGCAGCTCACACAGCTAGTAATACTGGTTGGTCTGAAAGTTGCATGAGCTCGTTCAGCATTAAGATGCACGGCCTGCAGCGAATTCCGAAGTGGGTTTTTAGGCCAAGCCACTAGTGTCGGAACTTTTGACTGTAATTGTTGACGGAACGGGCACTACACGTTGTTATAACGTTAACTGGTATAATAGAGAAGAATTGCTATTTAGTGGGATTAGAAATTTTTAGGGTTTCGTAACAAAAGGTAAAATAAAAATGAACCCTCAAGGACCTCAGGGTGCGACTCTTTTATTTCTCTGTCACAGCGCTTGATATTATCTTGAGAACTACTTACGATATCGAATTGAAATTTGGAATAGTTATAAACAAGTCTGACCCATGCAACAAGATAAAAATCAGCTCACAAAATAGTTTTTTAGTGTGAAGGGAAAAAAGCACCGCTTCCAGCGAGAATCGAACTACACGGGAGCGCACTAGAACCGCACAAATCTTTCCATTCCATAACCGTAATTTCTTTAAATATTTACCTAGTTCAATCAGTCGTTTTAAGGCCTGATTCTAACTCATTTATACCTAGGGCAAAGGTTTCAAAATAGATCACCTATAACACCATCCTTTTGTATTTCTTTATTGAAAAGAGTTCTTAACAGGTAGGTAGGTACATAGATGAGGCGTGAATTGAGATCTTTTTCAGTCTTGCCCGGTTAAGATACGTCAAAAATTATGGCTCGAATATGTCAGCTTCAAAAGTGACGTTTTTGTTTGAGGAAAAGGCACTTTTACCTAGGCCTTTTTTGAGGAAACGTCACAGGCCGTTCGCCATTCTACTCGTATCATTCTCTTTAATATTACCTAATTTTGTACCTATTAAGGACTTGAATAAACCGTGCTTAAATCTGTCGCAATTTATGTCGTTATTTTGTTTACGTGCGGCCATGCTCGACATATCAACAGTGTGCAATTGTTAGTTGTAACTTGTGCGTTATTGCGCAGAAATAAAGTATACATTTGTATGAATTTTCAAACACACACGGTGTATATTTGTGTAATTTGTATGCTAAATTCAACGAGAGATGCAGCTGGTCGCGTAGGTAGTATAAAATGGCTGCCCGCTGCGTATGAACCAAGGACCTTCAATATAAACTGGATAGTTCAGCAATAGATATCGGTAATACGCTGCTCACGAGGCGCATGCGATGCGGCTCCATGGACCTGCAGTTGCGGCTCTTCAAGAAACTCAAAGAAATAATACTCAGTAGAAATAGACGAGTCAAATAGTGCTGTGACTCCTTGACATTTATAAAAATAATGATTGATGATTTCTACTCGTACCTACTGTGGTTCGCTCCTTTCTTTAAAAGTTTGTCGTTTTTCGTGTTACGTCACTCATTGAGCCGTGAAATATGACCTTGCACCAAATGGCAGGTTTTTTTAGATAATTTGCAGTTAAAACTTATACCGCTCTACAACAACTTTTAGCAACGAAATATGCTACGTAAATGTGAACGTCGAATTTCAATTATTATTTGAGAATGCCCTTTTAATACCTATGAGAGCATAGCTTCGATCTTATGGGAGCTGCTTTTTTGACGGTGGATCCGTGTCACTCAGGTCATATATTCGCGTTCAGTGGAATGACCTTCCAACAAATTCTTAATCAAGGGAATGAAACAGCACATCTAGCTTTAATATTAGATCTTTGGCATTACGTATTAAGTCCTAATGCGTAAATAAATACGCAGCCTGGTTCCCGCGCAGCATCAGTAATTGTACACATTATTGTAACATCTAATTTGTGTCTTATTTTCAAAATTATAAAGTTTAGATTACAAAATTGTATTCTGTTAGATGACGATTTTAAATATCAACTTTGATTTGTGTTAAAGTGCTAATTCAAAAACTACTACCCAATGTACGAGTTCGCGTAAGTACCTAAAGCGTTGTCAAACTTTTTACTAAGTAATAAACATCCTAAAGGCTAACTAAATACTTAAGTCAAAAAACGTTTTAGTATGTCTTAAGATTATGAGTCTTATCAATAATAAAACAAATCGGTTTCAAGCTTAATTTTCTTACTTTATCGTTTTAGACATGTTCCTTTTACTTCTTACCTACTAAAAGTTATAGGTAAGTATGATAAATATCAGGGTAGTATTCCACCTGTCCAATTTCTTTGTCTAATGCCATTGCGTCTCACTCTCCTATTAAGCAAAATGTGAGACGCAATACACTTTGGACAAAGAAATTGAATAGGTGGAATATCATCCATAGAAAACATACCGATTTTCCCGAACATTTTTACTCGACCCCAAAGCAATGTAATTGATCAGTTTATACGCACATTTTTGTTGACCATAAGCTTGATACTGTGATATTAATTATGATAATTTATATTTCATAATTATATCAGTGATCATGTACCTACTCAAGTACATAGTAATGCTCATTAGTAGGTACCACAAGCAACGTGCTTCGCTCAATGCTACTCAGGTTTCAAGTCTTAATGTCGAAATTAGCAAATAGAAAATGAATGCTAATTCTAGAAACCCTATTGTGGGTTATGTAATCCGGAACGCGTTGGCTGCGCATGCAAATCTCGCCTCTAATGCACTAATACAGACGTGCGGCAATTACTGCGATTAGCGCGCGTGTGTGCGGCTGCATTGTTAACCGTGTCGGTGTAGACGAGCGATTGTAGAGCCTTATCACACTGGCATTTGTTCGCCAGTGTAATATCCCGTTCGCCAGTTCGCCGTGACAATCTCGCCGCGAGTATAGAACGCATTTTAAACGATTTTTTTTTTCCAAAATCTATTGGCCCCCGGCAAAATCGCTGCGTGCTTGCGGCGAACTTGCTGTGCTCTCGCCTGACAAGATAAGTCTGCAACTATTTTGATAGTGTGCTATATATGATATGATAGGGCGCAGTGCAAGTGTTATTTTAAACGTCAAACTTTTATGACATTATGACGTATAAATAATAACACTTGCACTGCATATGTTATCAAAATCGTTGCAGACTTTTCTTTGTCTAACTCTAAGTAGCTAGTAGGTAAGTAAATATTCTTTATCACACCAATTATGGATTTAAAAAAAATACCTAATATAACTAATGTTGTAACTGCCGGTCTGCTCTGGCTGCTAATGATTATGACATAGTACATTACCTATTGTTCTGTGCTATATTGTATCTCTTTTACACTCGTTTGTACTAGGATATTCCTCTCATTTTATGAAGAATTTCATGTCGTAAAATTTAGCGCAATACCTACGCTACTGAGTGGATATGAGAATGTTAGTAGGTAGTGGAATAGGTACTTATTTACGTTACAAAAGTAGGTAAGAGTCGGGTCATAATAAAATCGGGTCTGGTCATAACAACAATAATACTCATTTAGATTTTTATTATTTATCTTATATTTAGAATGCCTTCTGGCATTAGAAGCGGTGCTGGCCGAGTGGATATGACGCCCGGCTTTCAATCCGGAGGTCGCGGGTTCAAATCCTGGCTCGTACCAATGAGTTTCTCGGAACTTATGTACGAAATATCATTTGATATTTACCACTAGCTTTTCGGTGAAGGAAAACATCGTGAGAAAACCTGCATACATCTGCGAAGAAATTCAAAGGTGTATGTGAAGTCCCCAATCCGCATTGGGCTAGCGTGGGGACTATAGCCCAAACCCTCTCGCGCATGAGAGGAGGCCTGTGCCCAGCAGTGGGACGTATATAGGCTGAATTATTATTATTAGTTATAGTTATAATTGTACTTACACAGTTAACATAATTTATAATTTATGAACCTCCAGGTCTTTTTTATTGTATCTTTTGTTGCAGTACATCTTGTATTGTATTTTTGATATGTTTATATGACTGTTTGGTTTTCTCAATAAATTTAAAAAAAAAAAAATTATCTGGCATTAAGTTCGCCTTTTATACAAGTATTGCCTCCTACTGTGCAATAAAGTTTAAATAAATAATAAATATTTTGATTTATCTAATTTAAGTTAAAATACACTATATAAATTAAAATTTGAAATAAATCTCAAATACTACAGAAAAAGTGACCAAAAGTGAGTGAAAATTGCAAGTTACATATAGTTTCCACCTACTCAAAAACTTGGAACGGGTTCCGATACCACCATGACGGGGTAGCCAGGTCCGGGGCGTTTAGAAGATGGCCGTTCGAATCTGGCCTCGGCCACACTAGAGGGTTTGGTTGGTCACTTTACTCATGGCCTTACTCATGGGCTTACTCATGGCCACAGACTAGCCGAGGCGTAGACGTGGCCTACGATGGAGTGAGCTCGCCCAGAAGGTGCCTGTTCACTCTTGAATTGACTACAACTAAGATAACTAAAGCTAAAAAACTAAGCATCTGTATTTCAGTTTATCATTTAACAAAACGTTAGATCAGAATATCAATTTTCCTTAGCCAATCCATCAATCTCATAAACGAGAGGCTCTATAAATACCAAAGTACATCACAAGTTTGCAGGCCAGGCTGACGTCCGGAAATCGAACAAAGGTGCAGCCGGTAATCCGACACGGCCGCGTCCGGTGTCCGTTCCCAATTATCCGGCGCCGGACCGGAGCCCGACGATAAGAACTGCAGTCGGCGCTGAAAATTTAATTACTGGATTGGAGTATCGGGTTGCTTGTATATTTGCAAGGGTATTGTAAAACCTTAAAAGGTCAAAGTTGGCTCATTTATTTCAGATTACGAGTAGGTAAATGCATCGTTAACATACATACCATATCAGTATCATTTTAGAATAAAATACCTATGCATACGCATTTTTTAACAGAAGTAGGTACCTATGTTTTCAGAGTAATCACTACACATTATTTATAAAAGTCCCCCGCCGCGTCTGTCTGTTTGTATGTATGTATATACATATGTTCGCGATAAAATCTAAAACTACTGAACGCATTTTCAGAATGCGTCACCTAGAGTGATTCTTGAGAAAGGTTTAGGTGTATACCTAATTTGTTAAGGTTTTGTGTAACTCGTGCCAAGCCGGTCGCTAGTTAAGATTTAAATTAAATGCAATAAATGACAATAAACAATAAACAATAAATTAAAACCCCGCTACATGGTTAATAATTTATTCCATCACAAGTAACTCGCGGCAGCCATCTTTGATTTTCTTCTGATTTCCAAGTTTTATACCCTATTAAGCAACCTAACCCCCCGTATGAATGACAAATGAAAGCCCCAGGCCCTGATCTCGCAGGCGAATAACAGACGGTGCAATTAGGCGGTAAATTATCGCTCTCGGTATTTACACCGCCGTTAAGTCACCGCGGCGATTTACTGCTGCTCTGAAGATGGAAATGAACCACGCTTGAACCTGAAATATAACCTGCATGGAGGCTAAAGGCAAAAATGCACTATAGATCACACGTAGCAAAACGAGACGTATGAACTAAAATAAATGTCAGATACGTAAGAAAAAGTGACCCAAGCTAGGACCGAAGCCAGTTAGCCAGTGTCCAAGGCTAGGACCGAACCAGCATCGTCTGCATTCGCGGTAGTAAATGCCTAAACCGCTCGGCGACCTGAGTTACAGCGGCATTGGTCGAATGCCGAGGACGCTGGTTCGATTGCAAGTTTGGGCACTGGAAGCCTTGGGGGTGCGTATCGATGGCTATAAACATTTTTATTATAATATCAGTTGCAATAACGCTTATTTAGTATAATTATTAAATGATATAACAACACTTAATATATTTTCATATGACATAAATTTTCATTTTATATAAAGATTAATTGATCTAATAACATTTAGCATAACATTCTTCAAGTATAATGCATATTTTCTATAATGAATTTATGATATAAAGTTATTTCATCTAAAGTAGAATTGTTGATATAATGTATTAGATATATAATTCCACATTTACTATTACACACTACAAAAAACGACTATTTTTACATATAACGAACTGCTATTTATAACTAGGTAGGTAAGGTTAAGAACTGCGACCCTTACACAAAACCAACCGCTACCAGAATACTAGGTTAGGTTAGGTTAAGAACTGCGACCCCTACACAAAACCAATCGCTACCAGAATACTAGGTTAGGTTAGGTTAAGAACTGCGACCCCTACACAAAACCAACCGCTACCAGTATACTAGGTTAGGTTAGGTTAAGAACTGAGCACCCCTACATAAAACCAACCGCTACCAGAAAAGTAGGTTAGGTTAGGTTAGAATTGCGCCCATTACACAAAACAAACCACTACCTAATCTGCGTTAAACATTTACATATGTCGTCATAAAAATACCTTTACTATAATATTATACCGAATAATGCTTATATAATAATACTTGTATAATAAATGAGCATTATATCACACGATCTTTATAATAAATGAGTGTTATATCAAAAGATAATTATACAAAATGATATGAAAGATTTTAATAACATACCAAATGTATATTATACAAAATGAGTTATTATATTTTCTGAAATTATATTAAATGTTGTTATATCTACAGAAAATATATTAATTATTTTTATATCGATCATTACACACCCAAGCCTTGGTCACTTTTTAGTTATATAATATTTATTTCAGTTTACAATTCTACTCCAGGGGTACTTTCCGACCCTATTCATTTAGAGGTTCAGGAATTCCGGTACTTCCTAACTACTACCAACAGATAGCGCATTAGGCGCTAAATTACTGTTGGTGTTTACACCGCCGTTACTCTCCGCGGCGATTTACTGCGGACTGGAGATGGAGCAGCGGTAAGGCATGCAGCTTCCGAAACTCATCCTCGACTAGTAACAACAATCATCAAATATAACGGATCAGACTCACCAATGTGAGACCTCACCCTGTCCAATGTGATTTTTAAAGGACATATTTCATTATTAGCAAGTTATGCCTACACCAAGTCAGACGACGCAACGGAGACCCGCTGTTACGTGGTCGCCCAAATCTAATGTTTAATTTGTCTTTGGTTTTTATTTGTAGATTTTTTGTTGTTTTGTTGTATTCTTATTTTGTAGTTTCCCAGTGCCTTAGTGTTTACTGTAATGCTGTGTCACTTTTTTGAGTAATAAATAAATAAATAAAAAATAAATGAATAAAAAGCCTGGATAATTTAAGGTTACAGGCTGTTGGAGCTGCTTCACACGTGTCGTATCAGGCCGCCTAGCCAAGATGCCAATCGCTTACGCTCCGTAGCGATCGAAACGCAACTGTCACTGTCGCGCTAACAGCGAGACATAATGCTTTTCGTTGTCGAAGCGATAGCGATTGTAACCTTGGCTAGGCCGGCAGGGATGACGCACTCTTACGTATCATGTGACTCTCATGCCTGTACAATATGACGATGTTATATAATAGTAAGTGTGAGAGAGTCAATTATTTATTTGCAACTACGCAGTTAGTCCAAGATATGTATATCAAAAGTTATTTATTGGCTTACTTGACTTAAGATCCTATGTCCCCTAGATGGGGCAGAGGGCGTCCACAATAACTCTCCATGTAGATCGATCTTGAACTTCTCTTCATTTCGCTCCAAGACTTCCCGATCTTCTTCGCCTCGTCCAGCACCGTATCCCGCCAGGTTTGTTTGGGACGGCCACGCTTTCTCTTTCCTAAAAGTTATTTATTACTTAGGCCCTGCATATTTGAATAAGTTATTTGTATAGAAATAACCCCACACATCACAATCCTCCGCTCGTTAATAAAACAGTGGCATCGTAACCACAATGCGCATTGTCGCGAGAAAGGCAAAAGTTATGTTATGCCACTAACATATTCATTACCTTCCAGCTATAATACAAACTGTACTTCCTACTTCCTCAATGTCGTATCTCACAGTACTATTAACATTTGAAATGAAACCCTAAGCTAGATGGGAGAAGGTATATTTTTATACGCTTATTCGGATAAGACATGAGAACAAAGTAGGCAGTCGATATAAGGGTGACTCGTTTTACACCGTAACGTGAACGATATCCGCGCAGCGCTCGGTCACCGAATTCTTTATCCTCTTATAAAAAGTACTTATCCCTATTTTTAATTTGAACTTTGTTTTATAGTAAATTGGATTGATTTAGAACACTGAGAACTCATACGATCAAGTGTTAAGAACCAAATTGAGTAGGAGACGCGTTGTCAAGAAAATCCAGTTGTTATTGCCAATTGTACATTTCAGATCCAATGTAGCGACGGTCCCAAAGAAGCTACACTCAAAAGCATGGCGAAGAGATACCTACTAGAGATCCCATAACCTTTTACCTTACATATAATTACTTATTACTGTTAGATAACAATAATTATGTAAGGTATCAGATGATCAGATCGCGTTATCCATTGGGATCAAAATTAAACCAAATTTCACTTATTTACGTCATTGAATGTACCTAATTAACAGACAGAAATAAAATAATGTTTTTTGAATAGCACTATAATAGCCTTGTAGCCATAGCTTGTAGTGCATAGTGTTGTCTTTCTTCGCGTACGATTCGGTCTGCGACGCGGAGACAATACATGTGGACCGTTTAATTCAGCTAATGGAGCCTGGTCTCATTTGTCCTGCGCGGCTGGCGATATGTCACGGGGAGTATGACTACGATTACTGTACGAAATAGGACAGATGTACGTTACTTTCTAATAAAAGTGACGTAAAATTATGACTACATATAAGTATAACAAATATAAAATTACTAATAAGTACTTGGAAGTCAATTAGAACGTAATAATTACGTTATTTAGCAAATTATACGGTTTAATTCATGCTATTTTCAGTCACTTGCGGGATATCTTTTAATACAGTAATTTTATGCATTTAGCGCTCGATGTCAGAAACTTGGATTATTCATTGGACTAACATCATAAATACGTCTGCAAAAAAATCAGAACTAACGGATTAATTACTGGATTATTTAGGACATGATCAAAGAGAGTGAGTCGGCTATCGTGAACGCTACTCATACTCATGCAGTTAGTGCTTGAAAATAGAGAATTAGGCCCATCGAAAGATATCATTATGATATCAGTTATAGTGCGACATAAAATGCGCACTGCCAAGGAATGGAATTCCTTGCCGGCGTCTATATTTCCGTGTTCTTATAACCCGGCAACCTTCAAATCAAGAGTGAACAGGCACCTTCTGGGCGAGCTCGCTCCATCGTAGGCCACGTCTACGCCTCGGCTAGTCTGTGGCCATGAGTAAGCCCATTCATAAAAAAAAAAAATAAAAAAAAAAAATAGTAGAAATTAAAAAAAATTACTAAAACAATTTCATACTAAATTTATCCCATGTTTAAGCATTTTATGTCAAAAATGTGACAGTTGAAACGTAGAAAATGGCGCATTCAATAATTTTCTACAGATTTTTGTCGGACTATAACGTTCGGATTAAACTGTTGGAATAGGTAGGTACCATTTCTCGCACTCAAAATCATGCGCAAAAGCTCAAAATAAAAGTGCAAACAAATGAAAAATGTTCCAATACATTTCACAAAATAGCGAATATTTTCGACTAGCTCATATCTCTGGTGTCGTGTCGGGGATCGAAGGGGTTGTCCAATCCCAGCCGTGTGATATGCTAAAAGGTTGCACAATGGAGCGCGCCGGGTCGCACGGTGTGGCAGACTGGTTTATTTCACAATGCACCGAGATATTTTATCATCATACCTGTGCTAACTCGGGGCACCAATAATAATTGATGTTTATTATAATATTTTACAAGATTTTTAGTGTTTTTATCATGTTTTAAAAATGTTATTAAATAAATAAAAATATTATTAAAGTTTATTGACATTTACGCATTTGCTTATTGAAAATCCTGTATCACTGTAAACAGGTTCAATATCATGTCTTAATATGGAGCTTCTTGAGGTAAAAAATTTTTATACTTACCATCACTCGTGTTCGAGACCCGAGTTAGTACAGGTATGTTTATCATCTTCCTCCTTATCCTGCTGGGTTTTAAAAGTAATTGTTGTCCTTAACCTTCCATTTTTCATAATAATTTAGAATATACACAGTATAATAATAAAATTATTCAGAGTGCACCAGCATTACCAATCAAAATTTGCTTTAAATTTGATTTTTCCTAAAAATTACACATCCTCATTTATAAATTGTGTGCAAAACTGACATAACTCGTAGAAAAATATGAGGGCACCAAAAGGAAGATACCTCGAAGGTGCAAATGTGCAACTCACGAGATGAGCCGTTGTGAGACCCGGAGGCCAATTCAGACTTACATTGTGACATCAAAATGATATCTAAATATTGTCAGTCGTGTGTGTATTTCGCTCGTACTTGTCCGTACATGTATTGGCGCGAGTGAGACTCAAGAACATTTAGATATCATTTTGATGTAAAAATGTAAGTTTGAATTGGCCTCATTTGAGCGCAACCATCACGAGCGACTTAGCTAACTGCAGAATAGATCAGACAGTACTATAATATGTATGAGTACATTTTAGTAGGTACCTATACGAAATTAAGGGGGCTAACGCAAAATTGATTTTGGACCAGTTTTTTTAATCAACAGAAAATTCCATGAAAAATCACACAGATGCTAGACTATTGCATTTATGCATTTGCAAGGGAAGAATCCAATCAAAATCTTAAAAGGTTAAAGTTAACTTGATATTAAGACATACGGCGCGATTCGGGAAATGAATTAGAGATGCAATAGATAACAAATAGTAAAGATATGTGACGTTCCGCGGCAAAAGGTACCTTATGGCAGCTGGCTCTTACGCTATTATTAACGCCAATATTCAGCCGGAGCAATGGTACCTTTTGCCGTGGAACGTCACATATCTTTACTATTTCATATCTAGTGCATCTCTAATCCATTTCCCGAATCGCGCCGATGGTCAAACCGATAGGTAGGTACATACATGGATAGAAAAATCAAAGCAATTCAATATTTTAATTATTATACATATAGGTACTAAATGAAAATGAAAAAAAATGAAAATGAAAATTTATTAATAACATTAGATATGAAATACAAGTTTCGAAAGCTTTTTATCAAGTTGTTAACTTTTCGATTACAACTTTACAACAACACTTGTGTTTTGAATCAATTAAGCAGTCTTTGGTAAGTAGACTTTGCAAAACCGCACGGCTGTTGCCGTTTTTAAAATCTCACTCAGCCTTAATTGTAAAGAATTAAGGTTGACTTTCAAGTAAATTTCGTTTGAGCAGCTGCATTTAGCTATTCTACGAACAGCTTCGTTTGCCTAATGTTTTTATTACCAGATAGAAAAATATACATGTGTCTTATGAGCGTTTTATTAAGGTTCATATTTGAATACTGCCTAGATTTCGATACGAAGAGTATTTTTTGTCAATACAGTCAACAGGTGTGTTATTTCGCAAGGATTGTTTCGTTTAAAGATTGTTCCAGTGCAAACATTGTACAAGGTTCATAGCCTTAGCGGTGACCCTGCCTACAAAGCTGGGTTCTAATCCTTTCAAATAGGCCAATTCGAACGTAAATTGTCTTCAAAATTATATTTGAATCATGTTATTTAGTTATCGTGCGTCTCCGTATAATCCATGTACGGATATTTATATAAGTATGGATAAGTACTAGGGAACGCACGATAATTAAATAAAATGGTTCAAACAATTATTATTCTAATCTCAGAGTATGTTCGAATAGGCATGAGGCATGGCTTTTATCTGCGTGGTAATAGTATCACCCAGATAAAATGAAATAAATTCCTAGTTTGTTGTTTAATTTTGGATCTAGGGTATTTTAAATTTTATCCTTTTTGAAGTAGGTTTATCTTTTTATAAGGTTATCAGCAAAATACAGCTATTATTTAAATATGTCTATTTTAAGTTATATTCTCAATAGTAATCTGTTCCCATAACTACTTATCACAAAGGGAACTGTGAAATCTATACCAAAGTACCTAAACTAAACATACCTTGACAGCTGCTGTATTAACTATATGGCCTCTGAATATATTAAAACACAGTTACACAGTGGTAACACATCTGTGTTCCTAAAACAACGTGCTCATGTGTTTGAGAACGCAACGCTAACGCAAACTTTGATACCATTCGTTATTTGCTGAACCAAGGCAAACAAGTAGTTCGGTTTAGTGTACTTATAATATTGCGCTTGTAGCCTTGTATGCAAACATTTAACGAAAAGAATCTAAATAAATACAACATTCACAACTAAAGTAAACATAACAAAACAAAGAACAACATATAAACACAGATCTACAATTTAAAATATTGCCTGTTAAATTTATAGGTATCAGGTTTCGTTGGAAGTAGTGAATTCAGGTATAACATATGATTTCGTAAAGTATTTGGTTTTGCAAAAGATTCCAATATATTATTACAATAATCAATAATATAGCTTTTCGTATATTCCAGTGCGCTAACCTTATAAATAAATAAATAATAAATAAATATTATAGGACATTCTTACACAGATTGACTAAGTCCCACAGTAAGCTCAAGAAGGCTTGTGTTGTGGGTACTCAGACAACGATATATATAATATACAAATACTTAAATACATAGAAAACACCCATGACTCAGGAACAAATACCTGTATCATCATACAAATAAATGCCCTTACTGGGATTTGAACCCAGGACCATCGGCTTCGCAGGCAGGGTCACTACCCACTAGGCCAGACCGGTCGTCATGTTTTGGTACATTCAAGCGGCCGCCGCTGTGAAGCTCAAAAGTGGTTATTTTTTTTCATTTGTACTTCTTTCGCACTCATGATATGTTCATATGGAAAATACCTACATATCTTAGGTATATCATGTTTTTCTTATTTGAGTCTCAAGTACCTATTGAAAAAAGTATCCCGCCTTTACCGCCGCGTAGGTACCTTAACTTTGCGAGTTTTTTGAAAAGACGCGAATGAGTCAAGCATACATTAGAATGTGTATCATCATGTATTACCGAGGTATTACTTCATGTGTGAGCTAAGTATATAATATATCGCAACATATACGAGAGCAAACATTCATCGAAAGCAGCTACGATTTGATCGTGCTAGGATCAAATTGGGCATAGTCCGGCGCAAAAAGTAATTTACGTATAAATTTAACACTATTCTGTAATTTTCTCCGTATAGGGGAAGAGACATCCATTCAGCGCTAATCACGACAAGTTATCGTTTTGTCTCTACATACCGGGAAACCCATATTATCGGCTACGACGTAGCGCTACGACAGTAGCTCAGCGGTGAATGTGTTAAATAGGTTAAAAAAACTCCGATATCGAGAAAAAAAATCAGCGGTTCTATAGGAAACATTGACCGTGTTTCGCCGAAATGTATAAGACGGCAATTTTTTTTAAATCATGGAAACAGCAAACAATGAAATGATGGTATTAAATTGTATCCACTTTGTTCATATAAAGTGCGCGGTTGCACTTCTGACTTCCGAATCCGACACCGCACGTGGCAGGATCGCCATGTGGAGCGGGAAGTAGGGCAGCAAGTAAACAACACGAGTATTGCGTAAATACTGACATTTATTCAGAAAAGCGTTACGTATTTATATGCTTACATTATTAGAGACATGCACAAAACATAACTCCTCAAGTCCTCACACTGTTGTAAAAAAATAATAGCTTAAATGTTTGCCATGCGGCAATTATTCGGGAAGGAATAATCGGCACTACGCCTACGTTTAATGAAATCGCTATCCTTCCCTTTGAGTGGCAGGCCATTGACATTAACCGATTGCGGCTGGCCCGCAATAAGTGACGTCAATCAAACACAGAATTTCATAAATTAATTAAAAGTTATCATTTTAAACGACTGTGAAATAATGTAAAGCGTCATGTGCTGATCACCCAAGGCTGTAAGGCATAATTTTATATGTAACTGAAACGGGATTTAATCGCGTGCACTTACTTTTATTACTTGGCCTGATAAACTTTTATTTATTATTATTTATTTATTCATTTATTTATCGAGCTGATCTGATGATTAACGCATAAAATGGCCATAGGAACTCCATGATAATTTTATTTTGGGTTTTTTATTAGTTTTGTCTCGATGAGAATTATATCGCGATAAAAGCTTACATAAATGAAAATTTTGACATCAAACTTATTTAAATAGCTTTTCAATTCGCTGTACTGCACCGGAATTCGCTGGGCTTAACATGCGAGACTTTGTTTGCTCGAGATAATTAATGCTAGGAGTCGAGATACTAGCGCCCTCTCGTGTAACTTTACAATGATTTCATCCACTTATTAACCAAGGGCTAATTATGGAGTTGCTAGATTTTATTCTTGTAATATTTCTTGATTCGCTTTATCATGTTTATAATAGGTTTTTTTACTATATCAATCTGTGTAAAATGTGAAATGTTTGTTTGATTAAGATGCTCGTAATAAGGTAACGCTAGGAATCGTGAAGGAGCACCCTCTCGTGATATTAGCACCCTCTCGTGGTATAATTTTACAACGCTCACCATTTTACATTTATATATTTATAAAAATATTGTTTTGGTACGCTACTTACTTAATCATTACTCAATCATCATCAATACTCGTACAATGTGATACGCAGTAAAAATTATGAGTACTGTCATAAAATAACATGAAGAAAAGCATTAATTTACCTACAAGATATATACAGTGATACTACTAAATGAAATTAATAACTTAATATGTCTTTCTGACATTTTGTTCTATTTTTCCTTTTTAGACTGTATCATGTACCTTGTTTGTATAAATACTGTCTATTATAAATTGCACAGTTTATGAATCAATA
Organism: Cydia fagiglandana; assembly: GCF_963556715.1. Taxonomy (NCBI): domain Eukaryota; kingdom Metazoa; phylum Arthropoda; class Insecta; order Lepidoptera; family Tortricidae; genus Cydia; species Cydia fagiglandana. The sequence goes on from NC_085938.1 coordinate 20,921,223, forward strand.
AAATAAAAAATAAAAATAATATTATACGTGAGCTCAGGATGAACTAGAGAAATTTCAAATCTAAATAAATCATGAAATTATTTTCCGTTTATCACAATGCTTGTTTGATTGTTCTCTCTATCTGGTTAGACAAAATAGATGTAGTGAACAATCTTATCCCATAGTACTTTCACGTAAACGTACGAACGTCATGTTATTTCAGTCTGTCTCAGTACAAAAAGTACTGAGTTTGACTAAAGTAGCATGACAATTACGAACGTTTCCGAGAAACGATCGGAAATAATTATTCCCTACATCTGTACATCGCACTGCACGAGTGCACGTGCATAGATACTGGATCTACGATAATGACGGCGCGATTCGGGAAATGAATTAGAGATGCACTGGATATGAAATAGTAAAGATATGTGACGTTCCACGGCAAAAGGTACCATTGCCCCGGCTGAATATTGGAGCGGCGTTAATAATAGCGTAAGCGCCAGCTGCCATAAGGTCTCTTACCGTGGTAACTTTTGCCGTGGAACGTCACATGTCTTTACTATTTCATGTCTAGTGCATCTCTAATTCATTTCCCGAATCGCGCCGTGAGTCTCTACGGGACTTCGTAGGCCTGCTACGCCGCTCTACGGACTAGTAGAAATCGTTTCAAATGTCACACTATAATGAATCTCTACGGGACTCCGTAGGCCTGCTACGCTGCACTTCGGACATAGAAAGCGTTCCGATGTTGTGTGGCTGTGCATTGTAAATGAATACATGGAAATTGGTCCACCAACAAGAACCCAGCTCTTAAATATATGTCATGATATTTACCTATGTATTTTGTGTGATGATATTTAAGTATGTAAGTAATTTAATGCATGTTGATATTTAAGGTGTAGTGTAATATTTTGAAAAGATGTGACAGAGTGCTAGTGGAACAGAGCGCTGATGGCTTAGCAGTAAGAGCGGGTGACTTTCATTGCGTAGGTAGCAGGTTCAAAGCACAGCTCGTTCCAATGAGTTTTCGGAACCTATGTACGAACTTTCATTTGATATTTGCAAGTCCCTTTTCGGTGAAGGAGAACATCGTGAGGAAACCGGGCTAATCCCAACAAGGCCTAGTTTCTCCTCTAGATTGGAAGGTCATATGGTAGTCGCATTCGTAAAAACTAGTGCCTGCACCAATTTTTGGGAGTTAATTCCCAAGCGGATCCCAGGCTCCGCCAAGCTGTGGCAAAATGCCAGCACATAAGTTAAACGCGAGGAAGATTATCATTTTTGATTGAAATTGTGTCCCACCAACATTCTTGCCGGTCCCATATTGGGATACCCTCCTCCAATTTAGGCAGAGGTGTAAGGTTAGAGCCAGCGTGGCTGTATTTGACGTTAGGTATTGCCATGCCTACTTGAAAAATAAACTATTATCTTTATCATTTATATTTAGTACCTAATATTGCGCCACCGGTTGTAAAATACAACCGTTCCGATCTCAGCGTTGCTATCTCCCTGATTGCATTGCTAATTGATAACCTTTTCACTCGTGATTCCAGTGCTGTAGGGCTGTCACATCGTCTGCGATTTTAAATCGCACGATATTTCGTTCTCGTCTTTCAATATTGTAACAGTATAAAAACTCATCATCTTGTGAATGAATATTAGTACACGATTAGGCATTGAGCATTGACACACTCGTGTGATGTTTGAACGAAACTAGCTTTCAGGTCGTTTCATAAAACCACATATTACGTAATAGGTACACTAAACGTATAGAATGTCGTTAATTATGTCATCATCATCATTATTCTTAAGAGCCTGGCTCTTGTCGGTCAAGTAACCGTCATTAAGTTCTTCTCTCTGCCACTGTTTTGAGCTCCTGATACGTCACTATGTTGATTTTCTCTTGGGTTTGGTTCAAAAATGCATGCCTTGGTCTTTCTTTGCCTCTTTTTAGGGTTCCGTACCTCAAAAGGAAAAAACGGAACCCTTATAGGATCACTCGTGCGTCTGTCTGTCCGTCTGTCCGTCTGTCACAGCCATTTGCTCCGAAACTACCGGACCAATTAAGTTGAAATTTGGTACACATATGTAAGTCTGTGACCCAAAGACGGATATGTAACGTCAACAAATGAATTTTTAACATAGGGGCTACTTTTGGGGGGTACACGATAAAATTAAAAAACAAAGTTTTGAAAACTATATCGTGTTACATATCAAACGAAAGAGCTCATTTTGAGAATCTCAAATATATTTTTCTTATAAATTTACGATAAAACGTTTAGAAGTTATTCAAGAAAATAGACAAAAAAAGACCATTCCCCCCCCCTCTATCTCCGAAACTACTGGGTCTAAAATTCTGAAAAAAATACACAAAATAGTCCTTTACCTAAAGATGTCAGGAAAACCTATCAGAAATCTAGAGTCAAGCGTGAGTCGGATTTAAGAACAAAAATGCGGTTAACGTTTTTTTAGGGACACAGCCGCAATGGTTTAAGTGAAACGTGATGTAGACAGCTATTGCGAAGGCCCTAGGCCGATATCCGCATAAGGCCGAAGGCCCGAAGCTACCCAAAGAGGCGTGCCTTTAGCTTCAAGCGAGAGTCGGACTGAAGACAAAAAATGCGACTAGGCTGTATCTGGCACATAGTCGCAATGGTACTTGTAGTACAGTCAACAGCAGAAGTTGCTAAGCGGCCGAGGTGTTCAAAATTACCTTGACATGCTCTTATTGTTTTAACTATAAAGTCGCGTCCAGATCATTTTAAACCACTCTCCCGCTTAGCAATTTCTGCTGCTGACTGTACTGATTGATTAGGTTACTATTGTTACGTGTTTTAAAAAGCAGTAGGTATACAGGGTGGCTAAAAAACAAACTAAGTGTATTCCCGTTGCCAACGTGCAACCTTGAAATCGCGAAGAAAAATTTGGCTGTTTCATACATTTTGGCTGGTCCGTTTTCTATGGGAGGATACTTCTATTTTCGCGATTTCGGGGTTGGTCCCATACTAAAAGTTGCTCAGTATAATCCCAAAACCTCCTTGGCTACGGGAATACACTTATTTTTTGGTCACCCTGTAGGTATTATCTCTCTTCGGTCTTCGCTTTTAAAACACTTTCGGAAGTTGTAGGAAGCGCGACCCGTCGGACGCTCGAGTTTTCAGCTCTACGCATTTGGACACTTGTAGGTACTATTGTTCGGCATTTAATCTTCAGAGATGTAGAGATATGCCACCACGCCAGACAACTTCATGTTACATCTGGTTTTTGATTGACCCATTCGGGTTTTTCAAGACGGTTTCACTCACGTCACGTTTCACGTACAAAAAAAATTTGAAAATGTGTGATGTACGGAACCCTTGAAACGCGAGTCCGACTCGCACTTGAGCAGTTTTTTTTCTATTCTTCATTATGTAGCAGTCACATATTACTACATACTATTGAATGGATAGTTGTAGAGTTTAATATAGGATGGCAGCAGCCAGCGCTACATTTAACGTTAACCAATTGATTATGCATGTTGCAACCTTTTAGCCAAATGTTAACGAAACGCCAAACATCAAACGCAGCAGCCCTAACCAAGCGCGTTGGCCGTAGCTCGTTACCTGCCATCATTACATCCATCCCATTTACTATCCACCCACGCTAAACTAAACCTTAACTTCATAAGAATAGGACCCACTATTTTGCAGCTCTATGTTTGTACTAACCAAAATAGCGGGAACTTTTAACAGTTGGGATAAGCGATTCTTAATGTTATGTCCTGGAGATAAAGGTTTGGTGTCGGCAAAGGTATGTTGGTAAGAGCAGAGATGAATGAATGGCCATGTTTAATGAAACAAGTACGCGTTTAATATTCATCGCAGAATGCCGTTTTCGACGTTTAACCTAGATAACTACATTATTTGAGATAAATCAGTAAAAAATTAAGCGGTTTAAAATTGCTTGCATGTTCCGAGAAATACTTAGTACAAATATACTTTACTTAACTTTATGTATCTGTCATCCTGATATGTATATTTTTTCTATTGCTTTGGCGTTTGTCAATGTACGGTTAATGTCATCTTGGCTAGGCTCGCTGTACACATTATCAAAAAGGTTTCTCGATAGGTAACCCTAGGGCAAATATGCGCAAAAGTGAAATTAACTGATAAATCCACATTTCAAACTGTCATTTTCCACGTTATGTGGTTTCTGGTTTGGAAGCTTGGTTAGTGCACAATGTGTTATTAACTTTTGATCTTTACTGAATTAATACAGGGTGACCAATGATCGGTGATGCCGGAAGACCACATGACTAGAATAGTTTTGGAGTGTACGGAAGGACCAAAAGAGTGGACAACCCTGATTTACATGTGTTATACCTAATATGTACCTTCATTCAATATTTTCGAGATAAAAATAGTAAGACAGCCATATTCGAACAATGAGATACGTCAAATACTAGATATTGAAACGATATGGAATAGATATGTCAGTGCCAAACAAGTGTCAAAAGTGACGTTTTTGTTTGAGGAAATGTCAATTTTGACACTTGTTTGACACTGACATATCTAATCCATATCGTTTCAATATCTAGTATTTGACGTATCTCATTCTTCGAATACGGCTGAGAGGCCCATGCCAAGAACTTCCCATGCCCGTGGTATTTCCGGACTGATACGAGGCCGGAGTATAAGTCAGGAAAATACCGGGAATGTCTTATTATGAACGCTAATCTAAGGGCCATTTTAAATCCCACCCTGTATACCACTGATCACATACATTATGACACGTACATTGTGACATCATAATGATGTCACTCCCGCGTGCATTTCACTCGTTCTTGTCCCTAAATGTATTGGCGCGAGCGAGACGTACTATAACTAAATGACATCACTCATCAGATATCATTCTGATGTCAGTAAACGTTCGTATTAGTCTGTGACATCATTTTGATGTCAGAACGTAAGTTAGAATTGGCCTCTATGTCTCGGCTATGCATAATAGACGCGCGGGCCGGGGTATAATTCAGGAGAATTTATTCTCACTTGAAGCGGTGTTTTATTCGCTCCCCATCCGGCTGGTGCAACTTTTACTCGGGATCAACAGAGAAACATCACCGATGTACGAAAATTAAAGTAAGGACAATAAGCAATAAGGACTATTTCCTGTCTCTACCTTAAGACACGAACTCATTGACCTGGTTGTGTTACTGGGTAAAATGTGCTTTCATTGTAATCGATCACCGATTTAATGTAGTAAATAATAGTTATATAACGTTTTTTATTCTGTATGATAACGAGTTGCATGCACGTATTAAAGTGTGACTGAGTAAATATTTAACAATTTTATATAAACTTATATGGCTAAGTCATATTCTAAACCAAATAAATTTAATGTACCTACTCGTATTAGGCTGGTTTGAGCAAGAAAAATGTGATTCTTCTATAAGTGAAACTGTTTCTGTTTTAAACTGACATGGGTATTTATTTTGGCGTTTGTTTCTCAACTTTATAACAAAAACAATGCTTACACTGCATATTGTTTTTTTTTGCTGTTGCTGTTGGGTACTCTGTTATGTTTCCTAACTCTGGTCCTTTCTCCCCTGAATTCTGACGGGAATGCATGTTTATTATAGGCTAGGAGTTTCCTAGTTTCAGCCAGCCATTTGTTATACTAACTTATTCTGGCCTCGATAAAAAGGCATATGTTGCACTCTTTGTTTTACCAACTTGTTGTTGGAAAGTTGAAAAGTATACTTTGAATATGTGATGGTAAAGCTTGTTTTTAGTTATTTTTAAGGTTGCAAGAGACCTGTGGTTCGTCTCTTGGGTATTGCAACTCCAATAAACAATCAGTCTAAAATATTTATTTCGAACTATTTATTGATCATCTAGTATACCTAAATTTTTACTGAAAGTACCTAATTCGTCGAAATACGACACACAATATCCAATTTAGGTACATTAAGGGTTTAAATCATTTATTTACATACAACATATATATCGGCGGCCGATCGTAAGATCAGGCATATCATGAAATTCCTAGGCATATCGTGAAATGTGAAAATCTATGACTCGTTCCCTGAGTCGACGGAGCCTCGCTATGCGGGGCTCCTATTTATGGACTGTTTGCCCTTCGGGCATCTGAAGTAACCTAACGAACCTATCCTAATATCTATATATTGGTTTAATGTGACTATCGTCAAAACATTACACAGGAACATTACGATCTGCCTGATCTTACGATCGGCCGCCGACATATAAACAGTGGTACATTAAGTAGGTACCAAATAAAATAACAATAAAGGATGACTCACGCTAGATCGGGCCGGGCCCGATAGGCCCGATATCATTTTTTATGACGGCTGATCGGTCATTACGTAATGCTTTTCAAAGAAATTGAAGCGCCGGAACCTCTGGCCTGGTCCCAGCCCGGTCCAACGTGAGTCATCTTTAATGTTTACAGGATGGATATTGACAATATTCTCCAATAATTTACAACCGACGTCATAAGTATTGACACATTTTAAACGTCCTACCTACGTCTCATCTCATTAACCCTGTTCATAAAACCCATCCCACATTAAATACTGAATAATAATGAATAACCTGTAGTATAAAAGGGCTGTAATTAAATCACTCAGCACAGTCTCGAACCACCCTCCCAACAAACATCAACCATGAAGATCCAGGTAGCAATCCTCTTGGCCATCGTCACTATTGCGGCAGCTGAAGATTCGGCTCAGATATACTGCGGGAGACAACTATCGAGGACCTTGGCGGGGCTTTGTTACGAGAAATATTACAGTCAAGAAAAACGATCACCGCACCATGAGTTTTATGACTTTGGATCAGAGTACATTTCACCTTGGCTGGCAGATGCCACAGCTCAGCGATTGAATGGTGTCAGAGGGAAGAAGTCAGTTGGGATTGTCACGGAGTGCTGCGACAAGCCGTGCACGGTGGAAGAAATGATGACTTACTGCTAGAATTGGCGATGGTTATGGACAGATGGTAGAGTTATAAATATAATCTTAATTACTGTTAAAGGAATTGTGTGATGAGATTGTTGAAGAATACATGTCCCAATTAGTAAGCGTAGTTGATGATCTTTCAGTGAAAGTGTTTTGTTTTATCCTTTTGGGTAAAGTACTGTCTTTTTCTTATGGTGTGGTGCATTGCTCGTAAAATCGATGACTCTTTAAGTTGGATATATTTCTCTCGTGACAATATAAAAGCCCCCGACAAAAAGAACCAATGATCTAGTCAAGTTAACATGGAACCGATGGAAGAAAGCAACTTAAGACGAAACAGGAGCTGAGTTGGCTCTTAACCAGCGGCTTTGAAGATCGTCGAGGCAGCCTATGTCCAGCAGTATCCAGTCTTCGGCTTATTTGATCAGAATGTCTCTGTCAGCCGGCAAGACACTGTACACACATCAAGTCACTGCGAAGAGTGTCAAGCCACTAAGCCCTTCATTTGTTTTAGGCTCTCTTCTACGAAAGGAGAATACATGACTACTGAACAGAAAAACCTAGTTCTTCCAACTCACTATCGTCTAAATATACATAAGTTGTAACCAAAACTTCGAATGTGTTATGTATTCAGAAACTTTTTAGTGCTATTTTCTCTGGTAGAAGAAGTGGCAATTGTCATATAAAATTAACCAATTAAAATTATTTTTAATTTTTCCTCTGCAGTAGAAATTGCTCCCCTGCAATTTAAGAAATGTATATTCATTTTACGAAGTAAAATATTTTTTTATTTTTCTCATTTTTGAATTTTAGGGTGTCACGGTCATCTAAGTTAAGGAAGGCTCACATTTAACAGGGCCGTGTCCTAGCCGGAGCTTCCGGCGCTTACTTTTCTATAACATGACAGGCGATCACGTGGTGCTTTGCATAGAAAACGACGCGTCGGAAGCTCCAGCCCGGACACGGCCCGGTCTAAAGTTTGAAAAATTTTACATTCCAACGTCACTTTAATATCGTAATAATGGATTACATGAAATTCTATAAAACGATATGAAAGACGCCTCTATAAAGGAACGATATTTTAAACTCTGGTCAGGGCCCCAATTCCGCCAGCGCGATATTTTTCACTGTGGCCGTACGGGGACGAATAAATTATGCCGCAGTAATAAAAGCTGCTACCGGCTTATAGCCAATTTAAACTTTTAAAATCTCAACTGAACTGTATCTGTATTGATTCGACCTTACTTGTAGACCTCGCACTAGATCTCGCGCGCCAATGTGCACGAGTGAGAAGCTGAGTATCATATTAAGTTGAGATTATAATAATACTAATTGGCATCCAGGGTTTCTGTGCTTTCTTTAATCTCATGGTGATATAATAATAAATACGTTTCTTTTTCAAGCTAAACATAAAGTTATCCCACAGGGCGATTATGCTAGCTTTCTGTAGATAATTTGTTTCTCTTCTGTGCTTTTTTACAAGCTTTTATTTACTTTCACCTGACCGTTGTCTGTCGGTCTGTAATCAAATCTTGCAAGTTAAATTTGATCCACTTCTAGGTTTCCGATTGAGCTGATATTTTGCATGCATGTATAAATCGGATGACAATGCAATATTATGGTACCATCGAGCTGATCTGATGATGGAGACCAGAAGTGGCCATAGGAACTCTGTAATAAAACAACGAAACCTAATTGTGTTTGGTGTTCTTAGAATTGTCTCGATGAGTATTAGTTGCCTGTGGAAAAAAAAGTACAGTCGGCGATAAAAGCTTGTACCAAAAATGAAATTTTTGCCAAAAACTTATTATTTAGGTTTATTCCTTTAAGGTAACTGAAATCACTATATAATCAAAACAATTGGCACACGTTCAACGGTTATATGAAAATTCCTCATCTGAGCGCTGCAGTGGTAAATTGCTAATAATCTATAGGCACATGCGGGTGGGGGTGAGGGGAGGGGATAGTTTAATTACAGGGATAGTAATCCGCGCGGACACCCGCGACCCGGCGTTGTATAATGATGCGGGTGTAAGCTATAAACTTGTAATGGCTCCTCTACACGATGGGCCAGCGCCGGCCTCTCCAAGGGACGCAGCCATGCGGTAGAATGAGATAGCAATATCACTTGCTCCCTCTAAGACATAAATGCGTCCCTTGAATGTGGCCGGCGTTGGCCCAGCGTGTAAAGGAGCCATAAAGGCTAAAGTAAGGACGCTAAGCACGAAGAATTTCGGACAATAACCAGCCTGTTCCTATATTTGTCGCACGCGCATAGTTAAATTTCTATACTGCTCGCACAGTGTCATTGAGCACTGTCATCATGGGCAGGACAGCAATATAATTACACGTGAGTGAGAGAGATAGGAACATGCGTGCCAATGTACAATATTCCTCAGTGCACTGAATTTAGGTCCTTCTCCTAAAGCAACTTGCTGAGCACTGAGCGGACGGCCGTGCGTGCACGGAATTAGGGAAATTGTTATTTTTAATAAAAAGTTATTATTTTAAACAAAATAAAATAACCCAGTTATAGAAGCAATTTTCATGTTAATATGTTAGTATGCAAGGTGGAATGTGAAAGGTGGATTATTAGTTGGGATGAAAGCTAAAACGCTTTTATTTTATTACTTGTACTCACAGCCTTTACCAGGAACGTGAATAAACATTATCCTTGACAACTATACACTGTATTTTAATTAATATTAAGTAATAAGTCTTAACAATCACAAATTATGTTTGTTTAAAAGTATTACCTAAATTTTATTAAGAAGGCTGGGTCTAAAATATTATTTACTTGTAATGATTAACTTTTGATTATACAGGGTGATACATGAGACGTGAGCAGGATACTCGACAAATGTTAATCACTCCACCTATTTTAGTAAAACAACCAAATCTTTCTCCTGTTTTATATATTTTTGTTAAGTAAAGGTTTACTTCTCTACAACTCCTAATTTATAAAGATAAAACCGCCTTAGCCTTTGAGACAGCACTTGGATTATGAAGAAAATTAATTGACACACTTAAGTGAGATAATCAAAATTAACGAGACTCCATTGACTATATTTGACACTTGTTATAGGTAAAGCAAAGAATAGGTATCGGTATTTTGACGTAAGAATTGTAGGGTGACTATACATGTCATAAATAATTTAAAACTATTTTTTTCTACGCAAAAAAAACGTGATGCCAAAAATGAGATGGCGAAACGACCTGGACTCATTTTGTTGCGACTGGCGGGAGCATGCACAAAGCCGTGACGAGTGGCGAAAGACAGGGGAGGCCTTTGCCCAGCAGTGGGACACAATATAGGCTATTAAAAAAAAAACGTTAATATCATTAATAATGGTACGAAACTAAAGCTTATAGGTAATTTACTGAATGTGTAGGGTCGATCGTGATCACGTCACCTGAATCATCCTGTATACCCTTAGCTGAATTGAAACGGCTATGTAGTCACCCTATAAGCTAGCATAAAGTAAACATTATGCTGACTGGGTGACTCATGTAGGAGGGCTTATCCCTCCGTCGGGTCCAAAGGTCAACTTCCATAAGGTAAGCCAACCCCTAAGAATTAAACAGCCATATATTATGTAAGGGTATGACCCTATGCGCGAAATCTGGCAATATGATTTTTGATCATTCTTAGATACAGTCACGGACTTCAATTGTTGAGCCATTTAGGGTTTACTTTCATACCGTTAGTGTTGACAACCAAATTAGCTTGTACCTTAGATGAATCAATAATTAGAGGTAAAGTCTCTAACTGTATGTACAGTCAACAATACTATAATTTAGCTTAGCTTACCTTTGCATACAAATTTCTATGCAGCTGACTGTATATTGAAAAAATGTTAAAACAAAGAAAAGGTGGATGGGCTGTGAGAGAGATGATATGAAAAGAAAGCAGGTGAATGATGACAACGACCAACAGAGGTATGTAGGACAAAAGTATGCTGCGCCAACCCGACCCCAAATGGTGGGAAAAGGGCAAAAAAATGGTAATGCATCGAAGTAAGAGTACAGCGTGCAGCGTCACATCTGAAAGTTAGTGAGAATTTTAATTAAGTCTTATTTTTTTCCATATTTTCGCCCTAACTTAAGCCCCTACACACGGATGGTAAAACGTTTTCACAATAGAGTAAAACTATGCCCGCGTCTCCAGCGCGTCAGTAGCGAAGGATCTTTGACGACGATATCTAAATGTTATTGCGCGCCGCCTCCAGCTAGCCGCAGCGAACTGCCTCTCACACCGTAGCGTAATATCCTCGCTATGGAGTGACCTGGGCTAGAAGGATCTTAGTAAAACTATACCCGCGTCTCCACCGCGTCAGTAGCGAAGGATCTTTTACGACGATATCTAAATGTTATTGCGCGCCGCCTCCAGCTAACCGCAGCGAACTGCCTCTCACACCGTAGCGTAATATCCTTGCTATGGAGCGTCCTGGGCTAGAAGGATCTTAGTAAAACTATACCCGAGTCTCCACACCGACAGTAGCGAAGGATCTTTGACGACGATATCTAAATGTTATTGCGCGCCGCCTCCAGCTAGCCGCAGCGAACTGCCTCTCACACCGTATCGTAATGTCCATGCTAAGGAGCGAGCTGGGCTAGAAGGATCTTAGTAAAACTATACCCGCCTCTCCACACCGACAGTAGCGAAGGATCTTTGACGACAATATCTAAATGTTATTGCGCGCCGCCTCCAGCTAGCCGCAGCGAACTGCCTCTCACACCGTATCGTAATGTCCATGCTAAGGAGCGAGCTGGGCTAGAAGGATCTTAGTAAAACTATACCCGCCTCTCCACACCGACAGTAGCGAAGGATCTTTGACGACAATATCTAAATGTTATTGCGCGCCGCCTCCAGCTAGCCGCAGCGAACTGCCTCTCACACCGTAGCGTAATATCCTTGCTATGGAGCGACCTGGGCTAGAAGGATCTTAGTAAAACTATACCCGCCTCTCCACACCGACAGTAGCGAAGGATCTTTGACGACGATATCTAAATGTTATTGCGCGCCGCCTCCAGCTAGCCGCAGCGAACTGCCTCTTACACCGTAACGTAACATCCATGTTATGGAGCGAGCTAGGCTAGAAGGTTCTTAGTAAAACTATACCCGCGTCTCCACTGCGTCAGTAGCGAAGGATCTTTGACGACGATATCTAAATGTTATTGCGTGCCGCCTCCAGCTAGCAGCAGTGAACTGCCTCTTACACCGTAGCGTAACATCCATGTTATGGAGCGAGCTAGGCTAGAAGGTTCTTAGTAAAACTATACCCGCGTCTCCACTGCGTCAGTAGCGAAGGATCTTTGACGACGATATCTAAATGTTATTGCGCGCCGCCTCCAGCTAGCCGCAGCGAACTGCCTCTTACACCGTAGCGTAACATCCATGTTATGGAGCGAGCTAGGCTAGAAGGTTCTTAGTAAAACTATACCCGCGTCTCCACTGCGTCAGTAGCGAAGGATCTTTGACGACGATATCTAAATGTTATTGCGCGCCGCCTCCAGCTAGCCGCAGCGAACTGCCTCTTACACCGTAGCGTAACATCCATGTTATGGAGCGAGCTAGGCTAGAAGGTTCTTAGTAAAACTATACCCGCGTCTCCAGCGCGTCAGTAGCGAAGGATCTTTGACGACGATATCTAAATGTTATTGCGCGCCGCCTCCAGCTAGCCGCAGCGAACTGCCTCTTACACCGTAGCGTAATATCCATGTTATGGAGCGAGCTAGGCTAGAAGGTTCTTAGTAAAACTATACCCGTGTCTCCACTGCGTCAGTAGCGAAGGATCTTTGACGACGATATCTAAATGTTATTGCGCGCCGCCTCCAGCTAGCCGCAGCGAACTGCCTCTCACACCGTAGCGTAAGGTCCATGCTATGGAGTGAGCTAGGCTAGAAGTTTCTTAGTAAAACTATACCCGCGTCTCCAGCGCGTCAGTAGCGAAGGATCTTTGACGACGATATCTAAATGTTATTGCGCGCCGCCTCCAGCTAGCCGCAGCGAACTGCCTCTTACACCGTAGCGTAATATCCTTGCTATGGAGCGACCTGGGCTAGAAGGATCTTAGTAAAACTATACTCGAGTCTCCACACCGACAGTAGCGAAGGATCTTTGACGACGATATCTAAATGTTATTGCGCGCCGCCTCCAGCTAGCCGCAGCGAACTGCCTCTTACACCGTAGCGTAATATCCATGTTATGGAGCGAGCTAGGCTAGAAGGTTCTTAGTAAAACTATACCCGCGTCTCCACCGCGTCAGTAGCGAAGGATCTTTGACGACGATATCTAAATGTTATTGCGCGCCGCCTCCAGCTAGCCGCAGCGAACTGCCTCTTACACCGTAGCGTAATATCCATGTTATGGAGCGAGCTAGGCTAGAAGGTTCTTAGTAAAACTATACCCGCGTCTCCACCGCGTCAGTAGCGAAGGATCTTTTACGACGATATCTAAATGTTATTGCGCGCCGCCTCCAGCTAACCGCAGCGAACTGCCTCTCACACCGTAGCGTAATATCCTTGCTATGGAGCGTCCTGGGCTAGAAGGATCTTAGTAAAACTATACCCGAGTCTCCACACCGACAGTAGCGAAGGATCTTTGACGACGATATCTAAATGTTATTGCGCGCCGCCTCCAGCTAGCCGCAGCGAACTGCCTCTCACACCGTATCGTAATGTCCATGCTAAGGAGCGAGCTGGGCTAGAAGGATCTTAGTAAAACTATACCCGCCTCTCCACACCGACAGTAGCGAAGGATCTTTGACGACAATATCTAAATGTTATTGCGCGCCGCCTCCAGCTAGCCGCAGCGAACTGCCTCTCACACCGTATCGTAATGTCCATGCTAAGGAGCGAGCTGGGCTAGAAGGATCTTAGTAAAACTATACCCGCCTCTCCACACCGACAGTAGCGAAGGATCTTTGACGACAATATCTAAATGTTATTGCACGCCGCCTCCAGCTAGCAGCAGTGAACTGCCTCTCACACCGTAGCGTAAGGTCCATGCTATGGAGTGAGCTAGGCTAGAAGTTTCTTAGTAAAACTATACCCGCGTCTCCACCGCGTCAGTAGCGAAGGATCTTTGACGACGATATCTAAATGTTATTGCGCGCCGCCTCCAGCTAGCTGCAGCGAACTGCCTCTCACACCGTATCGTAATGTCCATGCTAAGGAGCGAGCTGGGCTAGAAGGATCTTAGTAAAACTATACCCGCCTCTCCACACCGACAGTAGCGAAGGATCTTTGACGACAATATCTAAATGTTATTGCGCGCCGCCTCCAACTAGCAGCAGTGAACTGCCTCTCACACCGTAGCGTAAGGTCCATGCTATGGAGTGAGCTAGGCTAGAAGTTTCTTAGTAAAACTATACCCGCGTCTCCACCGCGTCAGTAGCGAAGGATCTTTGACGACGATATCTAAATGTTATTGCGCGCCGCCTCCAGCTAGCCGCAGCGAACTGCCTCTTACACCGCAACGTAAACGTTAGTTTTATTTTTTATTTATGGATTATTAAAAGTGTTTGGAGCTTTTAAAAAAATGTATCGAATTTGTTATTCCTTAAAAAAAAAAGTCAAATAAAGGTGCATAGCTATGATTAAATCGTGTAAATATTTTCTCCAAAATGTTAATATTCAGGGAGAAAAACTGGGGACTGCGTTTGTACGAAGAAGCGGTCGTGTACTATCCTCTCAAGTCGCTTGCGGCTCGAGGATTATGCGCCTACGTCGGTGTAAGCTACGGCCACTCGTCTCGAGCGCCCCTTATTCAATCCCGTGCTTTGCATAAACTGTTTACGCCTCGTGCGCCTTTCACTCGCTCGGCAGCGTTAGTGTAGTTTTGAAATAAACAGCTCGATAGACGTTTGCATGGCCAACTTTCTGCTTTAATATATGAAAACACAATGCGTTCATAACTGCTGTGTTGTTTTCAGTCTGAGGAAAAATATTGTCATTGCAATCTGCTTGGGAGTTTATATCGTATTATTATCGGGGACATATTTGTTGTAATACTAAAGAAAATACTTATATTGGACACAATATTAAAACTAAAGTTAAAACTGGAAATAAAATAAAAATACAAACTATAAAATATACTTACCTACAAAAAACCAAACTATAAAAAGAACACCCCGTCCAACAGGCGGCGTTACCTCTCTGTATCGCAAGGGAAATACGTTGAGAGAGGTACGCACCAGCTCTGGGGTCCCCTGTGGTGTCAACCAGCCGCGCCGATAGTGCTCCTATAAATGTTTTCATGTCGGCTGACCAGGGACCCAAAGTCTCAACCGCGAGCGCCGCAAACTCATAGTCGTTGAGCAACGTCGAGTATTTGCGGCGCTTGAGAACTTGGGCCTGGTCAGCCTTGTAATACTTAGAATGGGAAAATTCATTTCTAAATTATTTAGCTTTTCGGTGCTACTGATTTTTTTTATTAATTTTAAGCAAGCGTCAAAGTCAACTTCCCAACAACATCATACCATTCAACCATCTTCCAAAAACTGTTACATCGAGTCACACTGCCCCTGCCCCCTGAACGGGGGGCAGTAATTAGCATTTAGATGAAACAAATAACCGTCGTCCGCGCGTGAGCACGAACAATTACGTCTTACAAAATGTATGAGTCGAACCAATAGGATTGGGCAAACCAGCATAGAAAAGTTTAGTGTCAAAATTTTCATTTTTAGTACCTACGAGTACCTTCAAACTTTGGTCGCTAATCGTACCTACCTTTCTTTGGATAGGCATCTAATACTCATTGATATAATTCTAGCAAACTATAACTAAATTTTGTTGCGTTGTTTTATCACAGAGTTCCTTTGGCCACTCCTGCGTTCATCATCAGATCAGATCGATGGTACCATTATATTGCATAGTCACCCAACTTAATTTATGTACCTATGTGAAGTTTCAGCTCAATCGAATAATGGGACGTGGGTCTAATTTAACTTGCAAAATTTGGCCCGAACGTACATTTTACACACATAAAAAGTGGTAATTGTGAACTTTTATTTGTAAGTTGTTATTAAAACACTGGTTTTCCTGGAAACTCGACTCGCTCACACAACAGAATACAGGAACAGGAAGAATTATGTAGCTTATTTATCGCGTCATTCATTTATTTATTGGCCTTTTAATGGGCGGAGTAATTTGTTTTGTGTGATCTCCGCTTGATGGCGTTTCAGACAAAGGGAGGAGTCAAAAGCGGAAAGTAGATAGATATTTTATAAGATGTAGCATTTACTTAATACATTAAAAGTTTCACATGAAATACTTACTAAATAAAATATACTAGAAGTAGGTTGCTATATTAAGTCAAATACAAAATTTTCACAACCTTATATAAGTATTTTCTTTGAACCTTTCTCAAAATTCCCTAAATCAGGAATAATGTAAAATTGCCTTCCGCCACTAATCACAAAGTCCCCGTCCAAAGTTGTGGGTTAATTGGCAACACATCGCGCCGCGGGTGACGTCTTCAAATACTTTCAAAAGTTTAGATGCCCGCGGCGGTTGGGGATGCCAGGGGGAGCTGTTTTTTATGGTTATGATATTTTCACTAATTTACTGTGAGAAATTAGAGAACAAAAATCCGGAAAAAAATAAAGAAAACGATAAACTTTTTTATAAATGTCAGTCCATGGTTAACCGCTTGTAATACATGTAAAGAAATCAAAATTTATCACGGGGACAATACACATTGCGACTACAAACCGTTGAAAAATAAAAACCTACATAAATATTTTAGCAGCCAGGCAGAATTCTACATGCATTTCTTTTATCTGTTGTAAGAGAAAGCATAAAATTTATTCACCCAAAACATATGTTTGCAAATAGACTAAATGAACCTTAAATATAATTATCCAGCTTAAGATGGCTAATTTATAGGTCCAACAGCTTATCAACTTGACGTTATAAATATTGTGTATGTTATACATATTATTGACTGTACTACAATATATCAAAACTCTTCAACTGGATCAAAATATTAGAGCTTTATCCAAAGTTGTCGTGACTTAATTGGCAACACATGCGCCGCGGGTGAAACGTCTGAAAATACTCTCGAAAGTTCCCCGGCCTGCGGCGGTTGGGGATGCCAGGAAGAAAATGTTTCCTGTTGTTTTAGTATTTTTGACAATGGGGATAATTAGAGCAAAGATCGAATCGAAAGAAGAAAAAACAATACAATCGAATTATCAAATCAATTTTGTGAAGATTATAAAATGACTACGAGAAATATACATAAACTGTTTTAACACCAGTAGGTAACACAAAGATGAGAGGAAACGACCGGGAATCGAGATTTAAGTTTTATTGCTCAGAACTAGTGAATGTACTTAGTTAGAGTCAATCAAATCAGACCCATGATAAAAATTTAATTATTTGTAATCTGCAAATGCTAAACAAGTGTCATCGTTTTAACGACTTTAAAAAATTAATGAAGTGTTTCTATAGGTATTATACTATTCTTAAATATTGAATATAGTGGTTTGCGATTTGTTTATATTGGGAAATTTTTCTTTTTAGGTAGGAACAACAGATATTTGGTATTCGGCCGACTAGTAGACAATATTTGGACGAGAACCGAATATTCGGCAAAGTGGCTGAATAGGCCGAATACCGAATATTTGCCGAATATTTGTGGCATCTCTACTGATTACCATTTCTATTACGTTGCATGTGCGTATGCATTTAAATAAATAAATAAATATCATTGGACATTTTTACACAAATTGACTAAGCCCCACGGTAAGCTCAAGAAGGCTTGTGTTATGGGTACTCAGACAACGATATATATAATATGTATATAAATACTTAAATAGGTACATAGAAAACAACCATAACTCGGGAACAAATATCTGTATAATCATACAAATAAATGCCCTTACCAGGATTCGAACCCCGGACCATCGGCTTCATAGGCAGGGTCACTACCCACTAGGCCAGACCGGTCGTCAAAAATCGTTCGTGCCTGTTCTTTACTTAGAATATTAAACTAGTGTTTTCCTTTACCTAAGCCATCTGTCTAAATTAGCCATTTTGGAGCTTACGTGTATAAGGTAAATGTTGTAGGGTAAATGTATTCGTATACAACCCGTTAATGACTGCTCAGGATCTCTAGAACGCGCAAACAGCGCTGGCAACCCTCGCAGAACGTTCATCTCGTTAGTGTTATTATGTATATTTGTATTTAACCCTGCTGCTGGCGCGGGTTGCTATAAACCGTAAACTTGTAGCCCCTTTTAGGGTTCTGTACAAAAAATGTGAAAATATTCTCATGGTGCGACTCCATCTGACCGTCAATCTATCACGACGCTAAATATCTCGAGTTCAAGACTAACCCAGACGCTTTATTGTTAAAACTATATTTAAAAAAAAACCACCTTCCGTATCTCCAAATTTTATCAAAGAAACATGTTTCTTTATCAACATAACATTAACTTTATCATTTTATTATAAATATTACAAAAAAATTATAATCACACCTGCATTTTGTTTTTTTGTTATTTTTAATCAACAAAGAACATTTCCTAATTGAGTTTGCAATTTAACCACGTGTTTATCAGACTTCTATGAAATAACACTAAAGACACCTTTTTTCAGATAAAATATTTTTTTTTTAATTCGATTGACATTTAAAAAAAGTTTACTGTACAACTTTGAATAAAATGGCCCAAATGAGGGTTAAATCTGCGTTACAAGGGTTAGCTCGTGGCGGGAACTCGCAACACAACTCGTTACGCGCTCGCCAAATTCGCCGTAATACCTATCAAAACCACTGATTTCCTAACTTTGAGACAAACAAATAAGTTTGCGAGATGAATCAGTATAACGAAAGTCGTAATTACGTAGGTACACTACGTACATAATACGACGGTACGAGGTATGTACCTATGTAGGCTACCCGTGGAGTGTATCCGTGCCGAGATTTTGTTCGGATTTTAGCACCTATGTATGACCATAGATAATTAGGTACAGATGCCATGCATAATTGTTTTCCATCGCACTTTCTCGGAAACGTTCGTGTTTTTCATGCTACGTCAGTCCACCTCTGTACTTTTTGTACCGAGACTGATTGATATAGCAAGACAAGTTCGTGTCACGTTTCCTTAAAAATACCATGGAAAATAATTATGCACTACATCTGTACATAGGTAGGTACCTTATATACCGTACCTGTTACTTTTAATATAACCTTCTACATTTTAACAATGATGTACCTAAGTATTCTCAATATCATCACCATCATCAGCCTACTCTCGTCCACTGTTGGACATAGGCCTCTTCTATTGCACGCCACTGAGCACGATTTGCGGCAACTCTGATCCAGCTTGACTCTCAATATGTTCCCAAAATATTAATATTGTAAATATTGTATTTTTAGAGTGGCTTGCTTTGCTCAAGACTGGCAATAGCACTGGCTGACCTTAATTAACTTTATCGTTCAATGTTCAACGCTGGCTATAATAATAAAGCGCAAAATTCATAAGTCGATATCAGATCAAACAATAGTCGGAGTGTTGTACCAACAAGTAAACTAGAGGGACGATATTAAAGGCCTCTTCAAATAGCAACCATAGTAATCCGTTGTTTTTCCGGACGGGCCGCAAACAGGCTCGGAGCAAACCAAACAGATGGTAGGATTGAGCTCCAGTGGCAGCAAGTGTTAGAAATATACTGTTTTTTTTATTTTTTTACGTAGCTAAATATAACAATAAATTTAAAAAAAAAATATTTTAAATGTTTATGATGTTATTGTGCTTTTAACTGTAATAAATTCCTAGTTTTTACTTGTATGCTATTTTATGTTTAACCTCTAGCCGCTCATACGTCAAACCTTGCCAAGCAAAATTAAATTTTATTTTGTCAACACAAAGTTCAAATTAGAATGGAACAGGAGACCTTTTTATAGGTCTCTGGGCGGCTAGAGGTTAACTATGTAACTTTATTTAGTTAATTAGTTTTTAAAATATCTATGTTGCTATGCACTGACAGGGTAACCATGCATGCACTTAATACATGTTAACACCTTAATGTAACCATGGTCCTGCAATAAATAAATAAAATTAATTGAAAAAATAATTCAAAAACATCTACGCAAAAAGACTTAAAACGTACATCTTAGAATTTTTTCTTGAGACTTAAGACGGGGCGGGGTATCGCTAAGTAACAAACTTTAAATTATATCCATTCTCAACTTAGCGGTACGAGTATTCCGCCGTGACTTTAAATCTTTTCAACAAAAATATTATTTTTTACTTTTTAAAATAACAACCCATTTACGAGTATTAGTCTTTTTTACCCACTAGTTATAGTTTTTAACCCTTACATTTTTTTAAATAGTCAATTTGCCAGTACACTTCAATGACTAGTCATTGGCATGTACTGGCAAACCGTCCTAAGGCCGTCTCATCTGAATAGCGTGTGTTCACAGTTACACAGCTCCCGTTGGGGACCGGTTATTTGCTATGGAATTAGGAGCTATCATTTTGTATGGCCGTCTCCTATTTATTGAGACGTTTAGGGATTGTTTATAGAGCGATTTCAAACTAGTTAAATTAATTCGAAAAACGTATGAATATTCTTATTTCAAGTTATATATTTTTCCAATAAAGCAGTATATGCAAGCTATTAGAAAATAGAACATATAGAACTTTTACTATCAAATCTAATCATGTCAGTCGTGTACCCATTGGCTTTGCAAAGCCTAAAATTATTTATTCGGCTAGCACTCGCACTTTTGAATCAAAAAGCATGTCAAAATAGTCAGTTAGTTAAGAATATCTTAAATACCAGTTTTATGCAGTGTTCTTATATTTGACGGTAGTAAACTGGTTCAACCGAGCAATCCTCGCCCTCTCGGCAAGCGACCGCAACGACACCCCAGCGCGACATCGCTAACGACCTCACCAAATAATCCAGCCCCATTGTAAACGAGACAACTTTTTCTATTTCCCCCTCCCCCTCCCCCCCACAATGATGAATGGAAGCAGTTACGTTTGCCTTGACGCGAAAAGTTTGCGCGCCCATCGCTCAGCGCGGAAAATTGTAAATAAGTTGCGGACAAACGGGAAAGTTCATTCATGGCCGAATGACACAAACAAATAGTTCATTGTTGAGGAAACGTAGATACAATTAGAAAGTATAGTTAGGATTTTAGGTACCATTCGGATGCAGACTACACTAGCGTTGCAACAGAGAGATTGGTGTTAAGGGCTAGCGTCCCGGCTGTAAAATTTAAAAAATAAACCACATTTTTTTCATTATTAGTAGAATTGCGACGTAAAACCTTCGCTGGCGCGATAGCGAGATATATTATGTGGGTACATTTCCACCAGCCAAATATTTAAGATAATGGCTCATCATGAGATATCTTAATATTGGCAGTTTATTAAGAAAATATTAATTAATATTAATTTAGACCTTGATCACGAATATTGCTATCAAGTATTAATATACTTCTATGATTTATTTGTTTTTGCCTGATTTTCACAATCGTATAATCGTGTAATCGTAATATTAGAGTAATTCACAAGTATCAAGACTATTTAATATATTTTTGTGGTGTTGTCACATAGTGACTTTCAAAAACTGCTTTTTAACGTTCGCTGCAGAATAAACTTGGTCGAACTCTAGTTCGAACTGTAGTTTATTTCGTAGGCATCTCAGTGACTTAATTTCTTATAATACATAAACTTAGAAATGAAAATAAAAATATTTATTACATTAATAAATTTTACATAATAAGGTAACAGGTTGGGACTTCCAATGAAGTATATTGGACCAAGGTAAGTCTGCAACGATTTTGATAGCACACGCATTACAAGTGTTATACATCATAATTATATAGAAGTTTCACGCTTAAAATAAAACTTGCACTTGTGCTATCAAAATCTGGTTTCTTAGCTCATCTCTAGCTATATCTTTACCATATTTCTCCTCAAAGATCCGTCGCAAAGCTCGGAAAAGCATACATTTTATAAAAACGCAATAAAATTGACACAGCCTGAAACGAACCCATGCAAATTATCCGACACTTGAAAAATAAACTAACATAAATGAAAGCTTTAAATTTCCTCGCCGGCATCTCCGAGAAACTTTCTATTTTCACCTTACGCTGTGGTCTAAGTTAAGAGATCAATTTTTTAAAATGTTTCATACAAATAATATTTGATCGACCTCAAAAGAGGAAGTTTAGGACTATGTTTTTTTTTTATTTACAATACAATACATGCATAAGTGAGTGTATATATAAGTAACTTCAAAGCAAAAAGCAAAAATGGCGGGAAAATTATGATTTGTAAACCAATCTGAAATGGGATCTCAATCATAGAAATATTACATTACTTAGCTACAGCTAAATTACCGCAAGTTCTATGTGTAAATTACTTCGTTGTATGTAACATAAGCAGCAGTGGTGGCCGAGTGGATATGACGTCTGACTTTTAATTCGGAGGTCGGGGGTTCAAATCCTGGCTCGTACCAATAAGTTTTTCGGAACTTATGTACGAAATATCATTTGATATTTACCACTAGCTTTTCGGTGAAGGAAAACATCATGAGGAAACCTGCATACATCTGCGAAGAAATTCAAAGGTGTATGTGAAGTCCCCAATCTGCATTGGGCTAGCGTGGGGACTATATAGCCCAAGCCCTCTCGCGCATGAGATGAGGCCTGTGCTCAGCAGTGGGACGTATATAGGCTGAAATGATGATGATGATGATGTAACATAATGGTACAACCAAAAAACAAATTTACATCTTAACCTACGAGAAACTAAAATCTTACAATCATCATCCTCCTTGCGTATCCCGGGCTACGGCCGAGGTCCGCTACTAATTCCAAGAATTAGCTTAGGCACTAGTTTTTACGAAAGCGACTGCCATCTGACCTTCTGGGTGGGTTACCCTCTGGTAAACTATGCCTAGGCTATTGAGATTTGCCCAGTTACCTCATGATATTTTTGTCGCCACAAGCAACTGGCAAATAAGTATAATATAGTGGGCCTCGTTGCGCGAATTAAATTTAAGAAAAACGATATATGGAAAATAAACATAAGATCCGAATAACTCAAGTCGGGTTTTGAACCCGCGACCTCCGAATTGAAAGTCGCACGCTCTTATTGCTATGCTATTTAACTAGTGCTAATTACTGTCTAAAATGTAGCCTAACTATAACACACCAGAACAAGTAGTAATTAGATAAAATCGAATTTCTTGTCCCACACTCCAAAAGTCTAGCATGCCGCTCTCGGCCCCGTCAAGGGCCTGCAAAAACCCGCAACTAGAGCTCTTAAAATCGCGGTAATTAAGGGCTATTCCCGCTTGGCAAGTCACAGGCGCCGTCAAGATATACTCGAAAGTAATTCGCTCTCGGAATTCATCGAATATCAAATGAAAGTTTGTTTGAATTTTTATTTGAATGCTAATTTCTTGCTTGAAAAGGAAAAATAAACTCACAAGATCGGTCTTGTTGCTTTAGTATTTGGTAAAAAGAGGAAAATGAACAAATGTTATGTAGGAAGTGCGTAGGAGGTACCTACGTAGTTCTAGCAAACATTACGTAGGTAGTCTTCATTTTGTTTCGAACCCATCCATATTTTAGGAGACATTTATCTATTTTAGGGAATTTGGCTAATAAAGAGAATGAGGCTAAAATACTTGGCACCCAACTTGGGATTAAATCACAATGTACAGGTAACTATAAAACAAATCCTAATATAATTGACACCCAACGAGGAGCACATTACATGTATTACGTTTGGCACCCAACGTGGAGCTAAATTATAAAGTATTATGATTGGCACCCGACGTGGAGCTTAATTACAAGTACTATGATTATTATGATTGCCACGTGGGATGCCACATGGAGCTTAATTACAATAATTAGAATTGGCACCCAACGTGGAGCTTAGTTACAAGTATTATGAATGGCACCCAACGTGGAGCTTAGTTACAAGTATTATGATTGGCACCCGACATGGAGCTTAAATACAAGTATTATGATTATTATGATTGCCACGTGGGGTGCCACGTGGAGCTTAATTACAATTTACAATAATTAGAATTGGCACCCAACGTGGAGCTTAGTTACAAGTATTATGAATGGCACCCAACGTGGAGCTTAGTTACAAGTATTATGATTGGCACCCGACGTGGAGCTTAATTACAAGTATTATGATTGGCACCCAACGTGGGGCTAAATCACAATGTATTATAGTTGGCACCCAACATGGGGCTCTTCTTCGGTATATAATGGTTAACACCGAACGTCGGACTACAATACATTACAATTCGATACCTACATAAATAGGTAGAGAATGCCTTAAGGCATTAAGTCCGCCTTTTGTACTATAAGATTTTTCTTTTGTGCAATAAAGATTAAATAAATAAATAAATAAATATCTTACTAGGAATACACAATAACTATTAAATGTTTATCCCCTACAGGTTGTAAGTCATTTGAGTACAATCGGATATATTTGTACTTCTTAATCGTAATAATATTATACTTTCAAGGCATATTACATAATTATGTATTTATGACATGTTTAAAACAAATAATTGACTTATTATTCGGAAATTTGAATACTTACAACAACGAAAAAGAGTTGGCTCCACAATATACCGAGCTCGACTCAAGATCTGTGCTAGGTATAGGTATAGATATCGCATCACGCCCTCAGGGAAATCATTCGATGCTACAAGGTGAGAGCCCATTTTTTAGTCCGGACATCCCTGACATTTCGGGTGTGCATTAGTCTTGTGTGGAATAAACTCGTGTTATGAGGGACAATGTCTGATTAAATAAGTAATGCGATATACACTTCAATTGTTTTTTAGGGTTCTGTCGCTGAGCTAGAATTGTTTAAGGTTTCTTCATTTGCCTATGAATGGTGATATCTGAGGCATTTTATTTTAAAACTCTTACGGCAGTTTTATGAACTTGGCCTGTACTATGTACGATACTGACTGATACGAGACTGTGTAGATAGATGGTGGTAAGTAATTTAAGCGATTGATACGTTCAGATATCTCGAAAAACAAAAACAAATACACCGAATAAAATTAACATTAGTATTCTATGAGGCTCGAATGGGACCGGATCAGCCACGTCTATCGCATGCATCTGGATAGGTGGGCTAACTTAGCCACGAAGTGGATGCCGATAATAGAGAAGCGTGGGCGGGGTAGGCAGACCAGCAGCTTTGATACCTTCCTTTACCTGGAAGGGAGCACAAATTGGGAGCTATGGAGAACCAGGGGAGACCTTTGCCCAGCAGTGGGACACAAATAGGCTATACAAAATATGAGAATTTGACAAATCTTTGAGAATAGGATACGTTTTCGTACTCTTTTTCGAACTTAGTGATCCTTTGCTGGACAAAGACTCCCTCTTTGTCTGAAAAAAAAAACGTTACGGAATCCTATACTAAGCACACTCCTGGCTGAATTTTTATTCAGTGAGTATAAAATGATAAAAGAAATGGCGAAGCCGAAAATAGGGTTGAGAGAATAGGACACGTTTATGACGATTGGCTACTGACACAGTTTGCTCGAATTGGATTTCGTAGGAATTCCTAGATAATAATTAAATCTAGCTACACTTGACTCTAAAAGCGGCAATGAGCTATAAATGCATTTGAGACTTGAGGGGTGTTGGTTTTCATTTGAGTCCAGTTCAAAGTGAAATACTAAAAACTACTAACAGAGCAATATTTAAATTATATATTATTAATTTAAACTAACACTATTTTCACTCAGACTCTGCCAGTGGGACAGGGAGTCTGCCTGTGACCACAGACGTAATGTCACGTTCCAAATGTTAGGCTAAATAATAATAGTAAACGTAAGTTTATGCGATCCAATTCAGTTATAGAGATATTTAAATTAATATCTGCACAAATTTCGCTACAAAATTACAGTTGTTAAAGGTAATCTTTTCATTGCCACTACAGAATGCGTGTCAATAATCTGTGTAGACTATAAAATCTATTTTATGCAGATAAAGTGTAGTTTGTACAACATTTTACGACGTATTTCATTTTTTATAGGCATATCGCTCGCCCCCCCTCCCTCTGCTGTTATTTCGATCGCCTGCTCAGTGTGGACGAGTCGATCGCACGGGTGAGACCATGAATCCAATATAAACTTACATTTGTTATCAAAATTACATCTAAATGATGTCATTTCATTCTCATTCGGCCGTGCGTTTCGCTCGCACTAATGTATAATACGGACAAGCGAGCGAAATGTACGCGCGAATGACAACTAAATAAAATCATGAATGCTATTTGATGAAACATTTCACAAGTGGAATTGGCATTTGGATGTCACAAGTCCCATCACTCTGGTTTGTTTTAATACTCGACTCGCTACCGCTCGCTTCTTCAACAAGAATGTCGGTCTTATCGCGTCTCAGACTTTTATTATTGTGCAGCCCGCGAATTCTATAGCATTAGAACGGCAATATATTTTTTATAGTTCCGCCTGGAGGTGGTTAACGGTACGAAATACACAGAATACAGGCTTTTAGTGAATGATAGGAGATTGTAGCTGGATCTTTTGAATTAATTTTATTGTTTGTTTATGGCTTTTAGGGCGGACAAGTGTTTCACGATTTTATGTACATTTTTAAAGCTTGTCGCTTATTGTCTTCGGTTATCTTAATAGTTATTCAAAACAGCAGTAATACTTTTTACAGGTTCAAAATTTCGAAAAATAATATAGTAACCTCGTAAGGCCCACCATATAAAATTTTCTCATTTATAATTAGGAGCTTGTTGTATAGTATAATTTGGGGTGAATTTCGTTCGATTGAGAAAGCAAGGAAACAAAAGAAATGCTATCTTATTTGGTTTATGAAAGTTTCTAATTAGATTATTAAGCAAATGTAGAAGTGTACCTACCTACGAGTATATTTAAATGCACATCGGGCCTGACGAAGATAAGTTAATTTGACAATCATAATCTTTCTAGCGTTACCCCCGCTTTTTTGCCACGACTGGGGTCCGTTTCATGGCAACTATTCCCAAGAATTGGCGTTGGCTTGGCGGCACAAGGTTTTACGGAAGCAACTGCCATTTGACCTGCCAACCTAGAGGGAAAACTATTAGTTAGGTAGCTTTTCAAATACTATTCTCGCTTAAAACAAACTTCATTCCAATCATAAGTAAATCGAATGTGCGGATCATTATTTCCAATTTGGCTCAGTCGGGTGCATATTAAAGTTTAAATTGAACGTACACTGCGGCTCGGTGTAAGTCTGCATTAGGGGGCCCCGGGGAAGACGAGAGGGTGTGGACTGAGAAGAGAAGGTAGCGAGCGAGTAGAGAAACGGTTTCTGTAAATGCAAAAGGTACTTATATTCCAATAGGATTATTGACGTCTGCGCCGCTTGGCACCTACTTTCTGCGGTGTCGGTCACTAAGCCACTGGTGGTCCTCTAGGTACCGAAAGAGCTGACAGTTATAATGGACTATGGGAAAAATAAACTTATTTTTTAATGCGCTAGTTTTTACATCCCATACCCCCGCTGCATTTACCCAGGCTGGGTACCTAATACTCTTGCTTTCGGCGTGAAGCCTTTTTGCAGAAACAACCAAACCAAGATAGGGATTTGCCACCAACAGGTATCGCAAAGGATGAAATGAAATGCTTTATTCACTCTACAACTCAAGAATGAGCAACGACTTTATGAGTCAGCCTTATAGTCTTATATACAGTGACCTGCGAAATTGCTTGTAGAAATACTGAATTAATTCATTGATGAAGTCGCCATGCACTTTAATGGCTGATGGTGGTTTACTCTCCACTGCCACCGCATACTCCATTTGTATGACGTGTGTGTTAGTAGAGATTTGTAGACCGCAGATTGTAAGTTTAACCACATCTCGTACAAAATTGCATTTTTTTCTTATTCTCCGCTACCGCTCATCTACTAAGCGCGCAACCAACGCGTTCGAGAACAAAGTATCGCTGCAGTTGTGTGCATAATTCACTTTATTGCGCTCCGGCTGCTGTCATAACTCTTCGGTGGCTGACTTATGCCTTATCTAACCGCAGTCCATCTGCCTGCATACATATTCGTTAAGACGAAAGAAGACGTCACGTGACCGCTGCTCCATATAAACGTAGTCTCCATTTTCCTCTAGCAATGAAGTGATTCAAAACTGTGTCAGGATCATAAACACACACAGAAGTTTCTAATGCATCTTGATGTGTTTCGTTCTTTGCCTTTACCTTTCTTTATCTATTTTTTTACAATTTTTGAAAAGAAACTTCTGTATTATTAGATGTCTAACAAACGTTAAACCGAAAATTCAAAATGCAACTTTGCTATCTGTTCTTGAAGAATAACACAGCTTAGAAATCAAAATGGCGTCAGTGAAGCACGAATTCTCGATATATAATTCCACATACCACCGAGGTTTGAATAATTAAATCTGGGCCTGCCCCCAAGAAAAATTGATAGCGATTCGAGCCCATCCCAATATTGGAGACGTGACTGGGCCCCGCAAGCGACTGGCTCCCCAATGTTTATTTTTTGCTTTTTTACGCCCAATCGGATATTTGCTGGTAAGGATCAGATGTGAGTCGTGACTTTTTAATATTCTTATATACTCAGTTGTTTTTGCTTAGGCTAGTCATAGAATCCTAAAAGAGTATAAAATTTGTCCATCAGTGAAATTACCGACACATATTTGACCCCTTTTGTTTTCAATAACGCAAAAAAATTACCATTTCATTATCTTCAAAATCCTTCATCGCCAAATTTGGCGCGATTTTTTTTGTGTGGCTTTCGAAAAAAAATACGTGATCAATATTTTTGTCAACTTAACACGTTCGCGGACGCTCAGTCACACCAGTTGGACACCTAAATTTTGTATGGAAATATTGGGACTGTTATAGCATTCCTGTCACTACAAATATATCTTTTAGGTTTGTATATGACGCGTAATGCTATGCAAGGCGAATGCTATGCAATCCGCGTCAATATGAAGTATATTTTTTATACGCTATGTGACAACAAATGCTATACAATTCGGATGCATAAGCATGTCTGTCACATGACGTAGTCAAGATGGGATTTTATATGACATCGCATGTTATAGCATTCATACATCGTGCTCGATGGACTTGATGGCTGAGACTTCTGACTTCCTAAGGGCGCGATTTTTGCTCTAAAGACTCATTTGCTGACCTCTTCAAACAATTTTCTTCTTCTGTTTTGTTCCCTCTTTGCTTATCATTGTAATATTGAGTCCATCTCATACATGCCCCATGCCAAGCACGTTCGCTGTTCATTCGACCTCAAATTATGTGATACTACCTACAAATTATGCGTTGGAGACCGGCTCTAATCTAAAGGCCCAGTCATGGGTCTCATAGCATGTTGTAGAGAGCCGAGTTGCAATGTTGAGCTCTCTTAAAATGAGAGGTTTGTTCTTCTAGCTGTCCAAGGTATACGCAGCATTTTACGCCAACACTACTTCTCAAAAGTGTCAATATGTACCGCATTACATTTTTTCAGTTCCCTGTAACGCACCGCCGCGTTAAGTTCTGGACGTAAAGCGTCCACCACTTTTCCTGCCATCAAGCGACGATTCACCCAACTTTATATTCTTTTTCGGATGCATCTGCACCAAATACAAGGCATGAAATATACACAGAATGATACCACAAATGCGTGTCATAAGATGCTTACCTTGTGGGATGTGATCATCGAGCGCCAACAGGCTATAATTCACAATTATATGACCAAAACTATGACTAGTAACGTAATTATTTCAATAATAGGTATACACATTCATGCCTCACTTTTTCACATTAATCGTTATCAAAATTTTACTGTAGTATAATTAACAGCAAGTAAACACGTTTGTTTATTAAAACACAATGAAAAACTTAATGAAATTGTAAGAAAAACATTAATTACGATTTTATAAAAATACGTCAAAATCGCTATCGCGCACGAAATTGACCCAAATTACATGTGTCCACTCCCAGACGCACCTGCCGGGCTACTAAGGGAGCTGCCATACAAAGACGAATGCTATAGCATCCGCGTCACAGAAAGGGGGGCCAATTTGGAGACGTCACAGGATAATTTTTAACTTCGATAAAACTATGTAATATGGCAGTACGCATTATTTGACTCTGGTGACTGGTAGAGGAAAAGTTGATGAATAATATTATACTGTGGTTAAGCGGATTGATAAGCATTTCAACGAAGAAATTTAAAAAGAATAACGGATGCAATAGCAGGCGCGTCACCAGGAGGAGTACAAAAACGGATGCTATGCAATCCGCGTCCGCGAACGTGTTAAGTAACAGACACAACACAACATTATAACAATATTTCTTAACCGAATAGTCCCTACGGATCTTTTTTTACGTTAACTTAGAAGTTTAATTTTTCACAGCTTCAAGGGACTGTAGACTGAGTATATGGTTTTATTTTAACTCGATACCTCCGCGCGTTTCTGAGGTAAAGGGTCTTGACAAACATGCAGACGGACAATAACAGTTATATT
Source organism: Cydia fagiglandana (assembly GCF_963556715.1). Taxonomy (NCBI): domain Eukaryota; kingdom Metazoa; phylum Arthropoda; class Insecta; order Lepidoptera; family Tortricidae; genus Cydia; species Cydia fagiglandana. The sequence goes on from NC_085938.1 coordinate 20,951,697, forward strand.
ATAAGGGTTCCAATTTTTGATTTGAGGTACGGAACCCTAAAAACGAGTAAAATGGAGCACATCTATTCATCGAGCATTTCAATAGGTATCTTTATCAGAGGAAAAGGGAAATAAACATTGCTGTAAATTGTCGTTATTTGTAAAAACATACTGTCTTGAATATCTTGGGGATATTTTCTGGCACGAAAAAAACAACGAATTGAAAAACAGGGTAACATTGACAAAATGTTGTAGGTATGTACACTGAATTAGGTTTTAATGTTGACATTCATGTGACATTCTGGTAGTTGCAAGCGATCATAGCCTACCTCAGAAATAAAATCTGATAAGGACTAAATTAAAACATTTGCAAGGGCAAATTCGAAACAAAGCCTCCACGGGCAATTGGGTATACGGGGCATATTATCGCGCGGAGTGCCATATCTTTTGTTTCCTTCTAATTTCCTGGCTTAACACCCTTTCTTAACCGCCAAAACACGACGCGAATTATATTAGCATTAAAAACTTGAAAAGTGAGGTAAATCCTCGACGCAAACTAAATCCTGGGGCGACATCAAACACTTAGCACTTTTAAAGCGGCGCGGTTGAGCCAGTTAGTAACTGGGCGCATTAGTTCCTGAATAATGAAGCGGTAAACAGTATACTAAGGAGTTGCCAGTTCAACGGTCCGTTCCTCTTGTGACTTAGAGTGACATTCCATTTCCAACTGCAGCTGCAATACTGTTCATTTTACTATGGAAACGCGTCGCTGTCATTGTCAATTGCCATAGAAAATGAACAGTATTGCAGCTGCAGTTGGAAATGGAATGTCACTTTTATGCGGTTACCATGCTGGTGCCGGTCCGGACCCGGTCCGGGGTGTGTAGGTGCCGTTCGGATTCAGACTGTATGTGTCATGACCGTTTATCAACTGCTGCAACTGACCGGGACGCGCAAAGATTAAAATCACATTCATATATCGCGGTAGGCTTTATTTTTTCTTAGTTACATAAACCAGCCGTGTCAGCTAGAAGGCCAATTTGAACGTGCATCTAACATCAAACCGATATTTGAATCATATTGTAATCATTATTATTATCACTATATTATAACTATCAATTAGCAGTCATTTGCGTGGGCGTTTCCCTATCACTAATAATACATGTAAAGACGATGAAGTCGCGAATGACTGATAAAGGACTGATAAAGGACTGATATTATTCCAATATGATTCAAACATCGGTTTTATGTCAGGTTCGAATCGGCCTGTAAGTCGCCGAGTTGATAGATGCTTGTTTAGAAGTTTTCGCTCAGCGAGAATTGTACTATGAACATAAGTTGCGAGTGTTGCGACCAACAGAGTTTATCATCAATAAGAGGCTTTATACATATACAGCGTGTTATGTCAAAGTTGTATGATTTTAATATTCCAAAATTGCGTCCAAAATAAAACAAACAGTATGTTTAAGTATTTGTTTTATTTCACTTTTCAGAAAATGTATTGAAATATAAAAAGGAAGGTGATAATAAAATACTTATCTAAGTAAACCATGTATTGATTAAATGATTGATTGATAAAGCATCAAAAATTATTTAAAAAAACGATGGCTTAAATCATACTTTGAAATAGGTATTATTTAATCATTCTTAAATAATAACAAAGGTATGTAAATAAAATAAGTATTGCATATGCACGTAATTTAAAATTGTCACCGGTGTTAAAAAACTAATCTCATAAGCACCAAGTGAAGCACGCCAGTGGCGTCGACTAACTTTGATGAAGAAACATGAGACACCAACTAGTTTGTAGGTACCTATAGGTTGCTCGCATTATGCAAGTTTATTCATTGGGGTTCTACGAAACGAAGTTACTAAAGTGCCCATCCGACCAGATCCATTCTATAGTTATAATCGACTTTATTTAGAGTTCGCGTCTTGGCGTTTATAGTTTTTTTCATCACACTTGCTTGTAAAAGGTGTAATCACGCGTAGGCGATGCGGTCCGTAAATTCTAAATTTCGATCTAGGGCTGTAATGTATTTTTTCATCACACTTGCTAGGCGATGCGGTCTGTAAATGCTAAATTTGTACCTAGGGCTTGTACGTCCAAAATTAGGCAAAAGTTTTATTTTTTCCCTTCCCTTTCTCACAAGTCTGATGAAAAACAATGTGTGTGCCACAGGCGGGCGGTACAGGAATTAACAACTCATGTTAATAAAGTCCTCGTCTTCTGCTTCGGATTTCAATTCACACTCGTTCGTGAATTCATGTTTACCGCCCTTAATACAATATAATGTACTATTTCACGTCCAAAAGAAACTCACCTAATTGTAAGTATTATGTGTACCTAGTCATTTATTTTGCTTCAACCACGAGCCAAATGAATCTAAAGGTGAATAAACAAACTGTATTTAGATAAAGTGTATTTCATTTACAAGCTATTCCCTTCATAACAATAAACAACTTACAATTAGTTATTATGTATAATCCTTATCACGCGAGTGTAATACCTGTCTCCCCGTTATGAGCTACATTGTTCGAGAGATCATTGCCGACGGATTACCTATAATCCCATCGTAGATATGAGCAAGAGCTGTGTTAATAAGGTACCAGGATTGCATGAATAAACAGCAACATAGACAGAGCGAATCATATTATCTTTGTCTTACACTAGTACTAGCACCCAAGAGAAAAGGATGAGTATAGTTTTTTTTTGTTCTTATTTACTGACAAATTTTAATTTATATTTCTTAGATTAGCATAGAGAGCCTCATTGACCGTAATCCATATGTCCTCACTAAAGACTTTGGAGTTTCAAAAAAATATTTTTTCGCCATTAAACATTTATTAGCTCCAAAAAATATTATTACACGATATAAAGTAATACGAAAAGAGATAAAGATTCCGAATAGAGATGCGGTGACATCGGTTTTGACTTTGCGGCAGCAATGCAGTCCGCAGATTATAATGCGATGAACAGTATTGCAGCTGCAGTTGGAAATGGAATGTCACTTTTAGAGTAACATTCCATTTCTGACCGCAGCTACACTAGGTACTAGTACGAACGTGTCGGTGTTATTGTCAATTTTCATAATAAAATATATGGTAGTGCTGCTGTCGTTGGAAATGGACTGTCCCTGAACCTTTATTTGAAACTTTAGGTACTTTAACACAATTTTTTTAAATAACTTTCATATAACTTAATATTTTAAACTTTCGCGTTTTGAATACATATTAACTCACATTATAACAACTCAATCAGTCAGCCGCGACCACGACCAGTGAAACCTGTGTCGAAACATCGGTAAATAAAGGTAATTGAATATAATTCGCGTTAGACCCGTCTATAATGTGAGTTAATATGTTTCATATAACTTTACTGGCATCCGTATGACTGTTGAACATAAGATGTGCTCAGCAATCTGTCGTTTCCCTTCTGCTGATCTGATTCAAGATATGTCTTGTTTATGAGACACAGGATTCCTGAGTAAGCCACTGGAAGTAAACAGTACAAATATAAGACAATTTAAATATTACGTAGGATAATTTTAATGATAACTACATTCATTGAATGCTGGCTATAATTCGTTTGTCTTCCCCCACACATTCGAACATAACTTGACCGAATCAATCGCGGCATGCTCGCTTTACTAGCATAGTTTCGGCATGTGACATGCATAATAAAAAAATGTTAACCTATATACTTACAGCAAATTACTAATGAGATCACAGCATCCATCCGCACCTGTTCCCAAAACAGCCAGATGTACAATAACGACCCCAACACGCTCAAAGCGACAACAGTCACGCCGTAATGTACATACATCTTTATGTAGCGCTTGTTATCCTGAAACAAATATTATTATATGAGTTTAGGTTCTCTCACTCTCCCTGAATTATGATTCTTTCATTGACATTTATATCTCAGGACGGGCTTTACGGGCACTAAGAATGGTGCTAGTTCAGTGGTGTCACTCACGAATTCGAGACATTCGTGCAGTCTAACGTTGCAACAACTAGTTGCGACCAACCGCGCGCGTGATGCTAACTCATCAACCAATCGCGTTAGACTGCACGATTGGTTCGAATTCGTGTGCGTGACAACGCTGTACTGGACCCGTTCTTATTACCCGTAACACCCGTCCGTAATATATGTAAATGGATTCTTTTCTTTTCATCGCTGAGAATCGACGAAGTTACTAGAAAAAGTCTCAAGATTGCTATTCATATTTTTGGCCATCCTGTTATGATCTAAAAAAGTAACTACGATTTTCTCTGCTGGCTAAACCTACGGCACCTTAAGAGGATACTGGAGTCCATTTCAGACTTAACAATTTGTTTCGGTTTTGATCTTATTTTTATTCGACCCTGATGATTGGTCACGTCCATGGTAAATAAAAAAAAGTGGTGTGCGTGCGTAAAACCCCCGTAAACCACCAAGAAAATAGTCATTTAAAGTGGCCCACAGATTACCAGTTCACCTGACGATATCAGCCTGTCAGTTGTTCGAAACTGTCCCCTTTTGCGTTCAACTGACAGGCTGATATCGTCCGGCGAACTGGTAATCTGTGGGCCCCGTAAGAGTTAGGAGTTCATACTTTTCTTATCTTTACGTGACCTGTTGTACTTACAGTTTAGAGTTAGACGATAAATCTTATATTATTTTACCCTCTATTGCTTCATAATCTTACATTTTGTATTCCAAGACACAGAAGCACGGCGAAGTAGAGTGCCGACGCAGCAAGCATGCTGCATATTACTGCTCCGATGATGAATAAATTCAGAAAGAACCATCCTTCGCTATCGTCATACGTTGGAATATCACCATAATAAAGAGTCCAGATCCAGAGAAGTAGAAGGAAAATTAGTAATATCACGCTGTTAAGGAAAGCCAGTCCACATGTAACCTGTAACAAATAGCGAAAATAGGTTAAATATTAATAAATAAGTATTTCATATACAACATGCATAACTCAAAAACAAGTAAGTATTAATGATAAACACACAAATAAATGTCCTTACCAGGATTCGAACCCGGGATCTCTTGATTCATAGGCAGGGTATCTACTGACTAGGCTAGGAAGTCACACACGGAGAGATGTACATACCTACAGTTTTTCATTCAGTTTTAGTTTCATACGTATGAAATTAGGTAGAAGTTTTATTTATTTTCCTTTTATTCATCACAAGTTTGATGAAAACCATTGCATGTAACCTCGGGGGTAAGAATATTTTAAACTCGAGTCATTAATTTACTCCAGCCGGCGGCTGTCGTAAATCTAAAGACTTCGTTTCACAATGTACTATGTGTGAATGTCATATATGTGAGTGGTATAAAATAAACATACATACGGCATTTACGATGGCGAATATGACGCACAGTTTTTCCATACACCAGCGAGATGAACAAATACGATGTGGCCTGAAAATTCAATAGGTACCTAATGAATTCATTCATAATGTGTCCATGCAATTTTGCAGCTCGTTGTACGCAGACGCCTAGTTTAAATATTATTATAGGATAATTTTACACGCATCGACCTAACTAGTCCTATAATAAGCTCAATAAGGCTTGTGTTGTGAGTATAAATAGGTATATACCTACTTGGATAGAAAAAATCCATAATTCTGAAACAAATATCAACAAATAAATGTTCTTACCAGGATTTGAACCCGTGATATTTTGGAGTCGATACTTAAAGTTTGATTAGGCTCAAGTCGTATGAACTGCAGTTGTTACAAAATATAATTGAAGCCGGTTTATTTCGTGAAAAGTTAAGCATCGGCCACACCGCTGCTCATAACATAACTATACGCGGACAGTGCGGAATCACAGTGACGTGTCGTACCTAAGCGTCATGATTTTATCTCATGCCTTCCACACTGCTGCTTACGATGAAGGTACGGAATCGTAGTGATGCGCTGTAAGCGTCACGATTTTCCCGCATGCTTTCCACACCGCTGCTCAAATTTCGTACCTAAATTCCGTACCTTCACCGTATTTAGAGCAACGATGTGTCCGATCTTTTATAAACGAGATAAACAATAATTTATACAATAGGTATACCTTTTGCAATACCGTTTAAAAACCAATATAACATAATTATGTTAACGGAAAATCTTCCGTCATAATCGAAGGAAGAGTCAAAAGGAAGAGACAAATAATTCAAATATGTTATTGCCTACGGCAGAGAAGCGTGGGCGGGGTAGGCCCAGGAGGAGATGGCGAGACGACTTTGACACCTTTCTTTATAGTAGAAGAGCCGGCCGCAAATTTTCTAACCGACTTGATACCACGATGAAATGCACAATGGTTTCCCATAAAAGTGATGCTAAGTCCGAATTCGATAGTCTGCCACGGCGGAACTTGCCGAAAGTACGAAAAAGAAGGCCACTTCCGGTGCGAAAAAAGGGGGCTGATTTAACCCATCTGATACCGAAATAATAGTTATGGCAGCAATTAGAAATTTACATGTAGACACATAAAAGCGAAGTCTGCCAGTATTTTTTTTGCCGGAAGTGCTTGGCAGACGCTCTCAAAGGTGGCCAGCGGGACCCCTAATTTAACCCATCTGATACCACCATGAAACCAATTCCAGTCGGTAGGTATGAACCCTCATGTCAGGAATATATAAGTCTGCCAAGGCTTTTCCTGCCGAAACACCTTGGCAGACGAGATTATGTAAGCAAGGTCGGCATCGGTTACCCTACACTAACCCATCTGATACCACCATGAAACCAATTCCAGTCGGTAGGTACGAACCCCCATTTTAGGAATATATAAGTCTGCCAAGGTTTTTCCTGCCGAAACACCTTGGCAGACGAGATTATAAACAAGATGACCATCGGTTACCGTACACTAACCCATCTGATACCGCCATGAAACCAATTCCAGTCGGTAGGTATGAACCCTCATTTCAGGAATATATAAGTCTGCCAAGGCTTTTCCTGCCGTAACACCATGGCAGACGAGATTATGTAAGCAAGGTCGGCATCGGTTACCCTACACTAACCCATCTGATACCACCATGAAACCAATTCCAGTTGGTAGGTATGAACCCCCATTTTAGAAATATATAAGTCTGCCAAGGTTTTTCCTGCCGAAACACCTTGGCAGACGAGATTATAAGCAAGATGACCATCGGTTACCGTACAGTAACCCATCTGATACCACCATGAAACCAATTCTAGTCGGTAGGTATGAACCCTCATTTCAGGAATTTATAAGTCTGCCAAGGCCTTTCCTGCCGAAACACCTTGACAGACGAGATTATGTAAGCAGCATCCACATACGAGGGATCCGTATTTTGGGATTATACAGATTACGGACATTATTAATAGCTGTAGGCTTATTTATTACTTTATGCTTATACATATTTGTATATTATTATGTTATTAATAAAATATATTTATAATTTATTAAACCTAAACTTAATACATTGGGAATTCATTACCTGCTTACGGCAGTAGTAGGGATAAGTGGGTCAGTTCTGGCTCACTGAGCCAGGCCAACAGTCCCTCCCCCTTTTTTCCCTTGTTGAGGCCCTGCAACCTTGCCTTGAACCCAAACTAATGTCATTGTAGCTCGAATCTAACCTAAACTATTTTTATTGCTTTTAGAATATTTCAATTATCTACTTTTGCAAAGTTAAAGGTTGAAATCTCTATTTCGCAAAATGGAATTTTAATGTGACTTTAATGTATGTGCAGTCTACTAGTGCCATGCCTTATGGGAAACGGTCGCAGAGATAGTTCAGAGCCGGAAACCGCTACCAACTTTTAGTATGTTGTTAGGCATGGCATTGGGTCTCCAAAACTGCCGAGAGACGGCGGCGCCGGCCACCTACTTCAGCGGAATGACGTCATCAAAATGACTCCCGCTTCGTTGCGAATATTGCATACTGCACCCAAATTATGCATAGCACATACACGTGTGGGGTATTAAATGAAAGCCAATTAAATAAACTATATTTTATTCATACAAAGTGTATCAAAATATGCAACAGTTTAAGAGAAATTTACAAAATAATAAAAATTACGTAAAAAAATATTCGATTATTTGGGTTTTACAACCAAACCAAAAGTCGGACGATAAAGCAATGTACTACAACATTAAAGATGACGTCTCAAGCCATACACTGATATCAATAAAATCAAAATTGGACCAAATATGTGGAAATTATGTATCAAAATGTAGATATTCGCCCATACAAATGCATAAAAGTTAAAAAAATCAAAATTGGTCATTTTCAGGATAATCCACATAAGCTTCTAGTATGTTATTAGCAATATGACCTGGAGTCTAAAACTGCCGGGAGACCATCGCTGTTGTTCCTCAGTTACAAATAATGACGTCATATAAATAATCACTGCCGAATTTCGTAAAATGTAAATTATAGCTATACCACGAGTCTCACATACACGTGAGTTACATGTAACGAAAGGTTATTAAATGTATTATGATTCACCTAAACATTGTTTGTAAAAAAAATGTACGGTTTCAGAGCTAGAAACAACGAAATACCACTTTTTATGGAAAAAGTAGATATGTATCAATTTTATAGCTAAACTAAAACCGTCAAAAAAATTTTGCGTATAACATTTAAAAAACTTATTATTCAACTATATATCACAATTTAAATTTTACATTTCCGACAAAAACTGTGGAAGTTGTGGAAAAAAAACTAAAGCGCCCCAACAATTCTACCTTAATACGCTCATATTATGCAAAGAATAGTTCTATTTATCGAGTATTAAATGAATGAACATTACATAAAATACATGAAAACGACATTTTCGAATGGAACCATAATTAAAAAAATAATAATTTACTTGATAAGTAAGCAAAATATTGTTTCTTTAAGTACCTAATCTCCTCCTTTCAAAGTCGGTTAAAATGTAGCTTTTGTGACCTGGGCTACAAAGACAAATAAATTGACACCTCATTTATCAAAATCAGTTCAGTAGTTTCATGCAAACGGTACCTACACATGCACGCATAGATAGCAAATTCTGCCGTAGTCGGACAAAAAATAAAAATTCAATAATTAGACCTTTACTATTATGGCCTGGCGTGGCTTGGCATCTAACGTTGAAACTCTCAGGCCGTAGATGTTAGCAGGCCTAGCGGGCGTCGCCTCGATGAGTTAGCAAGATGCCTTATGGAGGATTCGAATGATCAGAGGGAGGATCAGAGGGAAAATTCTGCCAGCCTTCTCAGCTCAGCCTTGAAACCCTTGCACCACTCAAGATTCCACTTTTATAAGAAGATCCTCTTTGCTTTGGGTCACTGAGCCAGTGATGTATGTATGTACAAGGCTAATCGAGGCTTAAATATATAATTATGTATAAGTGAACTGATAGGGCATTTACCTCGATAAGGCATTTTGTATTAGGCATGTACCTACTTACTGGCATGTAACTTTACATTTCTCTAATAATGTAGCGTTAGGCCATGACAATAAGAGTCTATTTCATATTAATATTTACCGCAACTACAGCAGGAACTGCTATCTACGTATGTAATTATGTATTTTTTACATGAAACAACTGAACTGATTTTGATAAATGAGGTGTCAATTTATTTGTCTTTGTAGCCCAGGTCACAAAAGCCACATTTTAACCGACTTTGAAAGAAGGAGATTAGGTACTTAAAGAAACAGTATTTTGCTTACTTATCAACTAAATTATTATTTTTTTAATTAAGGTTCCATTTTAAAATGTCGTTTTCATGTATTTTATGTAATGTTCATTCATTTAATACTCGATAAATAGAACTATTATTTGCATAATATGAGCGCATTAAGGTAGAATTGTTGGGGCGCTTTAGTTTTTTTTCCACAACTTCCACAGTTTTTGTCGGAAATGTAAAATTTAAATTGTGATATATAGTTAAATAACAAGTTTTTCAAATGTTATACGCAAAATTTTTTTGACGGTTTAATTTAGCTATAAAATTGATACATATCTACTTTTTCCATAAAAAGTGGTATTTCGTTGTTTCTAGCTCTGAAACCGTACATTTTTTTTACAAACAATGTTTAGGTGAATCATAATACATTTAATAACCTTTCGTTACATGTAACTCACGTGTATGTGAGACTCGTGGTATAGCTATAATTTACATTTTACGAAATTCGGCAGTGATTATTTATATGACGTCATTATTTGTAACTGAGGAACAACAGAGATGGTCTTCCGGCAGTTTTAGACTCCAGGTCATATTGCTAATAACATACTAGAAGCTTATGCGGATTATCCTGAAAATGACCAATTTTGATTTTGTTAACTTTTATGCCTTTGTATCGGCGAATATCTACATTTTAATGCATAATTTCCACATATTTGGTCCAATTTTGATTTTATTGATATCAGTGTATGGCTTGAGACGTCATCTTTAATGTTGTAGTACATTGCTTTATCGTCCGACTTTTGGTTTGGTTGTAAAACCCAAATAATCGAATATTTTTTTACGTGATTTTTATTATTTTGTAAATTTCTCTTAAATTGTTGCATTTTTTGATACACTTTGTATGAATAAAATATAGTTTATTTAATTGGCTTTCATTTAATACCCCACACGTGTATGTGCTATGCATAATTTGGGTGCAGTATGCAATATTCGCAACGAAGCGGGAGTCATTTTGATGACGTCATTCCGCTGAAGTAGATGGCCGGCGCCGCCGTCTCCCGGCAGTTTTGGAGACCCAATGCCATGCCCAACAACATACTAAAAGTTGGTAGCAGTTTCCGGCTCTGAACTATATTCCCATAAGGCATATGACTATACTTAGTAATTGGGTTTAAAGATATAAAAACACACATTTTATTTCCTATCCTAAGTATCCTATCCTAAGTTTATTCAAATAATATTCTGAACATATATAGTAATTAGACTGGTCATATTTTTCATAAAATCGATTTCGACTGGCAAAGCATATAACTTTTTGGCAACCGGATTTTTTAACCTAATTAGACCCCGCTGAATCCGAATTTGCCGGTTGCTCAATCGAAATCTTGACCGGAAGTGAGATATTTGACATTAAAGGTCCCTTTTTTTCGTTTTTCGTAAATAACTCTTAAACGGTGGCACATAGCAAAAAATGTTCTATTACATAAGTATTCTGCATAAAATTGCCTACAAGAAAGATTCAGTACAATTTTTCGCTAGGATCTATATTCAAAGAGATTTTAACGCGGGAAATTTAATTATAATCACTTCTAAGGTCCCGTTTTTTAGGTTTTCGTAAATAACTCATAAACGGTGGCCAATATCAAAAAATGTTGTTAGACGTTAATAATCTACACAAAATTTTTAACAAAAAACATTCAGTATACTTTTCGCAGGGATCAATATTTAAAAAGATAATAAAGAGGGAAAGTTAATTATAATAAATTCTAAGGTTCCTTGTTTTTATTTTTTCGTTAATAATTTGAAAAGTATGACTCATAGCAAAACAAAAATCTTATACATAAATAATAAACGTAAAATTTCCTACAAGAAACATGCAGAACACTTTTCGCTAGGATCAATATTTAAAAAGACAAAGCAGCGGGTAAGTTAATTATAATCAATTTTAAAGTCCCTTTTTAGTTTTTTGTAAATAACTCGTAAACGGTGTCCCATAGCGAAATAGGTTTTTAAGAGTAAATTATCTACATAAAATTTCCTCCAAAAAACATCTAGAACACTTTTCTCTAGGATCAATATTTCAAGCGATATTAAAGGAAGAAAGTTAATTACAATCAGTTCATAGGTCACAATTTTTTAGTTTTTCTTAAATAACTCGTAAATGGTGGCCCCTTGCAAAACAATATTCTACATAAATATTAAACATAAAAGTGTCCACAAAAAAGGTTCTGTACACTTTTTCGCTACGATCAATATTTAAAGAGGTATTAAAGGGGGTAAGTTAATTATAATCAATTTCCAGGTCCCTATTTTTAGGATTTCGCAAATGACTCGTAAAATAAGGCTCATAGCAAAATAAGTTCTTAATGTTCTTGTAAATAAATAATCGATATAAAATTTTCTACGAAAGACATATGGAACACTTTTCTCTTTTTAGGGTTCCGTACCTCAAAATGAATAAAAACCGGCCAAGCGCCAGTCGGACTCGCGTTGCAAGGGTTCCGTACATTACCCAATTTTTAACAGTGTATTTTATATATGTTAAACGCGAGTGAATTGCCTTTAAAAAACCTGTAGGGATCGGTTCAAAAACTAAGTAATGTCCGACTCGCGCTTGACTGCATAATTCAAATAGGTTTTCCTGTCATCTATAGATTCTATTCTGTATATCTTTTCAAAATTTTAGACCCAGTAGTATCGGAGATAAAGCCCCCTTCCCCAAAATAAAACATTAAAATACAAAAAAATACCACCCCCCCCCTTTATCTCCGAAACTACTGGGTCTAAATTTTGAAAATAAAATTAAAATAAAATAGTTCTTTACCTATATAGACGTAAACCTAAAAGTAGGAACCTGGAAATTGATTATAATTAACTTACCCCCTTTAATACCTCTTTAAATATTGATCGTAGCGAAAAAGTGTACAGAACCTTTTTTGTGGACAATTTTATGTTTAATATTTATGTAGAATATTGTTTTGCAACGGGCCACCGTTTACGAGTTATTTACGAAAAACTAAAAAAAATGACCTGTGAACTGATTGTAATTAACTTTCTTCCTTTAATATCGCTTGAAATATTGATCCTAGAGAAAAGTGTTCTAGATGTTTTTTAGAGGAAATTTTATGTAGATAATTTATTCTTCAAAACCTATTTCGCTATGGGACACCGTTTACGAGTTATTTACAAAAAACTAAAAAGGGACTTTAAAATTGAGTATAATTAACTTACCCGCTGCTTTGTCTTTTTAAATATTGATCCTAGCGAAAAGTGTACTGCATGTTTCTTGTAGGAAATTTTACGTTTATTATTTATGTATAAGATTTTTTACTTTTCAAATTATTAACGAAAAAATAAAAACAAGAAACCTTAGAATTTAGTATAATTAATTTTCCCTCTTTATTATCTTTTTAAATATTGATCCCTGCAAAAAGTGTACTGAATCTTTTTTGTTCAAAATTTTGTGTAGATTATTAACGTCTAACAACATTTTTTGATATTGGCCACCGTTTATGAGTTATTTACGAAAACCTAAAAAACGGGACCTTAGAAGTGATTATAATTAAATTTCCCGCGTTAAAATCTCTTTTAATATTGATCCTAGCGAAAAATTGTACTGAATCTTTCTTGTAGGCAATTTTATGCATATTACTTATGTAATAGAACATTTTTTGCTATACACCACCGTTTAAGAGTTATTTACGAAAAACGAAAAAAACGGACCTTTAATGTCAAATATCTCACTTCCGGTCAAGATTTCGATCGAGCAACCGGATCTGATTCAGCGGGGGTCTAATTAGGTTAAAAAACCCGGTTTCCAAAAAGTAATATGATTTGCCAGTCGCATCAAGAAGGAGAGCGATTTTGAATTTTTTTGTCTAGTATAAATATCATTACTTATTCTGTGTACATATGGAGAAAACGAATGAAATCATGCAATTTGATTTTGCTATTTTTAAATAAAGAGTAACTAAACAGTATTTTCCACAGTTGTTGGTAATGATACCATCTCTTACAATTTCTCTTCATGAACATTTTATGATACCTAACCTTCCAGTTTTCGCCCGAATTAATCAAAAAATTCACCAACTCCATTTACACCAAATAGAAAACGGGTCCGTGTCCGAATTCGCGATCTCGAGTCCGGGTCCGCGTCCGGGTCCAGGTTCAGGTAGAAGTCGAATTCAAAATCTTGCTTGTTTTGCCAGTGGGGTAACTTGCTTAACAATCAATTAGAAAAAGACAAGTCGTCGAGGAGTTCCGTTCTGATCACCATCAGCAATACCACTTCATCAAATGCCACTGTTCTTAATGTAAATCCTTGTTTGCCTGATGAAAATACAAGAGTCACTATACAATGCCATTAAGATTTGTAGAGTTCCCTCGATTCCTTATGGATCCCATCATCAGAACTTGAGCTTCACGAAAATATGACTTAAAAATCTAACGTGCTTAACAAACATAACGAAGAGGACAAATCCCCAAACATGAGCTATGCGTCGTTGAAGAGTTCCATTCTGATCATCATCAGCAGTTTCACTTCATCAAATGTCACAATTCTGAATGTAAATGCTTGGTTTGTTTAAAATCCACCAGTATCACTATATGTTAGGGTGGTTCAAAAAACATTGTTTTTTCCTAAGGGGCACCCCCTTATTTTGTTACACTTATTATGTTGATAAATTGAGATTATAGTTGAGATAAATTAAGAAACTTGGTGTATAAGTTTCTTAATTTATCTCAACTATACTTCGTTTTTTTTTAGCATTAGAAATTAGGTAAACAATCTTGATGTGTCTTTTAATTGAAAAACACATTTTAAAAATAAGTTACGGCAAATATGTAACAATTATTAATCTAGTACGATCATTTATATTCGTCTGCTTTCATAAGTAATAGTTTTTGAATTTTGAAAAGCGTTTTTCAATTAAAAGACATGCTAAGATCGCTTACCTTCTTGCAAGTTCTTTCTAATGCTAAAAAAACGAACTATACAATAGTGATGGGTAGGACATCAATTTTAAATGAGTTTGTATGAGTACCTCATTTTCTAAAATGAGGTGTTACAATGTCTTACTTCAAATGAGGTGAGGTACTAGCATATTTTTAGCCTCGACTATTCTATTAATCCAACGGGCCAACGGTGCAAAAATATTTAATAAATATACATATTTATGTATTCATCACTTCCTTTGTAAATTAATAAATAATAATAATTAAGGAGTGCAATTCTGGAGGTAGAAGGTAAGAATAGAACTTATAGGAGAAAGATCCCACATAGTAACTTAATTTGCTGCTTTTATGAAACTTGTTCTAATTTAGCTCTTTTTTATTGTTAGATTGTTTTGTCCTCCTCCTTGCTACTTGATATAGTTTTAAGTATAATAATCACTACCCGCTCCGGCTTCGCACGGGTTAACAAATTATACATACACCTAAACCTTCCTGAAGAATCACTCTATTGATAGGTGAAAACCGCATGAAAATCCGTCCAGTAGTTTTTGAGTTTATCGCGAACATACAAACAAACACACATACGGACAGACGCGGCGGGGGATTTTGTTTCATAATATGTAGTGATATATTTCATAACCATAAAACTACCACATTTTTAACAAACTAAGGAGAACAAATTCAATATTTTCACAAGTCATTATTATATAGAAATGATTAACTTACCACTTCAGATAATTTAACAGTAATATCATCAATATGATATTAAACAAAGCACCATTCGCTCCGGACGCCGCCGGCTACATTTACATTTCATTTTTTCATGCAAAAGGCACCAAGGAAGATCCGCGGGTAAATTTAATGGCGAAAACGATGTCCATATTTTGTTATTTTGGTATAATTATAAGAATTATCACTAGGTATTACGTATTAGAGAACTAAAATTAGCTACAACGACGTACGAACGAACAAAATAAATAAAAATATGTCACAATCATAATTTGTCAGTCCGAAGTCGTTTACAAATAATGTTAATAAAAAGTATTGCAAATTCAAATCGTTATAATTTACATCTACATGTTTATTTTACCTATGCAAATTATACTTACTTTTTATTTAATAAACTTGAAACTTATTGAAATGATCATATATTGTGTACGCTACAGTATTATATTTCAATAATATTTTAGTCACTAAAGGATTACTGTTTATAAGCAAGCTTCGTAAATGCCTGTCTGGTATACAGAGTGCGTACCGCGATCCATGTTCGTCATGTTGTCTCCCTGTCACACTTACGTAGGAATTTACAAGTGCAACAGAGAAGCAACTTTTCTTCATTTGAGACATTTTGAGTTTTGTATGTCGGCGAGCAGGCGAGCACCTAGCGCCTCGTGCCATCCAGGGACTCTTTTGCAAGTTGTGAGGAGTGTTGAGTTTTTGAGATTCGCGAGTGAATTTGTAAGGATAAGAGTTTTTTTGAAATTTGAAGTGTGTGAATGATTTGTGTGGCAAGAGGTGTTTGTGATGCGCGCGAGTAAATGAGTAAAATGAATAGAGGAGTGAAGTAAGACATTTTTGAGTTGAGTGGTACAAATGAGGTGCCTCGCGAGTGAGCGACTCAACACTACTATACAAGGTGGTGCTTAACCACGTTGAAATTTTGTATGTTGTTTGAAACCCAACAAAAAGAGTAATTATGATTCAGAATTTTATTTAAAATATCTGGTTTCACACTATTTGCACATGTGATGTATAAGTTTTGAAGTAGAAAAACATTTTCTTACAAAATAATATCTTTTAAATCACACTTTCAAATAATGTGAAAACTACTACTTACATAAAAATAAAAAAAATAGTAACTTATTTATTTTTTTGATTTCATACAATTTGAAAAATTTCAATGTGTTTGAGCACCCCCTTGTAGTTAAGATTGCAAGATGCTTGGCGTATTTTGTCAACATAATAAGTGTAACAAAATGAGGGGGTGCCGCTTCTTCTAGCTAGAGTTTGAATTTTTCCCATACAAACGTGAACCACCCTTACAAGATTTGAAGAGTGCCCTCGATTCCTCATAAATCTCACCATCAGAACTGGGTTTTGACAAAGACGGAACCAATCTGTATGTATATACTTACAAGTTACAACTCAACTAAAAAAATAATTTTCAAAATCGATCCCAAAATGACGGAGATATCAAACATTAAAAAACCGAATTAATACCTCCTTTTTAGGGTTCCGTAGCCAAATGGCAAAAAACGGAACCCTTATAGATTTGTCATGTCTGTCTGTCTGTCCGTCCGTATGTCACAGCCACTTTTTTCCGAAACTATAAGAACTGTTGAAACTTGGTAAGTAGATGTATTCTGTGAACCGCATTAAGATTTCAACACAAAAATAGAAAAAAAAACAATAAATTTTGGGGGTCCCCCATACTTAGAACTGAAACTTAAAATGTCTTTTTCATTAAACCCATACGTGTGGGGTATCTATGGATAGGTCTTCAAAAATGATACAATACAATACAATACTTTTTATTGCACGCCTCACATACACTTAGTTTACAATAAATGGACAATAACATAAAAAAACCGGGCAAGTGCGAGTCGGACTTGCGCACGAAGGATTCCGTACCATAATGCAAAAAAAAAACAAAAAAAAAGCAAAAAAGAAACGGTCACCCATCCAAGTACTGACCCCTCCCGACGTTGCTTAACTTTGGTCAAAAATCACGTTTGTTGTATGGGAGCCCCATTTAAATCTTTATTTTATTCTGTTTTTACTATTTGTTGTTATAGCGGCAACAGAAATACATCATCTGTGAAAATTTCAACTCTCTAGCTATCTCGGTTCGTGAGATACAGCCTGGTGACAGACGGACGGACGGACGGACGGACAGCGAAGTCTTAGTAATAGGGTCCCGTTTTACCCTTTGGGTACGGAACCCTAAAAAGACAATAGAGGTAACAACAGGCGGTCTTATCGCTTATGATATTGAGGTTTCTAATATCATTTATTTCTAAACTGAATAGTTTGCGCGAGAGACACTTCCAAAGTGGTAAAATGTGTGCACCCTCCCCTCCCCCTTTAACTTCTAAAATAAATTTAACTTCGCACTGAATGATGACATCGTACGGGGCTTAAAGCCCCCGTAACGCAGTGAACGTGTTAAAGTCACATTAAAATTCCATTTTTCGAAATAGAGATTTCAACATTTAACTTTGCAAAAGTAGATAATTGAAATATTCTAAAAGCAATAAAAATAGTTTAGGTTAGATTCGAGCTACAATGACATTAGTTTGGGTTCAAGGCAAGGTTGCAGGGCCTCAACAAGGGAAAAAAGGGGGAGGGACTGTTGGCCTGGCTCAGTGAGCCAGAACTGACCCACTTATCCCTACTACTGCCGTAAGCAGGTAATGAATTCCCAATGTATTAAGTTTAGGTTTAATAAATTATAAATATATTTTATTAATAACATAATAATATACAAATATGTATAAGCATAAAGTAATAAATAAGCCTACAGCTATTAATAATGTCCGTAATCTGTATAATCCCAAAATACGGATCCCTCGTATGTGGATGCTGCTTACATAATCTCGTCTGTCAAGGTGTTTCGGCAGGAAAGGCCTTGGCAGACTTATAAATTCCTGAAATGAGGGTTCATACCTACCGACTAGAATTGGTTTCATGGTGGTATCAGATGGGTTACTGTACGGTAACCGATGGTCATCTTGCTTATAATCTCGTCTGCCAAGGTGTTTCGGCAGGAAAAACCTTGGCAGACTTATATATTTCTAAAATGGGGGTTCATACCTACCAACTGGAATTGGTTTCATGGTGGTATCAGATGGGTTAGTGTAGGGTAACCGATGCCGACCTTGCTTACATAATCTCGTCTGCCATGGTTTTACGGCAGGAAAAGCCTTGGCAGACTTATATATTCCTGAAATGAGGGTTCATACCTACCGACTGGAATTGGTTTCATGGCGGTATCAGATGGGTTAGTGTACGGTAACCGATGGTCATCTTGTTTATAATCTCGTCTGCCAAGGTGTTTCGGCAGGAAAAACCTTGGCAGACTTATATATTCCTAAAATGGGGGTTCGTACCTACCGACTGGAATTGGTTTCATGGTGGTATCAGATGGGTTAGTGTAGGGTAACCGATGCCGACCTTGCTTACATAATCTCGTCTGCCAAGGTGTTTCGGCAGGAAAAGCCTTGGCAGACTTATATATTCCTGACATGAGGGTTCATACCTACCGACTGGAATTGGTTTCATGGTGGTATCAGATGGGTTAAATTAGGGGTCCCGCTGGCCACCTTTGAGAGCGTCTGCCAAGCACTTCCGGCAAAAAAAATACTGGCAGACTTCGCTTTTATGTGTCTACATGTAAATTTCTAACTGCTGCCATAACTATTATTTCGGTATCAGATGGGTTAAATCAGCCCCCTTTTTTCGCACCGGAAGTGGCCTTCTTTTTCGTACTTTCGGCAAGTTCCGCCGTGGCAGACTATCGAATTCGGACTTAGCATCACTTTTATGGGAAACCATTGTGCATTTCATCGTGGTATCAAGTCGGTTAGAAAATTTGCGGCCGGCTCTTCTACTATTAGAACTGGCCGGAGGAAGCACGAAATCGGGAGTTATTGAGAATCGGGGGAGAACCCTTTGCTCAGCATTGGGACACACAAATAGGCTAAGAAAAAAATGTTATGTCTACCTGAGGTTATAAAGGTGACAGTCCGTTTTCAATGACAGCAGCACTACCATTCATTTTACTATGGAATTTGACAATAACACCGACGCGTTCGTACTAGTAGTGCAGCTGCGGTCAGAAATGGAATGTTACCATAAGATGCGAGTGTTCCACGTTGAATGTTAAGAAAATAATAAGACTTACTTCAATTCCATCTCCGTAATACACTGGATCCAATAATTTTCAAATAACTCCTACTTTAACACGTTCAATAGCAATAAATAAGAAAATTCAACCGGCACATATGATATAGCAACGAGAACATAATTCTCTAGTGAAAACGTGTACAAATCGAATGCAGCTCGGATGAAAAACGGTATAAGTTCCATATGACACTTGTGCCCTTTTCATCTGAGCTGCGCGAGACGTGCGTTTCTCTAGGGCCACAGTTTCGTCTACGCATGACTCTGTGTAAGAGCGTAAAGGAGAGCGATATTGTTATTGCTCCTTTCTCTGTCACTCTTATTCAGCCAGGCGCCGTGGATGACATCATCCCTTAGTATTGAACCGATAAGTCTAGACACAGACTATTCTAATGCGCCGTAACACAGCACACATCCTTGGTCAAAAGAAAAATAGCGGAATTTTTGCAGATAATTAATTCTACCTCGTTATAAATCCGAAAAATTCGTTTGGAAATAGATCTGGTAAGTACCTATTTACAACATCAACTAACTAATCAACTGAATTAATAATTAAAAAAAAATTATACACCCAATAATATTAAAGTCAGCCTACATTTTCAATAAGACGAATAAAATTCACCTGTTTGCGTTTGTATACTAGTGTCCTCTACGTGACGGACATACCCCCCCCAATCCCCCCCCCCCCCGCAGGCCAATTCAAACGCACTTTTTGATATAAATTTATAAAATGATGTTATTTTGTTATCATCAACGCATGCATTCCGCTCGTAATTGTTTGTACTTACATGTATTGACGCAAGCGAGACGCACGGGTGAATGATAATAATGACATGATTTTGACATCAAAATGTAAGTTCGAATTGGCCTGCCAAACCCGTATAAATAATGTATGTACAGCTATGTATAAAATGGATTCGGAAACTGGAGAAATTCAACTGATACCTGCGATCACAGATAATACAATGACAGATACGCCACTAGAATAAACAAATAAATATATAAAATGGGAAATAAATATTATGGGGCAATCTCGCACAATAAGGCCGTACAGTAAGCCCAAAGGCGTATCATGTGGATACTACTCAGAAAACAGTCATGACTCCGGAACAAAATAAATATCCGTGCCGTAACAAAACAAATAAGCCTTACCGGAACCATCGTCTTCATATCTACTGACTAGGCCAGACTGGTCGTAAACTTTAGTTCAAAAAATGTTTAGTTGGAAAGTGGTGTATCTCTATTGTATTAAGAAATCTGTGTTGAGTGTGCTGGAACCGAGTAGCTTTAATGGCGAGCCTTATACCGGACTGAAAGAACTCAAAGAGAGTATATAAGTACGTCAATAGGTCTCTTTAAATTGAAATGTGGTGGATATAGAATAGAATAGAATAGAATAGAATATCATTTATTTCAGTATAAGTACACAGTTATACAATACATACACAGAAAGAAAGGAAAATAAAAAATAACACTTATAACTAACTTGTACACTGTAACTATACCTACACTGAAAAAGGTGAACACTCAGCATAATGCCGGGTCCTACTGAAGTAGTACCTGACGCTGGTCTTCCGTGAACACCTGTAGGGAGCGTAGTTGGGCGCAGCTACCGGCTACAGTAGAGTTATTAAGATAAAACTATAGGTAACTAATAATTACGACAATAAATAGCGAAGCGACAATGAAGCAGTTGACATCAAGGGATAGTATGACTAGCATGGCCTACAAAGTGTTTCTTATATACATAATACAAATAAATAATATATACTCATCCTTTTCTTTTGGGTGCTAGTACTAGTGTAAGACAAAGATAGTATGATTCTCTCTGTCTATGATTGAAATGAAACAGACCTTTGACAAACTATAAATAGTAACAGTACCTACCTAAAATTCGAAATTACTTGTCTTGTTTACTCTGACACTACTTTCTGCTTAGATAGAAGATAACTTTTTAGTTTTACTTTAAAAGCTTGCAAGGAAGTTAATTGCTTGAAAGGTGGCGGTAGGTTGTTCCAGCATTTTGTGGCGGTGTACTTAAAACTGCCACGAAATGCTGCAGTTTTGTGTTTGGGACACATGAGAAGTGTAGATAACCTTTGGCGCTGCAAAAACCGGAGTTTCTCATGCAGGTATCGAGGTGCTTGAGATTTCACAATCCCGAACAGTAGGCAAGCAAAGTGGAGAGAGCGCCTAGATTCCATGTTCATGAGATCACTTCGGTTAAGATATGGAGTTATGTGAGTTCTTGGTGGAATTATAAAACAGTAACGTGCACAGGCATTTTGGACTCTCTGAATCACTTTCTTTGTGTGAGATAAGAGGCAGGGACCTACAACTGTGTCAGCATAGTTAAGTTTTGATAATATCAGTGATTCGCATAGAGTAATTCTGAGGTCTATGGATAAGTAATTCCGAACTTGGTACAGAATCTTGAGCCTATAGAAGCAGTTTTTAGCAACATCGCAAACATGATTGTGGAATCTTAAGTTTTCATCCATGATCACTCCCAGATTTTTAGCTTCTGTAACTTGTTCAATATTATTATCTCTTATTTTCAATTGTGGTACAAACTCATTAATTTTTTGCCTTTGTTTATTAGTGCCAATAACCATAAATTTAGATTTATTTGGATTTAAAACTAGGTTATTACGTAAGCACCAATCGGCTATGCGATTCAGGTCCCGATTAATGGCGTCTACCGCAACTAAGGTTTCACTGGGTTGACATGGCAAATATACTTGTAGATCGTCGGCGTAGATATGATAGCTACAATTCTTTAAACAGTGTACTATATCCGCGCTATACAGAATGAATAATATTGGCCCTAATATTGAGCCTTGTGGAACTCCCCGAGGAACAGGTGAGGATATTTGTTAAGCTTCGGCAGCAAAGGACGAAGTCGCATTTTAATTTACTCAAAGTGAACTTACTTTGATAACTTACATTTGGAGAAGGGCATCGTGTCTACGGCGCGATGAAAGTTTAAAATGTAGGTCAAATATAATCAAATATATATGTCAACATTCATCGTATTATTTATTGCTCTTAGCCACAGGCTACAAATAATAAATGTGACGTCCCACGGGAAAAGGTACCTTATGGCGGTTGGCGCTTACGCTGTAATTAACGCCGCTCCAATTTTATTGCGGCGCTATGCGACGTAAGCGCCAGCCGCCATAAGGTACCTTTTGCCATGGAACGTCATAAATGTTAACTTAAAATCATTTGTTAAGTATGTGGTCGCTATGAGATCACCTAGATATTTTATTTTATCATTTTTTTATTTTATTTTATTAATCATTCTGTATATATTTGTTATATTTTTATTTTTATGGTTTTGACGACCGGTCTGGCCTAGTGGGTAGTGACCCTGCCTGCGAAGCCGATGGTCCTGGGTTCGAATCCCAGTAAGGGCATTTATTTGTATGATGATACAGATATTTGTTCCTGAGTCATGGGTGTTTTCTATGTATTTAAGTATGTATTTGTATATTATATATATCGTTGTCTGAGTACCCACAACACAAGCCTTCTTGAGCTTACTGTGGGACTTAGTCAATCTGTGTAAGAATGTCCTAAAATATTTATTTATTTATTTATTATTATTTATATTAGTGATAAGTGTAGGTAGACATTAACATAGCTATAAATACATACTAACATTTAAATATGAGTCTATTAGAATTACTTGAAATAAATGATTCCTTGGATTTCACGTTCCTATAAATCCAACGATATAAACGGTCCAACACGTAGATGCCCCTTGGAGAGAATTAATGTCATGTAGAACAGGTGAATTTTATTCGTCGTATTGAAATTAATTTTTTTTTTCTTCTTAGGCTAGGTCATTTATAACATGAATATAAAAGTAAAATACAAAAACACATAAAAAATAAGTACATATAAACACATTATAAAAAACCTAACCTAGGGCCAAATGATTTATTATTATTATAAGGGTTAAAGCGAATTTGAAAAAAAAAACCGACCAACAAAGGAAAAGCATTGTTCTCAAGTCCCTAATCTCTGTTTAAAGTAACTCTAAACAGATTACGCGTAATGAGCTGGTCATAGAGTCAAGTGATCGTGAAGGCAGCGCTGCGATAAATCTACGACACAATGGCGACTTTCCTAACTTTTGCGCCCGCGAATAACGAGTTTTTAACTTTGTGGCAAAACGAAAAATGTCTCTATCTCCTTTACGCACCCGTGCGGGGCACAGGCGGGAGCGGGTGAGATATTTTTTTTGTGTCTGTAGCACATTTATCAACTAGGTTTATGCAACTAGAACAAATTAAATAATTGTATGAAATATTTTTTGATTTGCGCGTTTCTCCAGAATTTTCCTGGCTTACACAGTTAAACTAAGAAATAAACTGTCGCCTGCAGTTTTTCCGGACCGTTACGATCTTCTAACCTCCAAGAAAACAGTGTTTCTTAAAGGTCTACAACGCGCTTGTGACCCCTCTGGTGTCTTCTCTCTAAAATTTTGAAGGCCGGTAACGCAACCAGCCGCTCTGGTGTTGCGTGTGTCCATGGGTCACGGTAATTGCGTACCATCAAGCGATGCGTTTACTCATTTACCTGCTATATCATACAATCAACGTATCCCAGTGATATTGCTACTTTTGCAAAAACAAAAATGGAGATAGTTATGACTATAACCGCTGGAGTAAGCGTGTTCTGGAGTAGAGACCGCGTCTGGGCAAACGTACCGTCGGACGCTATCTGGCCAGATGGCGGGATGACTTGCACAGGAGGGCCGGCAGCGACTGGATGCAATAAAGCGGCACGGCTCTGTGACGTACCTCGAGAGAGGCCTATGTCCAACAGTTGACTGCAACGGGCTGATGATGATGATGATGAGTGATGACTGTAGGAAATTTCATACGTTGTAGCGTATGCTTTAAACCAAACGCTCAGGGGATCTTGTGGAAATTACAGAAGGAAAAACGGCCCTACTTTCAATAAAACTGTCGTCTTTATTTAACAGGGGCAAAAGTTATCTCGCCCATTGTTTGGCAACTCCGCGAAAATATACAAGGAAAAACCAGCCAAGTGCGAGTCCGACGCGCGCACGAAGGGTTCCGTACCATTACGCAAAAAGCGGCAAAAAAATCACGTTTGTTGTATGGGAGCCCCACTTAAATATCTATTTTATTCTGTTTTTACTGTGTGTTGTTAAAGCGGCAAATTAATCGGGTAATTACATCATCTGTGAAAATTTGAGCTGTCTACGAGTATCACAGTTCATGAGATTTAGCCTGGTGACAGACAGTCAAACGGACAGGAGTCTTAGTAATAGGTCCCTTTTTACCCTTTGGGTACGGAACCCTAAAAAAGCGGTTCGTTAACTTGGCCCGTTGTTTACGGTGAACCATTGATTCTGTGAGACACTTAACTAGCCGAGGTTTTTAGTGTTGTTTTTGTCAATTTTGATTGTTAAGAGGAAAGGGGACTACCGCTATTCTTAACGTAATAGGTATGGCTCTCAGTTGCTCTCTAACAGCTTATTGATATGATTCCAATATCAGTCTTATATCAGTTTGATGTCAGTGCATGTTCGCATTGCCCTGTTAGATGCCTGTTGAAAGAAAAGTACAGTTAGCGATAAAACATTATATTTATCTCTTTTTTTACAAACTTATTTTCTTACCTAACCATATTGTAATAATACACTAATGGTAGCTTGATATTTACCAAGCTACCAACTACCATTAAGTTCGTCCTCCAAAGGGTTAAAATAAAGTTTAGAGGCCTTTAGTATCTAAAATGTATTCAAATATTCAACAGAATCCAACGCAAAACACTTCCAAGGCCCAAACAGAAATTAAGGAGGTGAGAAGTCGGAAAAGTTTTTATTGTTACGGTTACGGCCCGAATTTATACCCGGTCGGGCAGCTGCTTAAAATTTCACTTCTCATTACTTCGCTCATTAATACCGCGGTTACAAACTATGCGGCCGCCATATTGTAAAGATATTGTTAGGAGGAAAGTGACCGCGCGGACGCTTCTCCATACAAACGTAGTCTCCATTTTCCTCTGACATTACCAAATATATTTTTACCTTTAATTTGTTCCTACGTTTGATTTTTTTAATTTTTTTATTATTGTATGTGTATTTCTATGGGTACACATTTTTGTTATAGTTACTCCTCTAATAGTAAAACAGTAGAAAAATACTGTGGTTACTTGACATCAAATTGTGTAGTAAAATCGAATGTTAATATTCAGAGAGGAGAATGGGGACTAAGGTACATTTGCATGGAAAAGCGTTTACGCGCGGTCGTCCGTCTCTCTTTTAAAAACCGAAGAAAATCAAACGAAGGGGTTTAATAGCTGTGGTTTATATATGACGGCGACCGATCGTACAATCAGGCAGACCATGCAAATTCCTAGGCATATCGTGAATCGTGAAAAATTGTCTCGTTCCCTGAGTCAACGGGGGCTCCTATTTCTGGACAGTTTGCCCTTCGGGCATCTGAAGCAACCTAACGAACCTATCTTACTAATATATACTAAAAATATTTCTATAATAATTATTCAAAACGGGACTTAATCGCGTACAATTAAGTTTTTAAACTAACCTCCGACACACCGAACGCCCTCCTCGAAACGTCGGAGGTAAATTTAAGAACTTAATTATACGCGATTAAGTCTCGTTTTGCTACATAATAACGAGTAAAAATCGTGAAAATTTAAATCAGTGTTACTTATTTCTATAATGTTAATATACATAGAGGAAAATGGATCCTACGTTTGTATGGTATAGCGGTCGTCCACTATCATCTTAATGCCTCGGTTATAAACAGCTATGCGGCGGCCTTATTGTTCAGTTGTTAAGATTGCCGGGAGATTTCTAAGGCGGAACAACGCCAACAACGGCTTTACTCTAGAGGTTTTCCTATTGTCGTGAAATCATTAGAAATGAGTAGTCTTATTTTACTTACAGATACATTTTTACATTTTGTATTACAAACTTTATTAGTTTATAATAGCGGCCCGGTTCGAACTTAATATACGTCAGTTAATAGATCTAGAAACGATATGGATCAGATGTGACACAGTCAAATGTGGCATTTCTCAAACAAAAATGTCACCTTTGACACTGACACATCTAATCCATATTATCGTTTCTAGATCTATAAAAGTTACATTAACGTTATAGTTTTCTAACAATATTATGAACATTGAAAAAAAATTGACTATTTTATTGTTATCGCATAATTAGGACTGAAAAATAAACTCACAAAAAACGGCAAGAGACGCACTTTATTCGCGCGAATAAAACAGCTAGGAACATATGCGAAGAAGTGGCGCCCACATATAAATATGTAATACAACTCCGGCGGCTTATTCTGGCTTCGAGACAAAGATCGAAGGCGAAAGAGTAAAGCTACTTAATAATGCCCAAGAAAGAAAGAAAATACATTTTCACCACACCAGGCCCCTGTTTCACCAACGTGACAGGTGCGATGAATTGTAAAATCACTGTTGCTGACGTCCCAGGCATCCATGGGCTACGGTTACCGCTTACCATCGGGCGGGCCGTATTCCTGTCTGCCACCATCATTGTATTATTAAAAAAAAAACTTTATGATATCGGAAAAAACAGATATTTCTCTTGCTAAGTTTATGACAATTGTCACAAGAAACACTACAATTGTCACGAAATTCTGACATATAACTCACCTGTCAAGAATTACCTACAATTCTTCTAAATCTTTGACAATTGTCAAAAACTTCGCAGGAGAAATATCTGTTTTTTTCCGATATAATAAAGTTTTTTTAAATAATACAATGATGGTGGCAAACAGGAATACGGCCCGCCCGATGGTAAGCGGTAACCGTAGCCCATGGATGCCTGTGACGTCAGCAACAGTGATTTTACAATTCGTCGCACCTGTCACCGATGTGAAATTGGGGCCAGCACGTATAATGCTCTCTTTATTAGGTACATTTAGTAAGAGGACACATCGCGGCCACGCAAAATCGCCTTTTCATACAAACTTAAGTAGTCTTCATTTTCCTCTTTGAATATTAAAAAAAAAAATTGAATATCGATATTCTTTGAAAACTGAAGAAAAAGTTACATTTTATACACAGATATATTATGAAAAAGTAATTTTATGTCAATTTTGAGTTGTCTCCTCACTGGTAGAATTGACTTTAAAATGGTTTTGAATGATAAATATTTAATAGGGTAAATTTGGATACAAAACAAACATTTGTTGAGCCGGGACACGACAACAATTCTAGGCTTACAAATCCTAATCAACCGCACAAACTATCGGTGTCGGTCCGACGTGGTAACATGATTAATTTCAAAACTAGACACAAAGTTTAACCGCACGACCGTGCCAGTGAATGATGGAAGACTAAAAGAGGTTATCACTAAGTTTCTATACAAAATATCGGATAACTATTGTCTGTGAATAATGAATTTTTTTTTTGCACAAAGAAAAGTGTCAAACTCGATGTCGTAAATCGTTGTATTATGGACTCCATTCTTGCCGAAATTGGTATACCGTGAAAGAGTGCACTTTTGGCTTAAGGCTAAATTCTCCTATTGTCAAATAACAGACATAAAGCTAGTCTATCTGACTCGCGTGCCGAGGGTTTCTTACACACTATAAGCCATTTTTTATTAAAAAAAAAAAAATAACTTTATTTAGCTAAATTATAGCTCACAACTGCTTACAAGTAATGAATGATACAAGGTGAATTTAACATTGTAAATAATTGAAATTTGAAAGAAATGTACCTACTTCGCAAAGGTGGTTAAATTACAAAATGCTGCTGCTGAAAGTCTTTCTTCATCAGAATGTCTACAGTCAAACTGTAAGATCTCACTATAACCCAGAATATGAACCCCACGTTCCCTCAGATATATTTTATGGAGAGTGCGCTACGCTCTGTTTGCAATAGCTTCCAGAAGGTGCGGGCCTACCCTACCCTTCATATTTACGATAAAATCGTGAGCAGAAATATAATATACGGGTGTGTTTTTTGTCGATAAGCGTCTGATACTCGATACTGGATCTGTAACGTGTTCCCACTGTGTTTATACATATGTTAAAATTATATGTAAATAAGAGCAAAATTTATTGTGCCTCTTTCATTGCGTATGCAGGAATCGATATTCTCGTACGCTCGCACCAATCAGCATGAGCTATCGTTAAAAAATAAAAGTATATAATTTCTTATCTCAGAATTCCTTCTCCTAACTCTTTGACGACATACGATAAGTTTTCACATCGCCTATCCTGAAAAGAAAATTTTCTTCCCTGCTACTTATGAGGGATTTTAAAACATAATCTAAATAACTTCCTCTAGTTATCCATAGGAGATGTTAAAAGCAGTACATTTGTCACGTGGTAGCAAAATTTTTTCCACCTTGGGTGTTAAAACTTGAATTCCTCACTACGCTCAGGATTCTACCATATTATTGTAATTTGTCCACTCTTAAAGTGTGCTCGCAGAGTATATAATTAATATTATAGGACATTCTTACACAGATTGACTAAGTCCCACAGTAAGCTCAAGAAGGCTTGTGTTGTGGGTACTCAGACAACGATATATATAATATACAAATACTTAAATACATAGAAACACCCATGACTCAGGAACAAATATCTGTATCATCATACAAATAAATGCCCTTACTGGGATTCGAACCCAGGACCATCGGCTGCGCAGGCAGGGTCACTACCCACTAGGCCAGACCGGTCGTCAAACTCTCGTCTCGTCGTCGGACTCTTATAAATAAAATGCAACTTTCTCATCAGTTTTTGAATACTAAAGCGATCCTTTACGAGCTGGCGCGGTGAAAATAAATAAACATCAAGCACGTTGCGGTTATTCTTCTCCCGTCCGCTTCATTTGATTCGATATCATCAAAAGTAATGTATATTTTTATTGCCCCCGTCCTGAGGAACATGTTTAAATAAATGAAATTTCCAGATCACGAACACATCGTAAAGTGTTCGCGGTAAATTGATTTTTAAAGTAGCTCTGTGCTGTAAATAACACAAGTTTGATGGATGTGATTACTGTATAAACTAGGTGATTAGATTTCCCACGATATTTGGATAAGTCACGCTTGTCAAAACAAATTTAAAATTTAAGTTTTACACAACACAAGCTTTCTTGAGCTTACTGTGGGACTTAGTCAATCTGTGTAATAATGTCCTATAATTTAATCATCCTGTATACATTAAAATTTATTAGGTACTAAGTAACATTTGTTTTTAAGATTTTTACAAATCAATTATTGTACTGGGCTGATTTACAGGGCGCGCGAACTCGCATGCGATCTTAGTTACATTGCGGACTGTTGGTTACGTCCAATTCAACCGACCGATCAAAACCCGCAATGGTATGAAACTCGCATGCGAGTTCTCGCGTCGTCTAAATCAGCCCTACGCAAGTGAGAGACGACGGGCGACAGAGAGGTATGAAAGAGAAAAACATGCTGCGCCGACCCCAAGTGAATGGGACAAGGGCAAGAGAATGATGACTAACAAAAAAATGGATCATTTGTTATCTGAAAATAAATAAATTTGTATTAGAGTCGGACCAAGCTAACTCTGCATGCCATTTGCAATGACAAAGTTTGTGATGTCATCAATAAGAGGAAATTATATAGTTGCGAGTTCGCTTCTTTATACAAACGTAGTTTTTTCTTCTTTTTCCTCACTGGATATTTACATTATAGAAAATTTAGTAATTGTGATAAGTTCATTAGTTGCGCCGCATCAAATAAAAAATAACGTTTTCTCATTTAAAATGAGAAATTGAAGTGTTAAACGCTGTTATTTGACCAATTAGCGTCCGTCCGTCTATTAAGTTGCAGTTACAAATGAAGAAGTGCAAGAGCGCGGTAATCGGATTGGCCGTTTGTGTAAACAGCCGTAACGAGGCGGCACGGCGCGGCGTGGACGCGGCATTTTCGTGCAAAAAAGTCAATCAATGGATTTTTTAAATTTTTATGGTAAGCTTTTCATGAAAAAATATTTCTTACTATGATCACAGAATAAATAATAGTACTAGGTGCACAAGTCTCACTCTCTAACAAAACGCGTCTGTTACGTCCAGGACAGATATGACCGTTAGGTGGCGACACCGCCACGCCACGCGCGGCTTATGGCTATTAGCCACCAAAATTGGTGTGGATCGGATGTACTTGTAGCTACCTGTAGCAAAGCGACGAAACGACGACGACTATGATTCATAGAATATTCGGTTCTAGTAAGTTTTGTGTAGAGGTAGTCGTGCAAGTTGCAGAAGAGTCTCAAAATTTCCGCAATTTATGGAAACTTTCATGAGAAAGTTCTCAATGCTTCTACTAAAAAAGCAAGTTTCTACTAAAAAAGCTAACGTTCAGATTAGGGATTAATCTTCAATGTTCT
This sequence comes from Cydia fagiglandana, assembly GCF_963556715.1. NCBI lineage: Eukaryota > Metazoa > Arthropoda > Insecta > Lepidoptera > Tortricidae > Cydia > Cydia fagiglandana. The sequence goes on from NC_085938.1 coordinate 20,982,576, forward strand.
TAACTGTTGACGACTGTTTCATTTAACGTTAACGTAAGTTATGTGCATCAATGAATATAGGTAGGTATTGGTATAACGTAGGAATCGAAGTAAACTGTAAGAAGGTTTGACAATAAACGTGCAGAAAAAATACTGAAAGCATTTCGTGACTACTTTGCAATTTTTCTCAATTATCTTTAGCACAGTGCTACTTATTTAGAGGTTATTTTGTTAAATCAATTGAAATACTTATATATAGTACAGGACTCAGCAGTTCGGGTTTTTTTTAAATATATAATAGCCTATATTGTGTCCCACTGCTGGGCAAAGGCATTCCCTTTCGCCGCTCATCACGGCTTAGTTCAGGTTAAAAAGGTTTTATAAGTAAACTATATAACACACGTCCTTTTTCACCTGAATTTCGCGAGAGTTAAGAAACGGGTTATTTTACCGCTTCCATGATTGTCGCTCACAGCGCCCGCGGTGATTACTGCACGAACTAATTGCCAGACTTTACAGAGTCATATTTTCACTGAAGACATCTATTTATCTTGCAATAGACATCTATTAGATATATTTTAGACATCACCAAGATACGATAACGATATGTTTAAGATCTAACCAGACAAATTTGACATTGCGCGATTCTGGAGATACTCGAATCCACTTGAACGATTTCCACAGGATATGACTTAGAGATCCAATTCACATGTAATAGATATCTTACTCTGATGATGATGCTGATGATGATGATGATTTCGGCCACAGCGACTGTGTGCTCTGGAGTAGCCAATTTTTAACTCGTGTTATTAGAGTGTTGCTGATCCACTCTCTAGTGCGCCCTTATGTGGCTCACGTACCCTATCTTCTTGCTAAATACTCGACCGCATTTTGGGCACGTCAGCACACCACCTAAATTAAAACTATCTTACTCTATCTAATGTAAAAGTGACATTGGTTGCCCGAATTGCGCTGCAAAAGAGAACTAGTTGATATCTAAACTATAACGTATCTAGAATGGATCTAGTACGTGTCGTCTCTTGTGAATATCTTGAAGTCCGAATACGGCAGATTGTCTATTACAGGCAACATAGTATTTTAGATCAAAAATGTTGAGAGTTATTTTTTAGTTAGTTGTTTAAAAGTAGGTAATAAAAATGGGTGACATTGTCACTATTTATATTTTAACCTATGGCACACCGTTAAAATTTATGCACCTTATTTATTATTACCACGCGAAGTTAGCCCTAAAAAGGCTTTCAACCCTCCACAATTAAGCATTCGTAGTGAAATTTTGATCTTAGCAGCAACACTTAGAGTGTAAAGTGTTAATTATTCAGAGGGCTGTTGGCGGGGCGAGTTATACGGGTCATGGGGGTATTGGAGTTGGTGACAGTGCGTTCACTTTAGAAATGACAAGACTTCAGAATATACTTAAGTCTTTTTAATGATATAGAAAGCGCCTGATAGCGAAATTACTATCGCCCATGGATACCTGCAACACAAGGGGTTACAAGTGCGTTGGCGACTTTTAAGATGGAAGTACGTTTTTTTGTCGAAGGTTAGAAGGTGGTGTCGGTCCGGTAATACCGCGGGTGACAGTTCATTCCACAGTTTGACTGCGCGAGGCAGGAAGTTTCTGGAGAACACACACACACACACACACACACACACACACACAGTTGAGCCCTGCCATCTTATGTGGTGAACATCTCTTAGGTATTTACAAACCTTTTACATCTTAATAACTATGGTTGTCGAGCAGTGGTGGCCGAGTGGATATGACGTCTGACTTGCAATCCGGAGGTCGCGGGTTCAAATCCTGGCTCGTACCAATGAGTTTTTCGGAACTTATGTACGAAATATCATTTGATATTTACCACTAGCTTTTCGGTGAAGGAAAACATCGTGAGGAAACCTGCATACATCTGCGAAGAAATTCAAAGGTGTATGTGATGTGTCCAATCCGCATTGGGCTAGCGTGGGGACTATAGCCCAAGCCCTCTCGCGCATGAGAGGAGGCCTATGCTCAGCAGTGGGACGTATATAGGCTGAAATGATGATGAAAAATTATAAACTATGGTTGTCAAGCGAACCCCAGGATCCGCGATAAAAAATAGCGTGAGGAAAAAGAACTATGCTTAAAACCTTAGTAAAATTAAACCATTTTGTCAGCTTTTCCGTGTCCACAGAAAACAGCGGTTTTCTCGAACGTTTTCACCCACGTACATACGTGGACTGTATGGCTCTAAAGAATATAAAGAAGCTGTATCGACAAAGCCCGTGCCCATTCTTCGTATGAAGTTTAAATGCTGCTGAGTGTGGCCAACTTAAATGCAATTCAGATAGGTAGACAACCGCAAGTAACACGTAGAAAGTACGTGCCGCGTGAGAGGAATAGGTACTCACGTACCATCACCTATGTAGCTCTTTTGCAATCAACCTGCGAATATTCACACTACCTATTTTTATTACATAATAGACTATAAAGAAAGTTAAAGATGACTCACGCTAGACAAAGTCGTACCCGGACGTCCGACATGTCATTTTTTATGACGGGGCAAAGAGTGACATTCTATTTCCAACTGCAGCTGCAATATTGTTCATTTTACTATGGAAACCCGTCACTGTCATTGTCAATTTCCATAGTAAAATGAACAGTATTGCAGCTGCAGTTGGAAATGGAATGTCACTTTAATTCGGTCATCACGTGGTGCTTTCCATAGAAAATAAAGCGCCGGAGCTCCAATTAAAAAATTTATATTAATTCTGTTTTTTCGCTCCTAAGTTTTACAGTAAAATTATATATACTCGTAAATGTTTTCCATAATGTCAATATTCGGAGAGAAAAATGGGGAATGTTTGTATGGAGAAGCGGCCATCCCCTCTTTTAAAGTCGCAGCTCACAGACCCACTGTTATTTGTGTCTCTGGAATGTTGTGAGATGCTTTACGATTCTGAACTTGTGAACAAAAACTAGTAAAATACGAGTTGTAAAACAACACCTGAAAAGGCTAAGAAATTTGTATACAACGCTGACTACAGTCGGACCAAACTAATTTTGCATGGCATTTGCAATGACAAAGTGTGGTAATGTCTTCATTTTAATGTCAATTTTCTATGAAAATATGACGTTTATAACGACACTATTTCTTTGTTTTTTTTATTTATTTATTAAGCACACAATAACATTTTATTAACAACAGATAACATTTATTACACGAAAGTCTTGGATGTCGGATGATCCTTAAAAGAAAAGCAGCTGCTAGAGAGTGCCCTACGGCATCAAGTCCATTTTGTGGTTTAAGTTTAAATGAATAAATAAATATAAAAGGCGCCAAGTACTACGTTTTTTACTCCTTTGTGGTCGTATCCAACATCCGTTACGAATCGGACAATGTGAAAACGATCTTACATTCAGCTACAATCGAAAATGCACTAAAAATTACGTTTAAGGTTATCATTCTCTTGACCGAGTAGCCGTCTCTTAGAACCAGTTTCAGTGCGATCTTGGGACCTATAATGACAGTACTAAGCTACAGATCTTAGTATGCTGGTGGATATTTATATCTTACACAATTGATTGGGCGTTGAAAAGCATAGGTCATCGTGATTGGACGAATAACTGCGAGGTTTTGGATGGTTCTCGGCTTTAGTACCTGACTTAGGTTCTCGCACCTTCCTGATAACGTATGCGGTCACCTATTTCACAGTTTTCTTTCTACAGTATGTCCCTGACCATGGGGTTTTTAATTCAGGGCTTGATTCTACTCGCCAAACTGAGCTACGTTTATTATGGGACCAACCCCAGTCACGAAAAAATTATAGCTTTTCCACAGAAAACTTTACCATAGAAAGCATGCAATGTACTACACTTGTTGTATTTTTTATGGTCAACTTCTAGGCAAAAATCTACAAATCAAATTAATTTAAATCAAGACAAGTAAGTATCTATACTTATATGTCTTAAACAAGATGCTTTACATAGATATTTGACATTAACCCTAAAGCACAGATTATATAATAGTTCTTACGAACAGATACTTATCTCTCAAACAAAACGCAAATACCTACCGTTTTGATACCTACACAAAAATACAATGGAGTGACATTCAACGCGCCGCTCCCCGTACCGCGCGCAACGGCATAACGCTAGGGTTGCTGACGCTTAGAAATGATAAATAAATACCTACTTAAATATCGGAGTGTAATAAAAGGAAAGCTAAATCTTAAATTATACCTAATATTCCAATTATGCGTTAGTGTTTGCGAAATAGTCATTTTAAAGGGTCATATGTCCCTGCAGTAACCGCAGTGTTTACGCCGTTTTATAAACCGCGCAATAATCCCAGCAAGAATTAGTTTTAAAACTTCGTGTAATTTAAAACCAGATAGAGATTAATGTTACACAATAAAGAAAAATAATAGAAACCCAATGAATACAGGTAATTAATTATAAGTTAACCAAAGCAAAATGAGTAGGCACTTTCCGGTGTAAAGTTAACTTACTGTCGTTAAAATAAACATTTACCAAAATAAATTTAAAATTGGTTCAGCAGCTAGTTCTTCAACTTCGGCGTTCTTTCGGATTCTCCAGCTGCCATCGGGTCTCTGCGTTGGGCCGAGGATTTTGCGGAGAATCTTCCTTTCGGCCACCAACAGCTTATTTTCCTCCTTCAAAGTTAGTGTCCAGCAAAGGCAAAGGCTTCGGTGGCTCGGCCATCTTCAGCGAATGGAAGGTGATCGGGCGGTGAAAAGAGCGTTTGAGGGAAAACCGATAGGACGCCGCCCGGTTGGTCGACCTAGGTATCGATGGGCGGATGTGGTGGACGCTGATCTGCGCGAGCTCCGGGTTGAGAACTGGCGAGAAACGGCACAGGACCGGGATCAGTGGCGAGCAGTCGTGTTGGAGGCCAAGACACACTTTGGGTCGCTGCGCCAGAGGAGTAAGTAAGTAAGTAAGTAAATTTAAAATTTGCTACCTATTTCAAATAGATAGATATCTAAAACTATATATTTGTCATACATAATAAACATTACATGTGTAATTAAAGAAATTCAATAGTAGGTATAGGTACCTAAGCTACTACGTAGCTTGTAACTATCGTAAAAATTTACAGTGCGGCGCGCGGTGACGTGCGTACGTGAGCGCGTGTGGCAACCAACTGCCTTACTTTTCTACCGTGAACGGGAGCAGATTCGTAGGCATAAATCCGAGCTCGCGCGGAGAGTTCCATAGGCCTGCCTAAAGTTTATAGACTTAGGTACCTATTTCAATTTTATTTATCTTTGCAGAATATGTTTTTGCTGCTCTCTTAAAAAAGATATTGTGGAACTTCGGCCCTGGAATTTTAAGAACCCTTATTAGGGATGTAAGTTATCTGTTGCACATACTATTATAGAAATTCATCCATTACATTTATTTTCAAATTTCAGCGTTGCAGCTATCCATCAGTGAAGCCATTCTAAATGTATAGAAGCAGTATATACTATGTTAACATGCTTTTCAAGTCCTGCCCATTTTTAGGGTTCCGTATCCAAAGGGTAAAACGGGACCCTATTACTAAGACTTCGCTGTCCGTCCGTCCGTCCGTCCGTCCGTCTGTCTGTCACCAGGCTGTATCTCACGAACCGTGATAGCTAGACAGTTGAAATTTTCACAGATGATGTATTTCTGTTGCCGTTACAACAAATACTAAAAACAGAATAAAATAAAGATTTAACTGGGGCTCCCATACAGCAAACGTGATTTTTGACCAAAGTTAAGCAACGTCGGGCGTGGTCAGTACTTGGATGGGTGACCGTTTTCTTTTTGCATTTTTTTCCGTTTTTTTTTTGCTTTATGGTACTACAGAACCCTTCGTGCGCGAGTCCGACTCGCACTTGCCCGGTTTTTTAAAGTTGCACACGCCTCAAGTTCCGCCGGAGTTTTATTTCGCGTGCCGGTCGCCTAAATAATTCAGGGCCACGTACTGAATTCACTACGAGGCCAGTATCTTTTAGTTGGAACTGAGTAACTGACGCTAGAAACATATATTTTCTGTAAAGTATGGACGCTAAGCATGAAGAATATCGTACACTGACCCCTTATCCTATCTCTATCGTTTTCAATACTTGAACATGTTTTCAAGTAAGATACATATGTACTAAGTTGTATCAAAGATGTTAGCGTGTGTGTGATATTATGCGATAGGTGGTCAAGTATTTTTGAAGAGGATTATAGAAAACTGATCACACTATTTATATATCTTATTATAAGTATTTCGCACTATTCCATATTAACCGTGAAATTTTAAATATAATCATACCATTCTACTTAACGCTTAATTGTCTGAACAATGCTCAGCCGTCCAAATATTGTATAACAACCTTACTTAATAAGCATAATACGTGAACAAATGAATACTCGCAAGTTGTATATAAAGGGTTGTGACATATACTTCCCCTCATAGACTCCGCAATTAGGCATAACTCATACTGCCGTATTCGAACTTCAAGATATTTACAAGAGACGACACGTACTAGATCCATTCTAGATACGTTATAGTTTATATATCAACTAGATCTCTTTTGCAGCGCAATTCGGGCAACCAATGTCACTTTTTCGTTAGATAGAGTAAGATATTTCTATTAGATGCGAATTGGATCTCTAAGTCATATCCTGTGGAAATCGTTCAAGAGTATCTCCAGAATCGCGCAAATGTCAAATTTGACAGATTAGATCTTAAACATATCGTTATCGTATCTTGGTGATGTCTAAAAGATATCTAATAGATGTCTATTTCAAAATCCGAATCGGGCCCATAGTATGCCGATGCCGAGCCTTATTTGCATCTTGCCGATTAAGCTACAACGATATCCGTGAGATATCGGACGCATTGATTCATATTTTAAAGAATATAGTAGGTAGTTAGAGTTAAACCAAGAGAAGTTTGCAACGATTTTGATAACACACCAAGTGCAAGTTTCATTTATACGACATACGTAATTTCATAGAAGTCCGACGTTTAATTATAAAAAATTACACTTGCACTGCGTGTGCTATCTTTTGGTTCATCTCTAAAAGTTTGGTCTCCACTGAAAATCAGCGCCCCGGCACTCGGTCCGTCACGTTCATACCCCTTTTATGTTAATTGACTTGTATGAAGTATGTTAATAAATGTATTTAATTTTTTCTTTCTTTATTACGGTCTATCTACGAGTAGTAGACAAGTAATCTGTGAACTGTAAACAACGGGAGTTAAAGTATTAAAAACAAGCCCTTTTGACAGAAACAGGCCCTGGCCTTCGGAAAGCCTGGTATTAAACGATGTTAGGGTTTGATCCAAAGGAAATGCTTAGAATTTCCTTATATTATTATTTTGTGGGTATTATTCTGAGGATAATAATAACTTACACGTTATTTTTTAAATATGCCTATTTAATACCTTTTGAAATATAAGCAAACAATGGATACATAAAAAATCACAAATTGTCCACTGCCTAAATTAAAAGTATGGACACCATATCATACATATTATATTTATATTCTATCATTGATATTTGATATAACTTTCGTTCTTTTCTATGTATCTTTTAAATAAAAGTAAACAAATAATTAGTAAATTTTAGGGTAGTTATAACATTTATTGGTTAACCAACCAAATACTAAACCGAATGGATCTGTCACTGAACCGGTTATCACTGAAATGTTTGGAGCCGGTTTAGATTTATTTGACGTTCATAAGCGCATTGTAATATCTAATATGCCTACTTGAATAAACTTTTTTTTTATCTTTTGAACAACCTGACTTTATTGACCTGCATTATTTGATCACGTAATGTTTTCATCTACCCTCACTTGGCTTAAGGAGTCATTTGTAGATAGATTTAGTTTACTTTTAAAGATACAGACTATATGTAGGTACGTAAATCTTATCAAAGTCTTTACCGGGACTCAAACCCGAAACAGCCAGCTCGTAGGTAAGCTAAATTAGTTATCGTTGTGGTCTTGAACGAAACGGTCTATCATTCTTGCGTGGCCCCTTTTGTGCACTTCTAATTTATTGCCGACACGGTTGCTAAGGACCAAAACCTGGCAAAGGATTTATTTTTTATTAACATATGTAAGAGAAAAGCATCTTTACCAAATACCAAGAGATTTCAGACATGCTTACTGATGTAGATTCTCATTTAATAATTTGTTATGGTTTTGATTATGGTTTAATACGATCTTGACGATTTGATCTCTAGACAATAAATACTTAAAATGCCGTTTTACCATCATATTTTAGATTTAGAAACTTGAACTTCTATGAAATTATGTCGTATAAATAACACTTGCACTGCGTGTTCTATCAAAATCGTTACATTATCTATTTTGTGTGCGTCTGATTAAATGAAAGACAATCCAAAATAAAAATTGGAACACTACAAAGATTTTATTCTCAGTTTAAAACAAATACTTGCATAATTTTATCTATAACACTTACAGGGTTATAGTGTTAAACAGCCGTTTTTAATAGGTCTTGAAAAGATCACACGATTATTTTCATGGCATTAACCAAACTTGTGCTGAAATATGAGGGTCTGTAATCTTTGCGGTTTGAAACTACTTGAAAAATAAATCATTATCTAATTTTGCCTCCTAAAATCCGATGTCTGGTAAGAACTTATCAGTATAAAGACGTACACAATTTATATCAATTATTAGCTAGTGCACATTCATTATCCCTTGCATCTGACAATCAATAATAATCATTACTCTATTATGTTCTGATGTTTGCTCATTAATATCTCGTTATTTTTTGTATATTGATGCTCTAAATATAACGTACAATGAAACACTACAAATTAAATTCGGTTTTTAGATTTGTATGGTTCACACGGTACTAATTATTCGAGATTAATAACCTCTGCCCTAAACTTCATCGGTGTATAAAAAAGGTGTGCTCTATTTAAAGTTGTACTCTCAACTTGCAAATATCAATATTGATATTTTTTAGAGATGTACCGACTAGTCGCCGACTAGTCGGGAAAGCCGACTATCCGGCCTCATTTGTAGTCGGCGATTAGTCGGCGACTAGTCGGCAAAAATGGCCGATTAGTCGGCACTTTATAAGTGACAGAAAAACAGGGCAAAAAGAAATAAACAGCAAATATTTTCCTAAGCTTTTCACCTATTTTACCCAAATTCCTATTTAGGGTGCTTACGAAAATTTTGTTCGAATTATTGACAGTGTGGTCGCTTTCTTATATCCGATCGTCCGGTTGTCGTATGAAATATAGCCTTAGCTTTTTAGGGTTCCGTACCCAAAGGGTAAAACGGGACCCTATTACTAAGACTTCGCTGTCCGTCCGTCCGTCCGTCTGTCACCAGGCTGTATCTCACGAACCGTGATAGCTAAACAGTTGAAATTTTCACAGATGATGTATTTCTGTTGCCGCTATAACAACAAATACTAAAAACAGAATAAAATAAAGATTTAAATGGGGCTCCCATACAACAAACGTGATTTTTGAGCAAAGTTAAGCAACGTCGGGAGTGGTCAGTACTTGGATGGGTGACCGTTTTTTTTTGTATTTTTTTTGTTTTTTTTTGCATTATGGTACGGAACCCTTCGTGCGCGAGTCCGACTCGCACTTGCCCGGTTTTTTTTATTTTTTAGCTTATTACCACCTTTTTTGCTTTTAGGTAGGGTTGTCGACGATAGGGGTAAAACGATTGTTTGTAAGTGCATCTGAACCAAATTTAGACGAACCTAAATGATCTGGCCGACTAGCCGACTAGTCGGCCGACTAATCGGCCATCCGAGCGCCGATTAGTCGGCTAGTCGGCTAGTCGGCCAAATCAATAGTCGGTACATCACTAATATTTTTGTAATGCAGCCAGCAGTAATGTCACGCTAGAGGTACAATACTACTCTGGCTAGTAGTAATATTAAGTTTTTTGGAGACTTAATAATTGTCATTTTGTTAAAGTAAATTTTCCAAATAAATTCAAGTGTGAAGTCCTCAATCTAATAGTCCCCAACTTAAGTACCCAAGTTCCCATACATTCTATAGAAAAGTGGATACATATGTTAGGGAACCGAGTGTACCTACTTTAAATATAAGAGTTTGTCATATTTAGTAAATGAGCGTGTTGCAATTAGGGCTCCCGGTATCCGTGTTACACGCCGAAACGAATACCCGTGTTCTTAAGACCGGCGGTGCTAAGAACACGGTTTACACGGAACCGCCGGGATCCGGATACGTATCCAAGAAACGTTCCCAAGAAACGTTTCTCAGATACGTATCTCCGTTTACACGGGTACTTAACACCGGCCCGAACCATACAATCGTAAGGCGAAAACTGTTAATTACAATGAGTATGGAATTATAGGTCACGGGTACGAATGTCTGCACAACCGAATAAATAATATCTATAGCTGTAGCTGTGAACCTTTAGAATATGTTAGTACATACAAGTATTTAGGTATGCATGTAGATAACAATTTTAACTGGAAAACACATGTTACTGCAGTTTGTTCTAAACTCCGTTCAGTCCTAAGCAAGTTATATCACTTAAATAGATTAATTAATAAAAAAACAATGCTCGTTGTTTATTACGCGTTAGTGGACTCAATCATTAATTATGGTCTAAGTGTTTATGGTCGAACTTTTCATACTTATTTAGACGAAATTAAAAAAATACAGTTAAGATCTATGAAATACCTAGTTAATAAAAAAATTAAAAATAGGCTTAAAGGGAATTACGACAAATTGTACAAGATATGTAAAATACTTCCTATACATCAAAAGGTGCAATACTTGATAGCAGTAGAAAATTGTTTTGATGATAAATTTAAGGTGTTGAAACAAAGTAGATATAGAACAAAGAGCATAAGGCTTAAAAAAATTGTACAAAATACTGCTAAAAACTATTATGGCAAAAGAACTGATTTGTTTTTGATACCAAAATTGTATAACGAAATTAACTACCTAAGGGAAGAAAATAAATGTAGTAGGGCTAAATTTAAAACTGAGTTAAAAAATACGTTATTGGATAATATACCCTAACATTTAAACTGTACCTAAAATATACCTTTACCTGAATTTAGTTGTTAAGTTAAGTTTAGTATTTAGTGCATAGCATAATATGTATGTCTGTGAAGATGAGCGCGATCTCGCCAACAAACTGCAATTGCAGTTTGGCGAGGAATATAATGTTTATAAAAGTGTTGTGTACTTTATGATAAATAAATAAAAAAAAAAAAAAACGGATCCGAAACAGTTTGAGCCAATCAATGCTCTAGGTCTGGGTATCCAAGGTCTAGTATTGAATGTTAACTTCAGATGAAGTCGTTTGGCGTAATAATTTTTTTAAATTATTTATAACAGTTTTAACACATGTGTTAATATATCATATTTAGCCAACTATACAATATATGAATGGAAGTAGGTGTCCCTATTCTATATAGTCTACTATTTTTAATTTTAAACCTACCCGTCCCTAGTTTAGAACCTTCATTTTTTTACTATTATTGCTTTTAAGCTAATTTCATTACATATTACATTTCAATCAAAGAAACACATTTTATATACCTATAATGGTGTAAGTTATATAGTTTCGCGAAGAATAGGTGTGCAGATAAATACTACCTACTACTACTTTGTGGTCATTTGTTATTTTTATCAATTACCTAACTGTTGCGCGAGAACAGCCAATCCACCTACGATGCAAAAAAAAGTACACAAAAGCGGCATTTGAAACGCAGGATTTCACGCGAGAACTTTAAAAACCCATGCTACCTTGGTTACCTTGCAATTATATTGTTAAATACATTAAGATAGATCTCAAAATTGGTAATCATTCATGTTCACTTGGGTCACTTTCACACTAGTGCTCAGGTAATAAATGCCGGCCGGTGGTGTTCCATTCAACGTGTTGTTTTCCAATACCCTTTTGTGTGATATCGCCGAAAACAAGTAGCGTCCCAAATCGTTATCAGACCTGCCATAGCCAATTCTAAGCTTTATGTCGGTGTACTAAGGAGAACCTGTCTACACATACATGAAATTGTAACAAATGCAGCGGCTAAAATTAAAGAAGCAAATATATCGAAGCAAATGATTTATTAATAATAAACCATAAAGTATTAGTATTTGAAGTCTTATACAAAATACTATTTTGATAAGTAGCATAGGTATACTGCATTTCTAATTTTCTACTCGTATTGCAACATTGCAAGCAAAAACAACCTGCTCAGAAAAGGGTTACGAGTATTTAAACCGTTTGTTGAATTTCGACTCTATGGACCACGGAATAAGGTTAGATATGACGGAAACTCGTCATGAATCTTTTGTCTATTTATTTGTAGCTCTTAAGTACGCCGCGCCGGCTCGTTCCTTCGCTACTCGTCAAGGACGTGTCCGGAGCCACGGGTAAATAAGATCCGTTTCTTCGAATACCCGTTTATCCGTGGAGACGGATCTCAATTACACGTTTCTTAATTACACGTGCGGAACGGGCCAGAAAACCGTGTACGTGTTATTCGGAAACGGGTATTCGAAACGTGTAAACGAAACACGGACTCGACCGCGAGCCCTAGTTGCAATATGTACTTGAATAACGTGGGGCATGTCGGGGCACCTGCGACAGTGGCGCACGTTTTACGAGCCGCCCGTGGCGCGAATGGCAACTAACTGGGAATAGATGAGGGGACACACGGCAAAGAAGTTCGGCCTTTCACGACGCGATCCGGACTATTTAAACTTACATTTGACATTAAAATTATTGTTGAGTATGTATAGATTTATAATAACAGGTTAGTTATTATGAATCTTGACAAATTAGAGTCATCATCCATCCCACCATCATCCTGTCCTGGCCGGTTTCGGCCGCGGCGACTGTGGTTGTACTAGCTATTGAGAGCGACGATATCGTGAGCTCTTAGGTGACTGACGTAGCCTATCTTTGCAGTGAATGCACGGCCGCACTCACCGCAGGTCAGCACCCTATTTTATTTTGTTATAATGTTATAAATAAATAAATAAAATAAATAAATATAAATATATTTGGGGACAATCTTACACAAATCGAGCTAGCCCCAAACTAAGCAAAGCTTGTACTATGGGTACTAGACGACGATATACATACGTATATAGATAAATACATACTTATATACATAGAAAACAGCCATGACTCAGGAACAAATATCTATGTTCATCCCACAAATAAATGACCGTAGTTCTGTAGAAAGCGACCAAGTTTTTATTTTTGTCAAAGTAACTTAGACCCTAACTCAGTAGCTTTGGTCGCTTTCTGCATTGATTAAAAAAATGAGTTGGTCGTTTTCTGCATAACTACGGTCAAATGCCCTTACCGGGATTCGAACCCGGGACCATCGGCTTCATAGGCAGGGTCACTACACACTAGGCCAGACTGGTCGTCGTTATGAAGATTTAATTTAAATATATTTTGGTGTATCTAACGTCTGACTATCATTCAATAATTATTAGCTTTTAATCACGTCAGTCGGCTCGTTCGTGTCGCTCGAGTCAATAAATGTAGATGAGGGGACGTACTGTACGTCAATCGAGAAAGTTCGCTCAGTATACCTACTTACACTTCAAAATTATACTTCTATTTCATTTCCCCACCGCACGCATACGAGTGTCCTTCTTCTTCTTCTTTATATTTATTAGCTGTGCTCTTGTTCGTGGAGCAATCTCCAACTCGTCCGAGTGTCCTAGCCGTACCGATTTAATTGTTTGTCTTATTGTCGCGCAATAATTTATTTCCTAAAACTGTGCTATTCCGTAGCTTGTCAGTAACAATGCCACTGTATGCTTTTAAGCTCTGGTCTCCATAAGAAATACTACTCCATCCATATTTTGCCATATTATTTTGTATGGAGACGGTCACTATATGATGGCACCGCTACCCTATAGGAAAACAGAGCTTTACGAGCCGGACTTTTACAAGATTTTATATTCAGTCAGGCATAGAGAAATATAAGTAAGACAAGAGTGCTCACTCCATACATCAGTTTTGGTACCAAAAATATTAGTATTTTCATAGTCGATATCTAGCATCGAGGAGCGTAATAGATGTAGCACCGACCGGAAAGTCTAATCTCAACAACATTAGACTTTCCGGTCGGTGCTACATCTATTGTCACTTGACAGTACTACTAATGCTACTAAGCAGTGCTGATAATTCCGCTACTCGATGCTAGATGTCGACTTTGAAAATACTAATATTTTTGGTACCAAAACTGATGTATGGAGTGAGCACTGTTGTCTTACTTATATTTCTCTATGATTCAGGAAAACTCGATTGCTGAAAGGCACTAAGCGTCTTAGCCAAGATGTAATCCCGTATGTTTCCGCCCTAACTGCCAATAACAGGCGCACTATTGTTGCTCAATACAAAACTCGTGTTTTAAGCCATTCGCCAGCTATTTACAATCATTTCGCGTCGCTCCGCTGCAATTTATAACTTTGTTCGAAATTGTACAGGGCGAGCGACGAGCGTACGTGTACAATTGCGAAATTATTGTAAAAACACTAGTTCGCCGTTCCCTGTACAACGCGTATTTCAAACTAAACACGATTCTGAAGTATTGTCTCTAAATACACAACATAGGGACTTATGAAATAAAACTATCTAAACGGATTAAATTCCGTACAATGAATTTAAAATACGTGCCAATGTCATTTTGACAGAGATGAATATTTTCTTCATTCACCTGTTTGACCACGAAAGTTGTAAACGTTGTTGTAAAGGGTTCGAAAAGTCGGGATGTATTTTAATTAATTTAACGCGATTTATAATACATTTAAATACATATTTTTATTTCATGGCATGACCTATTACGGTAACCGGAGACAATATTTATACTCGTAGTAACACTTATTTCAACTTGAATATTTACTCCCGTGATACTCAAAATGGGTCAAATATGGATCTATTAAGTATGAAGATTCTTGTGTTATAGTTATCAAAACAATGTCGAGCGACATTTTGACCCTAAATAACTTGGGAGCCTAGCCAATATGACAATCGTACATCGACAAACGCCAAACGAAAAGAAAAAGTGTATCGGGATGACTGATGCTACGAAAAGTCACGTGACTATTTTCATACATTATTTAAGTTTCTAAAGTTAGACTAAGAAAAGTCTGCAGTGATTTTGATAGCCCGCGCAGTGCAGGTGTTCTTTTAAACTTCAAACTTATATGAAATTATTACGTATGAATAACATTTGCACTGCGTGGTCTATCAAAACCGCTGCAGATTTTTCTTAGTCTAACTATATCAACTCATTTCTATCAATTAGCGTTTTCTATCAACGATTGTCATCTTGGCTAAGCCCCCCGAGTGACCCGTTTTAAATATATTTTAACCTTCTGCGACAAGGGTTTACCCGCGCCGACCGGGTGTGACCGGGTGGTCAAAAGGTCCGTGCCTGGAGGGCTTAGCCACTTTTTGTAGTATATGACATTGATTTCAGTTTACAAATTCATCATAATTTATACCATGACTCTCATTGTTAGACCGCGAAGTATTTTTGTGGTTCCGTAGCCAAATGGCAAAAAACGGAACCCTTATGGATTCGTCATATCTGTCTGTCTGTCTGTCCGTCCGTATGTCACAGCCACTTTTTTCCGAAACTATAAACAGTGTTTAAACTTGGTAAGTAGATGTATTCTGTGAACCGCATTAAGATTTTCACCCAAAAATAGAAAAAAGAAAACAATAATTTTTTAGGGTTCCCCACACTTAGAACTGAAACACAATTTTTTTTTTCATCAAACCCATACGTGGGGATACGTTATGGACAGAGATGGGCATTAATCGATTAACTTTTTAATCGACTAATCAATCGATTAAAAAAGTTAATCGTCAAAATTAATCGGCGATTAATTTAATCGCGATTAATTTAGTCGACCTAACATACGATTGAAATTGAATTAATCTTAATATTAATCGATTAAATTTCTCGATTAACTCTCGATTGAAAGTAGACAGGACACTGGTGGTCATTTTTGTATGTAACTAAAAATCAAAACTTCTTGCGTACACATTAAAAACCATTCCAGTGTTATAAATGTGCTTCAATAGTATAAGATGGTTACATTGGTTACTATAATAATGCGGATAACTTAGCGCGGCATCTCTAGGTAAGGGTTTAGGGCTTGTAGCGCAGGTATAAAAATTAGAAAGAGAACGACGTATGTGTATGAAAGAGCAAACACATTACTTACCTCTTATCAGTTGTTTTCTATAAGGTTTCAACTTGTCAATGCAGTAATTACTTACTACTTAGTCTACTTACATCGAACGGATACTATCCTATCGAAGACGGTCGAAATTAATAGTCTCCAAGTGAACATACATAAAAATTCGTCTGTTACTTATATTATTTATAAATGTTTCAGAATTAGGCACCTCGTCCTTTTTTTTAAGTCGGTTAAAAAGACCATATGTATTGCTAAAATTAATCGAGAGAAAATTAATCGAACTAATTAATCGATTAAAAAAATTAATCGCCGGTAATTAGTCGACGATTAATTTAATCGTGACAATATTAGTCGGAGCTTTTCGACTAAAATTAATTAATCGTCACTTTTAATCGTTGCTCGCGATTAAGTCGGTTAATTTTAATCGTTAATCGTCAATCGATTACATTTTGCCCAACTCTGGTTATGGATAGGTCTTCAAAAATGATATTGAGGTTTCTAGTATCATTTTCTTCTAAACAGAATAGTTTGCGCGAGAATCACTTCCAAAGTGCAAAAATGTACCATCCCCCCTGTAACTTCTAAAATAAGAGTATAATAAAACTAATAAAAAATTGTATGATATACATTACTATGCAAACTTCCACCGAAAATTGGTTTCAACGAGATTTAGTAGGTCGTTTTTTTAATACGTCATAAATCGTAAACCGCAATTTTATTATGTTACTTGCTGCTATGGAACCCTTCATGGGCGAGTCCGACTCGTACTTGGCCGCTTTTTTGTATCTCTAAAAGACTAGTTGTCAGTAGCCCCTTGATATCCTTGAATCAAAACGAGCCTAGCTTGTATTTACAAGCTAGGCAAAATAATTCCTAAAGCCCGTTGTTATGCGATAAAACTCCAACAAAGTCTCAACTTCAGGTCTAAAAGTTGTTTCTTTTTCGAATTTCTCGCTCCAGACTAGCTTTCTCGAAACTTCCATTATCAATATTTTCTCAAGCCTCTAAGAAAATAAAGCTATTTTTGGTCACACGCGTGCTTTTCAAACTCGATGATTTATTTTGCTTCGTATACGGTGTGAAATTAATAAACCGATGTTCTATTCTATGAAGTAACGGTCGTCCACTATCTCCTTAACTAAAAAAAAACCGGGCAAGTGCGAGTCGGACTCGCACACGAAGGGTTCCGTACCATAATGCAAAAAAAGGCAAAAAAAAAAACGGTCACCCATCCAAGTACTGACCCCGCCCGACGTTGCTTAACTTCGGTCAAAAATCACGTTTATTGTATGGGAGCCCCACTTAAATGTTTATTTTATTCTGTTTTTAGTATTTGTTGTTATAGCGGCAACAGAAATACATCATCTGTGAATATTTCAACTGTCTAGCTATCACGGTTCGTGAGATACAGCCTGGTGACAGACAGACGGACGGACGGACGGACGGACGGACGGACAGCGAAGTCTTAGTAATAGGGTCCCGTTTTACCCTTTGGGTACGGAACCCTAAAAAACAGTCTAACCGAAACTTAAATTTTTAATGTTTTCCGAGCTCCGCCACTAAAATACGGCCCCCGATTTTAGCCACGTGCGTGCTTCGCGGTAAAGAAGGTAATTTACGAATACTGCCTACGCGGCGGATTGCTTAGGCTGGAGTTATTTTCTAATCCCAGTAAAAACACTCACGTAAAAGGCTGGCCAAGCTTGTATCATCATCTTCCTATAGGTATAGGTCCTATTTAGGTATATATTATATTTCAACCTGCCGTAGACGAAATGTGGAATCTTTAGTGTTTCAAAACATATGGTTAAACAAACGATGGTCCTGAGTAAAACAAAATTTTTCACCACTCCAACGCGGGTAAAATATATTAATGGTATTAAAACATTACAAATCAAATACTAATTAATGCCACGAACTACATATTTATTGAGCATATCCACCTGCATGACGCTCAGTTCGGCTTCAGACCGGGCCTATCCACCGAATCTGCCATCCTATGTCTGAAGCAGACTGTCCAGTACTACACGGCAAGAAAAACGCCTGTATATGCCTGTTACCTGGACCTGTCAAAAGCATTCGACCTCGTATCTTATGACATGCTGTGGCATAAGTTACAATCGGAGACTAACTTGCCGTGTGAAGTTACCGCGTTACTTAAATATTGGTATGGTCACCAACAAAATAGTGTGAAGTGGGCTGGAGCGTATTCGGAGTCATGTAGGTTGGAGTGCGGGGTGAGGCAAGGGGGGTTAAGCTCGCCGCGCCTCTTCAACCTATATATGAATCAACTGCTGGAGGAGCTCAGCAGTGCCAATGTCGGATGTGCCATAGACGGAGTGCGCGTTAATAACATCAGCTACGCGGATGACATGGTGCTGCTGAGCCCCTCAGTGGGTGGTTTAATTAGTTTATTGCGCAAATGTGAGTCGTATGCGGAGGCCCATGGGCTCAAATACAATGCTAGCAAAAGTGAGCTTATGCTATTCAAAGCGGGTAATAAGACCTACAGTGTGCCCCCTGTTACTCTTTGTGGCACTCCTTTAGCACAAGTGAAGCATTTTAAGTATTTGGGCCACTGGGTCACCGATGACATGTGCGACAATATGGATATTGAGAGGGAACGCAGAGCGCTGGCTGTGCGCTGCAATATGCTTGCTCGTAGGTTTGCACGATGTACCGAAAAGGTGAAGGCCACGCTTTTTAAAGCATATTGCCAATCCTTCTACACGTGCAGCCTATGGGTCAGCTATACGCGGCGGGCATACAGCGCTCTGCGGGTGCAGTACAACAATGCGTACAGGGTGGTGTTCGGGCTACCGCGACACTGCAGCGCATCGGGAATGTTCACGGAGGGACGGATCGATGGCTTCCACGCGATCATCAGGAAGAGGTGCAGCTTGCTGTTGAGGCGGTGGCGCGCCAGCTCGAATACCATCCTGTGCATGTTGGCCGACCGGTGGGACTCACCATGGCTGAAGCACTGGGTGCAGCTACATGTCCCATTATGTAAAAATCTGTTTTAATGTTAATGTTTTGTTTGTACTAACCCTAGATTTAAGCATTAGTATGTTACTAACACATATGGACTTTTGGTTCGAAATAAAATATTATTGATTGATTGATTATCATTTAAAATCATCAGTTCATCACTTAAAATCTGACAGCATCACTTTGGATAAACAACTTTCATCAGTTTTTGAAGTTGACAGCCTTTACGAACTGCCGGCCTAGCCAAGGTTACAATCGCTATCGCTTCGACAACGAAAAGCTTTATGTCTCTCTATCACTCTTCCACATTAGTGCGAAAGTGACAGTTGCGTTTCGATCGGTAGGTATACGAAGCGTAAGCGTTTGGCATCATGGCTACGCGGCCTGGTGTGGTGAAAATAACGACACACCAGTATTGCTCGTTTTCTTCCCCAAGCTTGGCTGGACTCACTACCGTTCAACGAGATCGAAACCTGCGGTCGAACTTAAAGGTAAGTAAATATTTGCAGAGTAGATTTTTTTAGGGGCAAGTCTTCAACGCGGTTCAGCTGCAAAACGACCTAAGTGGCGTAGACTTTTTAAGTACCTACCTATTTTCTTCTCATCAGCGCAAGACTTGTACTTACTCCTTTACTCCTTTTCACTAAAACCGGAGTAATTTATAGCTACTATAAGCAAAAAGAATAGATAGTATAGAGGGGTCCTGTCATTGTCAATTTCGTAGTCACGGTACATTTACTGCCATCTATCGACACACGATTAAAACTTAAAATAAAATTGAAAATGTATAAATTAATCAAAATATGTTTACGGATAAATGATTTTAAATTTTTATTGTTCCATACTGACCCAAGTTCTTTCACTGATATGTGTTAAAATTGTTACATATCAAACGGTGTCCTCAACGCCATCTAACCGAGAATAGGCCAAAGGTTTAAATTATAATGGCGCCATCTATTCAAGAATTACTTATTCTTGATATCCGAGGCACGTTTTTTTCTTAGGCTTTATCTATCTTATACGGAGTTATATATATCTCTGCTATAAGCATACTAAAGCATTACTAATGTCAGATTAAACTTCAAGAAAAATTTTGATGCTTTGATACAAAACATAAACCTTCTGCAATTTGTCGATATTAAAACAATAAAGAATCATGTAATTTTTATTTATTGCATTACTTACGCCTACAGTGATTGGAATGTTGGTTATTTTGTATTTTAGGTTAAAGCAGGTAATAAATAATATGAAATTGCTGTCTTCCGTAAAACAATTATTAAATTTAAAACTAAGTAATTTTCTCAAAGTAGTCGTGAAAATCGTTTTGTAATGACTCGGCTGAAAATGCGACAGATAGGTCTAAAGACCGTATCATCGAAGGAATCCCGCAGGCCAGGCCCTCAAACTTACTCGTCCATCTATAGCTCACTTTCTAGCCTCTACAATAATACTACCTACATAGTCAAGGCAAAAAAAGGTTGATCACTTTCTAATACACACAAAAAACCACTGCCAAATAAGCATGTCGAATGCTGTCCGCTCGAACACAAAGGCGGGCTGCTGAAAATTTAATTCCGAACAACAGTCCCCGTGCGACGTGATCCTTTTGGATCGTGATTTATTTGCCGACTGTACTTCCTACTGCTTTCTTTAGGGATTGTACATTTTTGATGAATTACTTTTATTACTAGTAATGCGGCGCGACATTGCTGTCGACTATTTTGGTGCAGCAGAAATATTGATCTTGGCATTTTTGGCAATGCAATCGGCAGTAATATAGCGCTGCAATACTTCAACAGTAATGCTGGTGTATTTTCAATCCGGAATGTTCGCTTTAGGTTAGTATTCTTAATTTTTGTTAAGTTCTCGAGGTCTAGAGAAAGATTATTTTCGAAAAGGATAATTTATTTGAATTTTGGTATCAACTACAAAAGTTTGTATTACAAGTTCATGATAATTTCTGAAAACTTAACCCTTATCTTGGCAAGGCTCAAAATATCTTAAATATAAACATTTTTTTAGTTTTTTGTCACCTATTGAGCATACTAGACTATTAAAAAATAAGAAATAAATCCAGGATTTTCCAGTTTCGGAAAATCATATGTATCATATTTGATACAGTGCCAATAACTCGACAAAATAGTTACCTACTTTTTAGAAGAAAAATTAAGATTTTAATAAAAATAAAACTTGTAATGCAACAGAAATTAGCATTTACTGCTAATTAAACGCAATCTAAAGCATCAGGTGACTATTAAACCTGTAAAAATAAATTATATCTACGAATACCTGATCACATGGGCGGAAAATTAGATCCCGTAAAGTTCCAAAAAAAGTCGTCAGCAAAAAGTTGAGTAAAATATGAAAAGTAAACAAATAATTAAAAGTAAAAAAAAAAATGTTTTTTTTACTTTGGGGCCATTTTTTGCCATACACATATTTTTCCGTGCTACAGGCTACGGCGTAGCAATAATACTACAGCGTACGAATATATAGTTATATAACATCTAGTACTTAAAAAAATCAAAGTTTAATAACTAAATAATACGACAACTAATATTAAATAATTGAAGCATGTTTTGTAACCCCACAAAAATAAAAAAATTAAAAAATCATGTATAAATATTTTGACGATAACTTGGCAATGTATTAAATGTAATACAATCATTTCGATATGTACATTTCTGAGTTCTTGGCAGTGTATCAAATATATTACATAACAGTTTCATGTCAGGTTTTGTGTATTAAATGTTTTTAAATTCGAAGGCATTGTAAATATGTATGCACTAAGAGACAGTAAAGATATCAAAATGTAGATTATGGAAAATATATACTAACATAAGAAATAAATGCAAAACTTCCAGTACGAACCGAAATCTATTGATTCCGCGGCGACATGTTGATTATTACTAATTAATTTACAATAACACTCGTGTCAATTATTTTTTTCTATAAGTAAGGAGGGTAGCTCGACATATTGATGGCAGAATTATTGCGTTAGGTAATAAAGTGAACCTGCTAGATTTTTTTAAGTTCCATGTATCACGGGTGTTACGATGCCAAGATAAGGGTTAAACAACACGAAATCTAAATTTTAGTCTAACTACCCACATACGAAAATGCATCTCGATAAGAAGTCTGTATTCTCTACAATTATTGCTATCTCCTGCATATCCTGCAGCGACCTGCCGCGTAGACGCGAGCTTATCAAGATCTGGGGTAAAGTAGTTTACCCAGGTTGCAAGCCCTGAGATACGAGTATACACGTACTGGATGTGACATTAAACTTCAGAAAATACCTAGTAGTATACCTTTAAATAGTTAAATACTTTATTAATTTACAACATTATAAATAAGTACCTATCCAAGAACTTACTATTTAAGAATGACTTGCGCTATAACGATCCGGGCTCGGAACGGGGCGCCCGACACGTCAGTTTTCTATAAAATGCATTACGTTTTCACCGTCACCTGTCATAGAAAAAGAAATGTCGGGCAGCCCGGGCTTGGACTGGGACCGGTTGTACCGTAAGTCATCCTTTACTCCATTCGTCTCACCTATCCAAGGATATTTATAATTCAATTGACTCTCAAACTCATCACTAGTGTTTCGGTTTCGGCAGGTCTCGGCATAACAATCATGTTTCGCCCGAAGGTTCGGGTTCGGACAAAAAACACAGGTTTTCGGTAGTGTCTGACCGAAGTCTCGATTTAGACATGCTTCGGAAAACAAATCTTGTTTCGACCGAAAGTCTACTAAATTATAGCAAAACCGAAGATTCGATTTCGGTAAAAAAGCCGGTTTCGGTCAGACACTAGTCTTTACTTCCAACGGTTTAAGTTTACCCTTCAACGAAAGCTTTAGGTAACTCACCTAGCCCCATGCAAGCCGAATTCGCCAGAATTTTGAACATGAATTTCGTATATACTTAATAATTATTAATTAATACTTCCAGCTTACTTAAAGCCATGCTAAGTAAGCTCACTTCAACTGGTTAAGCTCATACGAGTATGTACACGCGCAGTACACAAACAGAAACGAAGACAAATTCAGGTTCTACTGACGCCATTTCTCAGCGTGTGCTTTCCTTAAAGTCTTTGAAATCTATTTAGTTATTCCGCTACTATGATATTTTCCTACTGAGCTTGTATGTAATTTTTTTACTGCCTCTATTTTTGATAAGTTTAATAAACGTTTAATTTAGTTAAATGATTGTACCTAGGTAGTTTAATAAAAAACAAATATATAAGAAAAAAACATTTTTTTTGTAAACGTATTTTAGGCCAACCTACAATACCTACATTTTACATATTATGTGATGTGTTTTTTTTATATTTTATAAAACAAAGCATGATTGATTACTTATCTGATAACATCAGCTAATAATTATGGTACACACCAAAAACAGTCATGTAACATTTGAAAACTGTTTTTTCAGTAAATTTTCTGAAAGTTTCACTATTTATGTATTTACTTTTACGCCATCTTTGTAATTTCTTCCTAAATATTATTCCAACACTTTTCAGTAGTGCCCTCTGTTGTCAATAGAAGAAAATCCCTCGTCTGTTGAAAACGTTGCCTTTCAGGACTTGAATGCGGCTCGAGGAACTAAACAGTTACTTGATCCTAACATAGATGTCGCCTGCATTTGAAATATTTAATCCGGACTTTGATCCCGACAAACTGCAAAACCAAAATGTATCACCTTATACATCACAGATACATTTAAAATTGTAATATACTGGAATCAGTTACGTATCGCTGCCATACATGACCCAAAAATTTTTTATTAAGCTATGAGCTTCATCACATCTGATATTTGAGTAATTTTAAGCATTTCTAGCCTGGGGTGGGGGGGAGGGTGGGGTACAAAGACGGCCGCCACCCGTCATCTTTAAAAAACATCTATTCTGATCCTGGTGGGTACTAGGGCAAGTTTGGTATCATTTTCGTATAAACGAAAGACGTAGAATTCATTGCTGATATTTGTTTTTTTCAGTTTCATAGTAATTTTACAAGAAAAACGTAAAAAGGTGAAAAATTTGGTTGGAGATTTTTGCTACGCGGAGCCGAAACTACAAAAGATAGAAAGCTGAAATTTGCACACTAGATTACATTTATAAAGTGTACAAGAGATAAGAAGCGATTTTGAGAAATTCAACCCCTAAGGGGGTTAAAAAGGGGATGAAAGTTTGTATGGGGTTCAAGTTTTATTTTAAGCTAGGAATTTGAAACTTCGTAAAACGATATATTATTAAAATACAAGAAAACTAATTTCAGCGTTTTTGAAAATTCATCCCCTAAGGTGGTGAAAAGGGGGTTGAAAGTTTGTATGGATATCAAAAAAAATTTCGAACGCGGGACTTGAATCTTTGTATTTGGGGATATTATTAAAAGACAGGAAAAGTAATTTCAGCGTTTTGTAAAATTCATCCCCTAACAGGGTTAAAAAGGGGTTGAAAGTTTGAATCCATTACAAATCCGAGTAGACACACATTTCTTTTTGCCCCCCAGGCTTGAAATGCTTAGAATTACTCAAGGAACATATGTGATGAAGCTCATAGCTTAATAAATTTTTTTTGGGTCAACTTTATAACTGCTTCCGCTAATACCGCTCCATTAGATTTTAAGAATCTTCCACAACATTGGTTATGCTACGCGAAATGCAAAATGTGGTAAGCTTTATTAATAATTTGTAATTATAATCGATTAACACAAACTTATCGAACTTATTATTATATTGGTCTTTTGCGTGTTTTATTTTAATTTAGTTGGAAATAAATTCTTGTTATAGTTTCAGCGGATTGTGATCAAAATATCAGCGCTTTGTACTTTGTGTTTGTGTGCTTATGGATAAAATATTTATTTTTAGTAAAAAAAGGCCTTTGATTTTTACTATCTGTCACCGCCGGAGTTGAAATATTTATTTAATGATAGACGTAAACAGTTTTAATACTCGTAAATATTTATTTAGATACCTATAAGTACACAGTTTCTACAACTATTTAACATCTTCCTAGTTGTTAAGTAGTTGTACCTACTAACATTAGTAAAATACATGTACGAGCAAAATGCACGATGGCTAAATAACATGATTCAAGTATCATTAGGTATAATGTCCTGGCCTGTTTGCCTTCTAAAATTTTCTACAAGCCTTTTATTATTGTACCCATATTTCATCGTGATGACTTTCAATATGCTTTTTCCAAAATTGATGGCTTGCGTGGATAGGTATTAAAATAATATCTATTAAACTTTGGTTCCAGTGACAAGGCGATTTCTTGATATTGTTTACCCATTCCATTCTTGTCACGGAGATGATTTAACAATACGGACTGACAACAAGTAGGTAGGTACGTAAATACAATAATGCTTTAAGTCTGTAAATTTGTTTAAATGTTTGTAAACTAGTTTCATTCAAAAACAACAGGTACCTTTAATTGGAAAATCACCGCGCAACTTCTTTAAGCTTTCACAATTTTCACACAATATTATTTAAGTGCTTTAGCGGGACATAATCTACTATATTTAAGCTTTAAAGCAAAATTACCTATATCCGCGAAAATCGTCCTAGAAAAGTCGGAGGTAACTTATTAATCGAGCGTTAGCGAAGGTCTCCGTTTCAACTTCGGTAAAAATGCTTTCTTATATCCGGATGTTCTTTTCCATAGGTCGCAATTCTGAACCGGATTTCGTGACATTTTGTGAGCAGGTTATACAGGGTGTCCCAGAATTCGAAGTCAAGCCGTAAACGGATGATAGACCAAGTCATAACAGTTATCATAAAAATACAAAAAAAAAATCCAACTCATGTTTTTCAAAAATTATGGTCACTTTAAAAATTCACTAAAAAATCCACATCCTGTAATGGTTCTTTAACTCTTGTTACTACAAATTCCATAATTTATTCTAATTTTTATTATTATTGTGTAATCTTGAATAATTACAGGTGTGGATTTTTTAGTGAATTTTTAAAGTGACCATAATTTTTAAAAAACATGAGTTGGATTTTTTTTTGTATTTTTATGATAACTGTTATGACTTGGTCTATCATCCGTTTACGGCTTGACGTCGAATTCTGGGACACCCTGTATATATATATTTTGACGATTCACTTTTTGGGATTTTTTTTCCAAAATATTCAGTTTTAAGCTATGCTCGCTAGGTGTATAGCTCACAGAGCCACTAGTACTCGTATATATACCGGGTGTGGCCTGTAACATGAGCAAATAATTAAAACATAGATTGTACTCCTCAAACGGTGACACTTTTATTCAACAATTTTTAAAAATTATGAAGTATTTAGACTCACTATTTTTCATACAAAATAAATATTATATTCAATGGACGCCATCGCCACGTATGTCATGGCGATGGCGGTCATTGTGATTGACGTTGCTTGTCAAGCCTACATAACAAAATTTGCAATACATTGCGTCTTTGAATAACCTTTAAAGTGTATTAAAAATCAAATTACAAGTTATTTTCAAAAGTCGCTGAACAAATGTTGATCAGTATGAGGAGTACAGCCTACAGTTAAATTTTTTGCTCATATTACAGGCCACACCCGGTATAAGCTAATATAGGTCTCATGATTCCAAAGACCATTAAGTAGTCTTTATTATTTATTAATCTTCACATTCAGGCACTCGGGTCTCCTCTAATTTACGACTCGTTGAACTCAAAGCTCGTCTTTTAAGGTCTATAAAGGCTTATATCCAGTAGAATTTCGGGTGACATGTAACTTTTTAAATCTAAGAGGTTTTGAAAGAGTAAACGAAACGATAAATTATTTAAAACTGTTTTCTGTAAAATAATGAGAAAACAAAAGGAATATTAACTGTGGTGTTTTTGAAGATTGCTTAAGCTTCAGTTGTAGCAAAACAGAATACCTTGTAAATAATATATTTGTTAGAAAACGCTTAAAATTACCTAGATGAAATAACAATTAAAAGTTTTGTATTAGAGATCCGACCAACAAACGAAAAGTCTTCTAGAAATATTTTGGTTCTGGTTAATTATTTATAACATTATAAAGAGGATTATTCACACATCCACAGTCACATGGTATGTATTTTGGAGTAATCAGCCATTTTCAATTTAGAGCACTTGCTAGTCAACTATGGCAAGTAAAATTTTTAACGTTTTCTAATTATTTGTTAGACCAAGTATTGAAAAGTGTCAGTTCGTACCTAGGCTATAATTTGGCGCGCTGTTGTGGCGTGCTGTTGTGAAAGGTGTCGTGTTTCGGAGGTTCCGGGGCAAACTGAGCGGCTACCGCCAAAACCGAAATTCGCAAATTGCGAGGATCTTTTACACCAATGAAGGCGTAATTAGAGTGACAGAGAAAAATCCCCGCAATTTGCGAACTTCGCTTTTCGCGGTAGCCGCTCTGCCGAATCCGACACAAGAGCAGCCGATGCAACGGAAGCACGCCGTTTTGTCGACTAAATAGTGTTTAGTTTTAAGTTTATAAAATACATTATGTATGTTAGTCTGTAAGGTATTTGTAATATGGGCCTTGTTGCCTAAATTAAATTTCTAAATAAAATAAATAGACAAAATCTCAAAAATAGGCATAACCGCAAACGCGAACGGCTCGTCACGATACCGCATGAAATTTACACTTATAACTTATTCCCAAGTACACATTTAAATTTAAAATACCGACTATTGGTAGGTAATTATATTAACAAGGGTTTACCTTTAACATTATTTCTCAATTTATTATTCTAATAGGTTCGGCTCTTGAATAATGTATGCGGGTAATTATTTACGTAGGTCCATAAGTTTGTTACCAATTTTAGTTGAAAATTGCTGTTAACTGACTACGGCTGTAAAGTAAACAAATAGTAGAACAAAATTCCTTCCTTGCTCCCATGAGGGCACAGCTAAATGAGAGAAAACAACTTTATTTATTAACTAAAATAAATGTTATACACTGAAATAAAAGTAAGAAAGCCCTTCTAGTAAGCCGTTCGTTGGTGGGTAGGCGTTAGCCGCGATAAGTGAAGACTTAGGCCCACTTGCACCATTCTGCTATCCCAGGGTTAATAGGTTAAACTTGAAGTTGCCATGGTTACCAGTACAATTTGACACTAGGTTAACGGTTTAACTGCTTAACCCCGGGTTAGTAGGACGGTGCAAGTGGGCCTTAGAGGATATAACCAAAGACAGACTTGTCTGTAATTTTCTGTACAAAACAGTCTGGCCAGTCTGCCGATTTTTGCGGGGGAGGGGCACGTCAAACCTATACGTAACGTAATGGTAACATTCCATTTCTAACCGCAGCTGCACTCCCGGTGCTGAACGCGTCTCTGTCATTGTCAATTTCCATAGTAAAATGAACAGTAGTGCAGCTGTCGTTGGAAATGGACTGTCACCTTAAAACTAGTCATGTCCAGATAAACGTCAGTCCGTATGTGTATGACCATTGGCCGTCTATTTTCGACAGAAGGGAACACCTGTTAATGGCAACTCCATTTGGTTATATCCTCTAAGGTTGAAGGCGCCGGTTCATATCATACCTTCGCCACTTGTCACGGCTTATAAAGGCTTGCTTTTTTTCTTTAGTATAGTTATTATGACATTTAGTGTCTATTTCTTAATCGCCTTTAAGGTGCTATATTTCCTCCAGTGGCGTCCTCGTTAGGGGAATTGTGTTTTCTAATAAACGAATACATTTCTGTATAAATCAGTATTATATTTATTATATTGTTGTAGCTATTTGTTGTGCTACTGTTTCCCCAACTTTTGGTACTGAACACATAGTTATAATTATAATGTATAATTTTTACGTTGACAACGAAACGGCAATTTCCTTTTAAATAATAAAGTCATAAGTAAGTACATACATAAAACTATATCACATATATCAAAAAATGGGGAACAAGTAGGAAAACAATATTAATATACTGATTTAAACAGATAGATATTTTTGACGCGAAGTCTGGCGGAGTATATATAACCGCGAAAATCGAAGTTCGTCAATTGCAGGCATTTTTCTCCGTCACTCTTATTACATCTAATGAGAGTAAAAGCGAAAGATATCCGCAAATTGCGAATTTCTGTTTTCGCGGTAGACCCCCTGATCCACTACTGTTGATGCTGACCAATATTATAATTACTGATGTAGACAGATGTAGTAGCGAATCGAATAAAATGAAATTTATTGAATAAAATGTAACCTATTTTATTTTATTCCATTCACTTTATTGACAATAACAATCTCATTCATTACTTAAAGGTATTCTTCTTAGAGTGTTTGGACCGCATTAGAAAACTAAAAGCTCTGATTCAATTACTTTGTGTTAACAAAAACTTTCCTAACATTTTTATGAGCTTCAATTCTATGTCATTAAAAGTTTTTCGTGAGTGTTCATTTCATCGTTAAATATTTTAAGCATTTATGGAAGCTTTTCATCAAAAGTTTGCTGTGTTAATAGGAATTAGATTTCTTTTTAATTGTTTTATTCTTTTCTGGTTGTTCGTGTTATAATTAAATGAAGATTTTCCTATTCCATTATTTTACGGTGGTATACGAGTAGGTATACAGGCATATATATATATATTCGTGGTATACTTACTCATTAATGGAACTTTTAATAGAAAATATGGAGTATCTTTTTGTATATTTTAACGATACTCTGTAAAATTTCCACAGCTTTGCGCGATAAAAGTGAAACGACCTATTCGTCTTTTATGTTTTCGACGTGTTTAATGAGGGATACTTAAAGTGGTTTTACATAAATAATAAATAAAGTTATCATAGACTAACATTTCTTTTATAACGGTCTGAAATTTATAAAACCTAAAACTTAAGCAGCTCTTTGGTGCTTGTTTATGGTAAATATTTACCATTGTTTAAAAAGTGATGTTCTGATGTTAAATACAAAATTTACAGGATTTGTTATAGGCACTAATAATGAAAAGTATTTCATTATTGGTGCCACGTTCATTCGGTTCATTCAACACTATATGTATAAATCGTAACATCAATGTTCTAAGCAATAGTTTTAGGCAACGGTGAAAGAAAATCAGCACAGGCCGAGGACTTCGTACAAGCGATCAAGTAAGAACCGTTATTCTTGCTTTTTTAGGGTTCCGTACCCAAAGGGTAAAACGGGACCCTATTACTAAGACTTCGCTGTCCGTCCGTCCGTCCGTCCGTCCGTCCGTCCGTCCGTCCGTCCGTCCGTCCGTCCGTCTGTCACCAGGCTGTATCTCACGAACCGTGATAGCTAGACAGTTGAAATTTTTACAGATGATGTATTTCTGTTGCCGCTATAACAACAAATACTAAAAACAGAATAAAATAAAGATTTAAATGGGGCTCCCATACAACAAACGTGTATTTTGACCAAAGTTAAGCAACGTCGGGAGTGGTCAGTAATTGGAGGGGGACCGCTTTTTTTTTGCTTTTTTTTGTTTTTTTTTTGCATTATGGTACGGAACCCTTCGTGCGCGAGTCCGACTCGCACTTGCCCGGTTTTTTTATTACTGTAAGACATTATTTTTCATAAATTTTATAACAACATTAAGTCATCATTAGGTCAACATTAAGTGCCCTTTAAGCTTTGATTCCCTTGTGTGTGTTATAATTAATAATATGCTTCATAAATTGCCGAGTCGTATGATTTGATTGCTTTGACTTAAATATTATTTAGACATTTTTAGATCTCCACTGATTTTTGAAGGGAAACTTCTTTAGCGGCGCTGGGCACTTTCTGAGGTGGGGAAAAAAATTATAAACTCGAGACAGCGATCAAGTGACCGTAACGTTTAGATGGCCACTCATTTAGATGGCATTTAAATCAATAAAGGAAAACTCAATGACATTACATGAAAGAACCTTTTTTATGTAATGTCATTGAGTCAATCTTGTACGGGTTGAAATACTACTGATAAAAAAAGTAATATAGTTTTTTGTGACGTCTTTCCAACTGGATTTCACAGTTACATTCTAACTTTATATCACTCAAATATAATTCTATAAAGCTATATCTTGATGAAATCTCTAATAAAAGTGAGCTCTAGTACTGGTGAATAAAACTCAAAATATCATGACCAGCAATTTCGGAACTAAAGTTTTTCAATAGAAAGGAAGATGGGTCAAGGGTCAATTATACATAGTGCTGCAGACATTTTGGACTAGTCATTGAGTTTTCACTTCTGTTGGCACTCCCGGAGTGCAACCCGTTGTTTATTTATAAGTAATTTAATGATCTCTGATCACTTTGCACGTTCTTGAGCGAAAAGACTCTGGACAGGCCGAAATAAAGGCAACAAAATCTTTATAAAGGATCCTTTTGAGTTACTTAAAAATTCTGAATGGTATTTTTCAGCTCAAAATGCACCCAGCGCTCAAGCGGATTCTCTCAGAGAAGCTGCGTCTATTCTGCACGTACTGTACGCTCCACGGGGCGTATTACCTGCCGAGAGGCCGGGTCGCCTGCGTCACCTGGGGAGCCATCATGGCCGCTGGCTTCGCGCTGATGGCCGTGCTCAGCCAGATGATCTGGCATAAGTATAGCACTGATCCTACTGTCACCGTGGTAACTACCCAGAGTTATTGTAAAATTGAAGGTATAGTCAGTATCAAAAGTAGCGGGGCAGACGCGTCAAAAATATTCGCATTAGAAAAAGACTACGATCTTGACGTGTCCCTTAAGACGCCGTAAACAGACGCCGTGCATACAAATTTCGGCAACAATAAAATCAAAACGGTCAGACACAGATAAGTAAGTAATTTCTTACTCATTCAGTTTCCAAAATTTCGTTCTGAGTTTTTACATCTGATTTTTGGACTCAAAGCACTGCCGTTGTGTTTATCGCTCATTTTTGCCAGCGAGACAGCAACATTGATTTAATTTTCATATTTTTAGGTGGAGTCCACTTACTACCAGAGCGACATGATCCCTTTCCCTGCGGTCATGATATGTGACCCACAGGTGGTCTACGGAGCCAAAACGGAAAATGTGTCTAATATACTGTACGTATACAAATACTAAGTATACAAATATTCATACGAGTATGAATAATATAATATGAATAAGTAAAATAGATTGCAGAATTAATCTAACACTTTGTGAGTTCTTTTTTTGTTAGCCTGTATATGTGCCCCACTGCTGGGAAAAGGCCTCCTCTCTCTAATGTCCCTCTAAAATGCATCTTAAGTCGTCCCGTCATCTCTTTCTCGGTCTGTCTCTGCCACGACTGCGAGTACACCGCCAGCTAGTGGCTATTTTGGCCCATCTGTCATCATGCATTATACTAACATTAAACTAATTTGACTGCTTAACACATTAACTTCCAGCGACTCCCTAGGGGAGTTCACTGTTCGTAGGCGCTTTTCGCTACATACGGTTTTTCCCGTGTTATCGGCTACGCTCGTAGCGCGTAATAGCTCGCGCTGGCACTGAATGTGTTAACTCTCGTGTTTTCACGTGTAACCGGTGCTCAGCCTTACCTACAGGTACCGTTTGGATTCAGACTACACCAGACATTACTGCGGCAGTATTGCAGCGCCACATTACTGCAGACTGCATTGCTGCCGCAAATGACTAAATCCCATTTGCCCTAAAACGTGTAAAAACTCAATACTACTCCTACTACTACTTACTTATGCTGTGGCGTTAAAATAAATGTATTTCTTCTTATTCTTCTTCTTCAATATTAAAACTACAATTTTGCGTTAGACTACTTAATCCAGCCACCTGTATCTTCAAACGTAGATTGAGTTAAGACCGTTAGGTTTATTTTAAGTATTTTAATAGAGTTGAAATAAATTAAACGGGATTTTCAGAAATAACTTCAAGAAGGATTAAGTGGTTTATTACGGTGCAATCAGATTTATTTCCTCACACTTCTCTCGCACGCGTAGGGCAAACATCAGTCAGTGGGCGTTCGTTAAAAATATTTTGTTCGTTCAAAGGTTTATTTTTCACATAAAGATTCACTTTTAGATTAAAATCGGACCAAGTTTATATGCACCGACTTTGATAACGTGAAGCAAAACATCTAACAACCGTCAAAACAAAATTTTCTATAAAAAATATAAGTTTAAAGGAGGCACTGCGACACTTAATAGTTAAGGTCTTAAACTTAGAGAATTATAAAACTACATGTCTCGTTAATTTAATTTCTGGATGACAAACTTCTTTTTGCTTAATGTTGACTGGTAAGAAAACCTCATGATTACTATCCACCTGTGCAATGAAACTTGCCAGAACGAAGAATCAGAAAAATGAAATAGAGTTCTCTGGTATTACCCGTTATCTGGTTACGCCCCTCTTCTCTAATATTTCAAAAGCCGCACCGTTTTTTGTCGTATGACGCCAGTAGAGCGAACCAGTATTCAGTCCACGTGCCCGGTTAGGTGATTAAAGGCACTCAAGAAAGCCACACAGACTCGAAGACAAGTTCAGCTTAATTTTAACAGTTCGTGAGTCTTCTTTTGAAGAGGGTACGACAGTATTTAAATTGATTTATTAGATGAAGGTTACAATCACGAAATAATTCCAGCCATGAAGCGCCATGCTCGTCATAAAGCTTCAATATCGAATGAGAAACGTACTGTACCTACATCCGTTGCCGCTCTAAGGTGCAAGACGTGGGTACTCGGTACCGTCATTACTAAACTAAAATGGAGTTTAAGCTAATTTAAGCTTAAGTTTAACTCGCGTAATGTTTTAGTCACTCGCGCGACTTGTTTCGGAAATCCTAATAGCATGAATAGCGGTAACAATAGCTGCGCTAGGCTCTCGGATACACGTCGCATTAGCTAAATTAAAATGAAATTTAGCGGGACGTGCTGCCAAATGTTACCAAAATGTTGGCCACTTTCGGATGAAAGGAGCGCCTGGCGGCCGTTTCCTCGTTAGGTGGACTACATTAGGAAGATTTTATAATTGAAGGGAATATGAAGAAACTCCGGCTAGACTCGAACTTGTGACCTTGCAAAATGTTAAGTTATAGGTACGATTATGTTTTAGAATCAAGCATGGGTACGACGACAAGAAAATTGAGGAGTTCTACAACAGTTTTTCAGACATATTGAACATTTCCTACGTCCCTCCGACGTACATTAAGAACATGCATACTCATATGCACGATCTTGGTTTTAAATTGGAAACTTTACTTGCAATGGTAAGCAATCGGCTAAAGAAAGGATGCATAAGCTCTGAGGGCCTACCGCAAACCACGTTCGACGTGTTGCCTCCCTTTCACACTCAAATACGAATTTACAAGTGCGACAGGCAGGCAACACGTCGAGCGTGGTTCGCGGTAGGCCCTCTGTTGTTCTCCTAGGATAGCGGTGCCGTCATATATAGCCTCATACAGCGGCCGTCTCACGTAAACATGCGTGGAGTATTTAGTATTTTGTGTGGAGGCGGCCGCTATATGACGGCACCGCTATCCTAGGAAACCAGAGCTTTAAGTACCACAAGGATTTTTGTACATTGATACGCCTGTTCTTTGCTCTGACTTAAGACGCCCGCGCGACTGACAGCTATCTAATATGATTCCAATGTGACTCAAATATCGGTTCGTTGGCAGTTGAGGAAGCCGTGCAACGTTACCTTGGTGAAATGCAGTTGGCGGTCCAAGCAGTACAATTGCTCGGAGATGTTTCGTGAGGTGGCCACTGTCGTCGGACATTGCTGCCACTTCGACATAGCACACTTCAGGTTAGTATCTACAGATCTTAGGTACATTCAAATACAGATTTTTATCCGTAATGAATTAAACTAAATCGTCCTTTCTATATGTCGGCGGCCGATCGTAAGATCAGGCATATCGTGAAATTCCTAGGCATATCGTGAAACGTGAAAATCATTGACTCGTTCCCTGAGTCGACGGAGTCCCGCTACGCGGGGCTCCTATTTCTGGGCAGTTTGCCCTTCGGGCATCTGAAGCAACCTAACGAACCTATCTTACCTATATATTGGTTTAATGTAACTATCCTCAAAACAATACACAGGAACATTACGATCTGCCTGATCTTAGCTTTGACAATAAAGAAAGAAAGAAAGAAAGAAATCTTACGATCGGCCGCCGACATATACACCGTGTTTTTTTTGATTTCCGTTAATTTCAAGGGTGCATTCCTGAGCTTAAATCAAGTAACTTTCTCAAAGACACCGCTATTCTAATTAACTCAATTTTGGAGATAATCAATAATTTATTTTTTTCTTATAAGGCCTCTACAAGCGTGTATACTTGTCTTAGGGCCAGTTTACATATTGATTAGTGTTTAGAATGAGTTCATACATTTGCTACTAAACTTAAGTACAATCTCGGTCGATCAATGTTCGAAATGACATTGATATGTCATAGATTTCAATTGTTTGGTTGAGTTAAATGTAATGTCCGTGTTACAACAACGCTATATGCTACATTTAATTACTTTTTAAAGTAAATTTTTTGAAAAAAAAACAAAAAAAAAAATTATTTTTTTTTCAAAATTAACTATGCCATTTAGTTATCTTAAACGTACTTAACCATACCCCGAAGTTAACGGAATTCAATAAAAACACGGTGTATATAACGTTAATTTCCCTTATCCTCGTGCCGCCCTCCATACAAAATTATAGCCAAGGAAGTTAGAATCTTATTGTATTTTCAATTAGGTCGAATTTCATTTGTACGAAAAATTGTCGAGTCAAATGAAATGCTACCTACTTTGTTTATAATTAAGGTTGACATTCCATCGAAACTAAGTGTACATCCTAACCTAATGTACATTGGGCGGCACGAGGAGACGAGTCTCTTGAGAAATTCAGTACTTTATAAAGGATGACTCACGTTAGACCGGGCCGGGTCCATGCCGGAGCTTCAGGCTCTTACTTGTCTTATCAATGACACATGACGGGTGATCATGTGATGATTTGTATAGAAAACCAAGTGCCGTAAGCTCCGGCCCGGACCGGCCAGTCTAACGTGAATAATCCTTTAAAGGTACTAAAACGAATAGTATTTGATGCAAATCAGGGCGGAGGTTTTATTCAATAAATGTTAGAGAAGAATGATCGAAAGCGGTTGAGAGTTTGCGACATGCCCTCGAATTGGAATTGGAATAAATTACTTGACGTTATTCTCGCTGTTCTATTGTTACGGAAGCACGAGCGAGTTGAGATCTCATAATAAAAAATCGCCAAGAGCATGTCGGTCCCTGCTCAGTTTTCTTTAGTTAGAATAAGCTAAACGGGGGCTACATATATCGCAATAAATTCCTAACCTGCGATGATTACCTTAACAAGATCAGCGCTTGCGGTGAATACTGTGTAGTTATAGTTATCATCACGCGTTGATAATATTCCACTGGCTGGCTAAACATAGGACAGGGATAATCGATACCTTATTAGAAAATATTTACAAAAACCGGGCAAGTGCGAGTCGGACTCGCGCACGAAGGGTTCCGTACCATAATGCAAAAAAAAAAAAAGGAAAAAGAAAACGGTCACCCATCCAAGTACTGACCCCTCCCGACGTTGCTTAACTTTGGTCCAAAATCACGTTTGTTGTATGGGAGCCCCATTCAAATCTTTATTTTATTCTGGTTTTAGTATTTGTTGTTATAGCGGCAACAGAAATACATCATCTGTGAAAATTTCAACTGTCTAGCTATCACGGTTCGTGAGATACAGCCTGGTGACAGACGGACTGACGGACGGACGGACGGACAGCGAATTCTTAGTAATAGGGTCCCGTTTTACCCTTTGGGTACGGAACCCTAAAAATTAAGCTTCAGTGGTGTCCTTGGCTTGGGGTATTTTATAGTATAAAATGGTGTAGAATAAATAAAACCCAGTTGCATAGCGCGAATCGTAGCATTTACACAAAAATTGTGTGGTGTTCGCGTGCTCTTTGTAATCGCTTCATAATACAGTGCTGTAGGCTGTTGCTTCACGCCGTTTAAGATTGATTTCTGACAGCGACTAACTTCAAATCGAAATTGCAATTAAGAAGATAGAGGCTGGAGTCCTAGACTCGCCCATTCTCAGAATCCATTAAGAATAATACCGGTCGATAGATTGGTTCCGATCGAGGGTTAACAGAAGACTGTCGCCCCGCTTCAAACTTTGTAAATCCCTGTTTTAAAATTGCGTTTGTTACAACTAATCGTTTCATTAAATGTTTTGAACTGTGCCCGGACACATATATATGTACATTCTAAATTAGAATCTGAGCGTAGAACGGGATTCAAAAGGTATCTTACGAGAATGCAAATAACTTATTTTGCGGAACAACAAATGTAAATGTTTTTTATTATAATTATATAAATTATTTAAAAATGTTCTCGTATCGTACTTAACTACACCTGACCATATTCCTCATGATCAGGAAATTTACCTAAATAATTGTAATTTGTTTTATAATATTTAAATTTTTCACAGATCGATTTAAACTAAACCTACAGTCAAAAAGAATAGATACCTAGTATAGAGGGGTCCTGTCATAGTAAATGTTGTAGTCACTGTAAATTTACTGCCATCTATCGACACACGACTATAACTCAAAATAAACACGTACAAAATTATCAAAAAAAATGAATAAGTTCATTCACTGATATCTATGTGTTAAAATTGTTAAATATGAAACGGTGTCGTCACGCCATCTAGCCGAGAATAGGCCAAAGGTGTGTGCGCCGTCTATGCGAGAATGACTTTTTCTTGATTTCCGAGGCACGTTTTTTTCTTAGACTTTATTCATCTTATACGAAGTTACATTATGTCTTTGCTACAGTTAAACTCAGTGTGAGGAGGCCGCACGCGTCCGCGCCAGTTAGCGTTGCTCATACAATTTTAGGTTACCTAACCTTCTCTCCGCGCCATCTAACGGACGCTCTAAATGAGAATTCTATTGTTTCAGACAAAATGCTCCCATCAACACGAGTCTGAAGCCTGGTTTCACAGTGGCAGAGGGTCTAGAACTTACTGTGGATGGTATCAAATCGTTCTCAAACGGAACTGTCAGAGCCGGAGCTGTTTTAGTAAGTATACAGTAAAGAAGTTGCTAAGCGAGCGACCTATTCAAAATGAAATACCTACTTAGTCACAACTTAACCCTTTAATGGCCGAGAATTCCAGATTAGTTGAAGAACACACGTAGCGGTGTGGCAGTTTTGAACTGGTTTTGATTCGACCTATGACAATTGTCTTGGTGATTGGCGTGCATTTCACGCACGACTTTCACTTTTTCATGCACAAAACATGTCGTATCAAACACAAATAACT
Organism: Cydia fagiglandana; assembly: GCF_963556715.1. Taxonomy (NCBI): domain Eukaryota; kingdom Metazoa; phylum Arthropoda; class Insecta; order Lepidoptera; family Tortricidae; genus Cydia; species Cydia fagiglandana. Next base: position 21,020,994 of record NC_085938.1, read on the forward strand.
AGCCATTAATATATTATGTAGATTATAACATTATTAGTACCATCACGCTCCGTGACTGTTGCGTCATTAGGGTCCTAGCTAAATTGGTTGTTCAATACCTAGTTACCCTATATAGAAGTTCCAAATTAGCAAGAACCCTAAATGGTATAACAATCCCGTGCGGTGACTGTACATAGGTACTAATCATAACTGGGAGTCTGTTAAAGTTTCTCGAAATAAAATTATCTTTATTTATTGTATTGTTGTGTGTGTTTGAGTTAGGTGGTGGTAGGTAAGTTATTTATTTTTTAGAATTAACTTTTCAGAAGTACCTAAGCACGATTGCACAAAGCACGAGCCCACAATCATGATTATGAACTTTTTGCAATGTTAGTAGGGTTCAATTTTGCATAATTTCTGACACTTTTATGAAAAACAAGTCTACGTTCATCAAACGTACTTATACAATATCAAAGAGCAATATTGGAGAAACCGTAAATGTAAACCCAATCAAAATATATAATAAATGCGCGATATTATTTTAATAAACAAGATAACTACAGCCTTTGTTCGAAACTTAGTTTGGTTTCGCCGGGCCGGTGACACTTGCCACAATATACTAGTAACTACAGAAAGTTCAGAATACAAATCGCAAGGCCAAAATATTGTTTTTTCGGCTCTCGGATACTCTCAGTTAAGATCGGTTTTCCTAGGATAGCGGTGCCGTTGTATAGCGGCCATATCTTTAGGTACTAAATAATACGGCTAAATATGGACGTCGTAGTATTTGTATGGAGACGGCCGCTATATGATGACACCGCTATCCTAGGAAACCAGAGCATTACAGTCGTTCTCTCTTGCTTCGATATTTTCAATTGAACCGGTTAATTTCGTTCCACACAAACGAAAACCGTATGAACTAGGCATTAACCAGTACTCGACTCGTAGGAATCTCAATAGAATATTTTTTAACCCGAAACCGAAAACGAACGGTTAAAACGAAATCTTTTCCCGAGTGAACCACCTGATTTTGGTAGAATGCCCCTACTGATTATTTTTATACTGTGCGGTTGGTAGTTGGTAGGTACATTTCGTGGTGCGGTTGGCAAATTGGAAGGCAGTGGTAATTAACAGAACAATAATGAATTTGTCTTTCTGTAACGTTATTAGCGGTCCTTTTTGTGGCTATTGTTTTACTCAATTTAATTACTTGGGGCACAATTAGTGAGGGAAAATTGCTGACACTTTCAAATATTTTTTTATGTGTGAAATATTTCAGTTGTCAACTCATGGTATGGCTACAGATTACTAGACACTTATAAAATCAATTAAAAAGTAAAACTACCTACTAGTTACTTACGCCGGCTACACACGTAACGTAACCACAGATTATATCGTAGCAAACCGATTTGCGCAGATTTATCGACATTGTGTATGACAAATCGTTGTAGGTTATCGTTCATCGGTGTCAGTTGCAATTTATATTAATCCTTCGATTTATCTGCACAGTCTGAAATCGCTACGACGTATTAATTACGTGTGTAGCCGGCATTAAAAGCAACTGTATTAAAAACACTTCCAGATGTACGTTTTCGACGCAGCCAACAAAGTATCCAAGATTACCAACTTCATATCTATGTCGGAGTCCAGATACTATGATATTGACATTGATTTGTTTGTCATTGAGTCATCGGCGGATGTCAAGGCGCTTTCTCTGAAGAAGAGGAAATGTTCTGTAAACAGCGTAAGTTCAAAATAGCTTGTAACGTCGATAACGACAAATTATCTATATCGCGCCGCGGTGTCAGAAGAGTCGGGTTAGAGCCCTTTCCCACGGCAAGATCCCGTTTTTGCAGATACAGTTTTCTACAGGATCTAGAGAGAGAGGAGGTTCTAAGGAGGTTCTAGTTGTGTAGGGCAAATTCAAAATACTGTGTGTTACTCACCCACGATTTTTGCGGGATTCAGTCACCTTATTACTTGTTCTGTGGATTCAGTTATCGCAAAACTGGACCCCGTGGGAAAGTTGTTTTTTAATGTTTTAATGTAATTTTATATATTATTGTGCGCTGCTTAAATTATGAACGTCTTTTTATTTTCTTCAGGACCAAGGCATCAGTGCAAATCCAAATTGTGTTTCCATGTTGTTGATGGTAAAAGTTGTGCACTACTGTAGATGTCTACCTTTCATGTATACAGGTAATTCATAAACTTAATAGATGTCATATACTAAAGGCAAAATGGACCAAAGTGGAGCCCAGGGCTGGCACCTAGGGTCAGACTGCTGGCATTCGCAGCAGACGCCTCAACCAGTCGGCCACCCGAGTCACGAAGGTGTGGGTCGAATTTTCTCAAGTACCATAAAAGTTTAAAACTTTGCCCTTAAACATAACTTTTCCCACCGCGTCAAAGCGAAATTACTGACACGTCTTCACATGCCTCAGAAAGTGTATCTGCTTTAAAATAACTTAAAAGTAGTTATAGATACACTTTCTGATCTATAACTACTGACGCGGTGAGCAAAGTTATGTTAAAGGGCAAAGTTTTATACTTTTACGGTACCTCTATGCAATCAGTGCGTCATACCTTTGTGTAAATTCCGTAATCTATTGTCGTTCGTCATTAGTCCTGATAGTCATGCATGCGGAAACTTACATGGAGGGGAAAACCACAAGACAAACATGCGGTGAAAGCCATTACGTTGCCTCTATACAAAGACGTCCTAATCGTACGCTAATAAATTAATAATATTAACGGCAACACAAGGTGTTAGAGGGAAGGTATTAACATAGCGGCGCGTTGTCAGGTGCGGCAACTATGCACTATAAATAAATAAATATTATATATCTTAGGGTCTCCCCAGATATATCGACGCGTATTCGGCAAAAGCCGATAGGAAAAAGCTTTATGTCCACGCAATAAGAGCGAAGAAGCCGACGACGCCGGCCGATGCGAGCCGAGCCGAACGACGATTTTTTCGCTCTTATTGCGCAGACATAAAGCTTTTTTCCATCGGATTTTGCCGATTCCGCGTTGACATATTTGGGGGAACCCTTAATCGACCTAGCCCCAAACAAAGCAAAGCTTGTATGGGTGCAACATACAAGGCGACGATATAACTTATACTTGTTTATACAGATAAATACAGATATACTTAGATTCATAGTTGACAAAGAGTAAAAACTTGATCCGGGCCTATGTACGGTCGGTGCCCACTATCCACTGATATCCTATAAGTACGTGAAGAACGCGGGTCATCGGGAGGCTAAGCGAATGATGGTTCCTCATATAGCAGTTACTTCAAGTCTTTTTTGTTTGGGTTTAAAATAAAATTTAAGAAACAATATACATGTTATAACGGTATTTTTTACTTAAAATACAACATTGTCATAGGGACCATTACATCATTTGACGCGAGGGGTATAATGTCGCATTGATGTCGCATAACGCTTAACCGTGGGACATCCTGTATTATGTATACCTATTAAATATTTAATTCCACTTGAGTGTATGTGCATATATAATTATAGTTACCTACATTAGTTATAAGGTACAGGAAACTGTTAAGGACAGAATTTGCTTAGTCAAATTGTTGTTTTAAAATTAACAAAAAAGAACCAATTACGAATAAACATTCTAATTTCCAATTATTATACAAAATTGCCTCATTTACTTCAAAGAAAATCAAAGTTTCTCAAAATCTTACGAAGGTCACAAAAAGGTCCTATAATGATTTTGGACTGAATGCCTTATTTTGAGATAGTCTTATATGTATAATATTAATTTCTTTCTTGTATTAATTTGCTGTTCTATTCGAAACACGGATTTGTACTTAACTCGTAATAAAATCAATCTTTGATACAGGTATTTATTTTTATACCTGACTCAAATAAATGTAATTCGATCTCGACCTATTTACTGAATTGCTGCTCTAATGGAAAAAGGAGAGACACTTTATATTTTAGTCAGGATATTTATAAGTATTTATAACGAAAGATACCTAAATTGATAAAATTGACCTTATAGACGATGACATGGAGATGGATGGCTAGCATCGAAGATGAAAATTTGCCAGCTTTGAATAAAATTTTATGTTTTAGCTGAAGATTTATACGTGGAAAATTTTCCAAATTGCACATGGGAGCAGCACTTATGTATCAATTCGGAGTATGGTAAGTGGCGTAAACAATCAAGAGTCTACTTTTCCCCTGGTACTCAACGTATCTCTATACCTACCAAAATCAGGCGTGGCTCACTCCGCGATTTCGTCGCTTTGTTACAGGTAGCTAAAAGTTCATCCGTTCGACCCCAATTTTGGGGTTTGCCATAAGCCGCGTGTGGCGCTGTCGCCACCTAGCGGCCATGTCTGTGCTGATCGTGACAGACGCATTTTGTTAGAGAGTGAATCTTCTGCACCTAACTAGTACTATTATTTATTCTGTGCCAAAATTAAACTAAATCGGCTATCGGTTTAGCGATTGATTAAACGATGACTAATGCCGCTAGACCGGGCCGGACCCGGTCCGAGGCGTCCGACACGACATTTTCTATGACTGCTGATCGGTGATCACGTGGTGTTTTCCATAGAAAATGAAGCGCTGGAAGCTTCAGCCCGGCTCCGGGTTTGTTGACCCTTGTCCATGTCCAACGAAGTGAATGTGATGGTCCTCAACAATTTTCATTATAGGATAAAGAGGTGACAACACCCAAATACCCCGAAGTCTTAATCAGATTAATTTTGGCTTTCCTTTAGAAATCTTCTGTACAATCGCCCTCGAGCAGGGAAATTGTATTTGGCGAGAAATTAAACAATCTAATGCCAGTGAAAGCGAATCAATCGAAAGCCAACTCACCCCGTCTCTGCACTCCGAACTGCTGGTCGGTACCGACACTCTCCATGGGCGAGCTGATGCTGTAGTGGGGGCGAGGGTTTTTAGCACACAAATCGACAGTTTTAGCGTATTTTTGATTTATCACGATGAACGGGCTTGCGCATTCGGTCATGAGCAGCCATCAAATCGATCTACCTTCAACTGGCTTTTATAAACGTCAAAATATTCGAAAAAAAACTACCCTACCAAACTGTCGCTAATTAATGCGTTCCATTTTACTATATATAGAAATGACATGTATCAAATAATAACAAATAAAACTAAACTAGATAGGTATGGTGTCAGGAACCATCATTCCGCCCACCAATATACGAAGTATTTTACGAATAAACTAGTCTATAGGTAAAGGACACAACTTTACCAGAGGTCTTTGTATTAGACCTGATTGTGTTCGAACCGTAGCTACACGGGAGATCCCGTCTTTGCCCGGATGCAACGATACTATACGACCAAGAGACCAATGAAGTGGCTTCAGTTGTTCGTCTTTAATCAATACTAAAGTGCCCGCCTTGGGTTCATCAATATCCGAGTGCCATTTCGCGCGCTGATTCAACGTATGCAAGTATTCTAAATGCCATCGCTTCCAGAAATCACGATGGAGTTTCTGCACAAGCTGCCATCGACTCGAAATGGAAGTGTTTGTATCGCTAGTCGAAGTATCTACAAGTGATGTCAAGGGCTCTAAAGTGAGAAAATGTCCGGGTGTTAACACCGACATGTCGTTTGGATCGGCACTCATCTCACAGAGTGGCCGCGAATTAAGGACCGACTCAATTTGGGCGGACACCGTAAGAAATTCCTCATAAGTTAGGATTTGATTTCCTACAACGCGAGCAAGATGTGTTTTAAACGATTTAATGTTGGCTTCCCACAGGCCGCCGAAGTGGGATGCCGCTGGTGGATTGAAAGAGAATTCGATACTCTCGCGAGAAGCTGCGTCTTGCATGAGAGGTAGTAATGCGTTATAAGCGCCTACGAAATTCGTACCCCGGTCGCAATGTATGCGTTGGCAACGGCCACGGCGAGCGATAAATCGACGCAAGGCAGCGAGAAAGGCTTCAGTAGTAAGTCCTATAACAAGCTCGATATGTGACGCTTTGGTCGCAAAACATATAAATAAACACACGTGTGTTTTAAAAGGCCTGGCTCCACGATAGCGTTTAATGTATGTGGGAAAAGGACCCGCAAAATCGACACCGATACACGAGAAAGGCTTTACTTGCGAAATTCGAGTTTTTGGGAGGTCTGCCATACGGGGCACCAAAGGTTTTGGATTAGAGCGGAAACATTTCACACATTTCGATAGGCGAGAACTAATCACGCGCTTAGAGGCGAGGATCCAAAAGTTTTGTGCAATTAAGAAATTTAGCGTGCGTAACCCCGGATGTTGATTATCATTGTGTACTTGGTCGATGACGAGCTGTGTCATGCGATCCTGACTGGGCAGCAGTAAAGGGTGCTTGCAATCATAATCGAGTTCAGAGTGAACCAGCCTACCGCCCACCCTCAACAAACCAGATTTATCGATAAAAACACTAAGTTTTCTGAATGGTTTAGGCAATTTTTTACCTTCCTTGAGAGATTTAATTTCATTCGAAAATGACTTTTCTTGAGTTAACTTTACTAAGCTAGTAAGGGCACCATCGAGTTCCGATTGAACAAGTGGGCCGAAACGTCTTTGGTCAGGGTTACGACAGTTATGTACGAAGCGATGAACGTAAGCGACAATACGCTTAGCTTTATTGAGACTCGAATGTCTAGCTAAGAAGTCGTCAAGTTGGTTGACGGCAATGAACAATACGGTCTGTTTGGGAACCCTTTGTTCTTCCAACGAATCCGATTGTACTTCGATGGACAACGGTGACCTTGGCCAACAGCTACTGTCAAGCGCCAACCAATCGGGGCCTGTCCACCATAAAGGATGACACAAGTTCTCGAACAGTGATACCGCGAGAGGCACAATCGGCCGGATTGGTTTCTGACGTGACATGGCGCCAATGACCAGCGGGTATTTTATCTTGTATGTGACTTACGCGGTTACTGACGTAAGTCTTCCAGCGTTGCGATGGCGAACGTAACCAAGAGAGTGTCACAGTGGAATCGGACCAACAGAATATATCCTCAAATTTGACGTCTCCGCCGTAGATTTCCTTTACGTGTTCCACGAGGTCTGTCAGCAAAACTGCAGCGCACAGTTCCAATCGGGGAATAGAAGTGCGTTTTAAAGGTGAGACCTTGCAGCGTGACATTATCAAATGTATGGTGATGCTATCATCGCCATGTCGAATGCGAAAATAAATGACTGCAGAATATCCCGCCTCCGAAGCGTCACAGAAGCCATGCAGCTGAACACTGCAAGACTTTGTGGACGGAATGAATCGAGGTATTTCGAGAGACGACAATAAGTCGAGATCTAAACGATAACGAAGCCAGTTTTGGCTGATATTGGGGGGTGCTACCACGTCCCAATCTAAACCAAGCGTCCAGAGGTCCTGAATTATGCGCTTCAACGAGAGTGTCAAGGGTGTAAGAAACCCAAGAGGATCAAATATGCGCGCCAATTCCGAAAGAATATTTCGTTTTGTACACTTTTCATGAAGCGCGTTGACTGTGAAAGTGAACGCGTCACTGGACGGGTTCCACTCCATACCGAGCACTTTAAGAGGAGATGTCGGTTCCGAATCAAAAGATAGCGTCTTATTATGACAATGGGTTGGGTCGAGATTTTCGAGCAAACGGGGGCAATTACTCGACCACTTGCGGAGTTCAAAACATCCTTTCTCTAGGATTTTGACAACCTGCGACTGAAGGTCAAGAGCTGATTCGACGGACTCAGCGCCTGTCACTACGTCATCGACGTAAATGTCTCGTTTGAGGACGTCAACTGCACGAGGATACTTTTTGCCTTCATCAATGGCCAATTGAATCAGGGCTCGAATTGCGAGGAAACTGGACGAAGACATACCGTAGGTCACGGTGTTCAGGCGAAATTCTTGTATAGGTTCATCGAGCGAGAACCTGAATAAGATGCGTTGAAAATCTCGATCGGTAAGAGAGACCAAGATTTGTCGATACATTTGACGAATGTCGGCTGTGAAAACAACCGCATGTAGACGAAAACGAAGCAATATCGAAACGAGATCAGATTGTAGTTTCGGTCCAACGAGCAACTGATCATTCAACGAGGGGCCTCCAGCAGGCTGAGCAGTTGCATCAAAGACCACTCTTAATTTGGTAGTGGCGCTGCTGGGCTTGAGCACGCAGAAATGTGCTAAGTGATAAGCACGCCCGTCTGATTGGGGTGCAACTGGATCCATGTGACCAGCATCGAGATAATCACGCATGAAGTCATTGTATTCTCTCCGGAGTTCCGGTTCACGAGAGAGTCTCTTTTCGAGGGAGAGCAGGCGGCGTTCGGCGAGGGCGCGCGAGTCGCCAAAACGAGGATCGACGGTTCGAAACGGCAGATGCACGATATATCTCCCGTTCGAGTCACGTGCGTGAGTCGAGGCGAATATTTTCTCGCACATGACTTCATCATCAGTCAAGGGCGAAGCGTTAGGGAGACTTTCAATTTCCCAAAATTTTCGAATTTGGGTATCGAGCGAATCCATTGAGCAAAACAATGAAGTTTGAGATTGGGAAGTTGCGCAAGGGGCTTTTCCCATGACAACCCAGCCAAGTTTGGTCTCAAAGATTGTGGGTCCATCGTCACAATCGTGGCGGTTACCCAAAAATATTTGACAAAATACATCCACTCCCAATAAGGCGTCAATGCTACCAGGTTTATCAAAATTCGAGTCGGCGAGTTCGAATGCGTTGACGCATGACAACCGGTCTATGTCAATTTTCACTGCAGGCTGATTGCTGCAGATTTTGGGTGTAACAAAGGCTTCGACGCACATTTCGAAATCAGATTTCATGCTGCGAATGTTAAGGGTAGTGTAAGAAGTTGACATCGTTGACACTTCACATACACCCTCGATGGATGTATTTTTTTGTCGTATGGGAAGTCCAAGCCGCTGCGCGCAACGGCGCGTAATAAGGTTTGGCTGACTGCAATTGTCTACGACGATTCGAATTTTTTGATAACTACCGAACTTATCTAGTACTTCCACGCACGCAGTGGCAAAAAGAGAAATTTTACCTACAGGTGCTGGATCGGATGCGAGCATGGTCACTTGTTTGTCAGACACGTGTCTTGAGGTGTCGGGGGGCGACGACGACGAGCAAGTTGCGGCGCCAGCGTTGGTCGCGGACGAAGTACCGACGCTGACCTTGGAATGACCGCTATCGACATCGAAATGAATGGTAGTGTGATGGGCGACATTACACTTTTGACAACGAGACTTCGAGGGGCAAGTTTTAACTACGTGTCCAGAACGTAAGCAGTTAACGCAAAGCCGATTGTCCTTGACAACAGAAAAGCGCTCGTGAGGCGTCTTGTTCCGATATTCTAGACATTTAGCAAGATCATGATTCGACTTGCATAACACGCAAGACGGTTCAATCGAGGTGGCGCTAGTGGTGACTAGCGTTTTATAGGCTGCGCCCGCAGGTGCGCGCTCCCGCGCCGGGCGCCAGGCGGGGGCGCGCGCGGTGCGCCCGGGTGCCGCGGGGGCGGCGGCGCTCTCTGTGAGGTCGGCGAGCTCCAACGCTTGACCGGCCTTACTCACGTAATCCAACAACGAGTCGAACGACGGTACGTCCTTGTTGTCGTTCTGCAGTTCAAAACGACGACGGGTATCCTGGTCCAATTTATTGATCAATAAATAAAACAATGGGAAATCCCAATCGTTGACGGGAAATCTCAGGTTTTTCAAAACCGCGATGTTTTCTTTGAAAGTGTCTACGAGTCGGCGCAACTCGCTAGGCGAGTTCGATTTCAACGAGGCGTTCTGAATTTCTTCCCAATGACGGAAAGCTAATTTTCGTTTATTGTTATACCGATCGATCAAAGCCGCGTAAGCGTCTAAATAATTGCTGTCCGATAAAGGAAACCCTTTCAATAACTGCAATGGTTCACCCGAGAGGAGTGAAATCAAAATCGAAAACCGCTCAATATTTGACAGTCGTTTGTTTTGGTGTACCATTGTGTTGAACATGTCGTAAAATGTTCCCCAAGATTTAATATTGCCATCAAAATGGACAAGATTTAAACGGGGCAACTTAACGGACAAATCGGTTCTATTTGTCTCGCCTTCGATAGTAGTCGCGGTTGACAACGAAGTATGAATTTCGATTATTTGAAAATATTTGTCGTCAAATTCTTGACGTAGGTACGACATCTTCCTGATCTAACTCGTTCACATCTGTCATTTCCGAAATGAGTTTTAAGTGGTGGGTTTCAAAGCTAGAACAATAGCCATCTATTTTGCTAAATCTAGACATAAACAACGGTAATCGCGAGGAATCCACCTTAGCTTGCAACCCGGCAGCCAAACATTCATCGATCCGTTTGATCGATATTTCGCGTTTTAATTGCAAATTGCGACGAGCAAGTGCTTTAGACATGATTAGTTTAGATATGTATTAATAAACAAAACAACTTGTGGAACAAACAAATTTCAACCTTATGTACTATGATATAAGGTCCACCCGACAATATACTATCGAGTACGCAACTTAACTTATAAATATTAAATAATATTTGCGACGAATAATTCGTCTGACTACAACAGGTGTGTAAGTAATTCTTGTGAGAATTAATATAAGAATAAATGGTCAAAACGATTAGAAATAAGACTTGCAATTCAACTATTATTCGAATGATTACGAAAAGGAGGAGACGAAACGAAAACAATCTAGGCAGTTAAGTACCTATTGACCACTTATAATAAATAACAAAAGAGTTAGCACCGTGTTCTGCTGCCGTTGGAAAATAGACCTTAAGTGACTGTAGATAGGTTCGTGAATACTTTGCGCCAGTTATGAGTACGTAACGTAAGTATGTAAGTATTTTAGCAGAAAGTAACAAGTAAGTATTAATTAGAATTAACTATGTAATTTATGTGAATATTAATGGACATCTATCTGTGAACATTATTCAATAATAATGCACGATATTTGTATACTAAATACGTAGGCAAAATATTACTACTTAAATTTATCTTATGTATTATATTCACTTTATAAAATAACAATAACTAAATGTAATTATCGCTATTCTTAAAGTCTCCAAATTAACACTATTGCACTTAGGTATAGGTTATAATATTACGCAATTAGAAATGGCACGCGGTGCAGCTATTATCCGACTAAATTTAGAAGTATTCTATTCCGACAGTGTCAATATTAAATTCAAAACCTATTTAATTTGGTCGTGTAATATGATTGCATCATCAATTCGGTCGGTTAAATTCGATAATTTCAATGAAATATGATAAAATAACTGTATTTCTATAGGATTTTAGGCGTTTTAAAGTAACTATATCTGTAGGCAGCTAAACAATTGCTTTTTATTGTACTTTGGAGGAATAATGGCTACGGGCTCGATGCTAATTACCTTTGCGATATTTAAACAATTACTAAGATTATTTGTATAAGAATGTAACTATGTATTGTGCGATGTATACGAAAAGCGAAACGAAAATTAACGATATGGTAACGAGACGAAACTAGCGACAGTTCTAACGAAACGAAAGTGGTTCAACGTCACTCCTGGCCCCGAGACAGGGGAGCTGTTCTCGGTTTTAGGAGGATCCGCGGTCGAAGGAACAAAATGTACAATCGCCCTCGAGCAGGGAAATTGTATTTGGCGAGAAATTAAACAATCTAATGCCAGTGAAAGCGAATCAATCGAAAGCCAACTCACCCCGTCTCTGCACTCCGAACTGCTGGTCGGTACCGACACTCTCCATGGGCGAGCTGATGCTGTAGTGGCTGGGGCGAGGGTTTTTAGCACACAAATCGACAGTTTTAGCGTATTTTTGATTTATCACGACGAACGGGCTTGCGCATTCGGTCATGAGCAGCCATCAAATCGATCTACCTTCAACTGGCTTTTATAAACGTCAAAATATTCGAAAAAAAACTACCCTACCAAACTGTCGCTAATTAATGCGTTCCATTTTACTATATATAGAAATGACATGTATCAAATAATAACAAATAAAACTAAACTAGATAGGTATGGTGTCAGGAACCATCATCTTCGATATTTCGTCACTTAAAATGACCATTTTTCAGTCACCATCAGTCTGTCAACATTATTAAGCGTGTCAAATACTTATAAACGGCTCTCGCGTTTTTAGTCGAAGATTTCTCGACACTTTTCGCTCCGTATCGAGAAGATACAACTGAGTCCTTTAGCTAATGATGTTTAATGGCTGTGTGCCCTTTCGGAACACCGGGCTCTTAACTTCCCTACGCTCAGCTTGGTGTGCGGTAAATTATTAAATTTTTCCTTTAATATAAAATCTTGACGTAACTGCTCGATAAACATTTGTTATGAGACACTCGTATATAACTTGAGACACTGCTTGAGACTCCGGTGCCGTTAAGATAGATCATTCTTACGGTTTAATATATGTTGCTATGTAGGCACACAGCAACATCGATTATACCGTAGGCCCCTAAGGCGTGTAAACAATGAGGAAGGAATGGAAAGATTCGCACGCGTCCGATAAGCTTCCGAAGCTCAGTTGATTATGAGCGATTAACCGATGTTCCGAAAGGTCGTAATTTCAAGCCATTCCGGAAGCGGTGAACTTTTCAATTTTTCCTTTAATATAATTTTTTTAACGTAAGCTTATTTCAGAAAAGTCTTCGTTTGACATGCAATCAGTCATCGGCATAAACGAATGCTATCAGAAGTGTGACTACGTGGAGTACGACCCGAAGGCGGAGTTCTTAAAAAGGATGAGGGCGTACGTAATATTTAATCGTTTTTCTGAGGGGATATTATTACTTTCTTTTTAAAGAGAAAGTAATAATACCGGTATTTTTCGTAGTAATACCAAGGAACGCTTTGTTTTATTATTTCATTCTTAATGGGAAAATCTAATAATGCAAAATTGTTACCTAAATACATGATTCAGAAGGGCTAAGTTGGCCGGCTCTTTATCATTTGTCACCATGCCTAAAATTTTCTTAAGTGCGAAAGTGACGCATGACATGACAAGTGATAAAAACGCGACCGTTTTACCGCTGCAGTAGTAGGTTTTGTAGGTTGTTTTTCGGAATTTATGTACGAAATATCATTTGATATTTGTCAGTCGCTTTTCGGTGAAGGAAAACATCGTGAGGAAACCGGACTAATCCCAATAAGGCCTAGTTTCCTCTCTGGGTCGGAAGGTCAGATGGCAATCGCTTTCGTAAAAGCTAGTGCCTACGTCAAATCATGGGATTCCGTGGCAAAATGCCGGGATAACGCGAGGAAGAAGATTTATTTCAGTTTGTAGTACAACTGTTTTACTTTTCTAAATGCTAACTTTTAGCCAAAGATCTACAAACCAAATTGAATTTGCTCTTGCATAACTAGGTTTGATTTTATTTATCATTTTAAGTTTTTGCCGCTGTCTTAGAAAAACTGTTGTGTGCAAATACTCGATTTTGTCTCGTTTTGTAACTTCGGCCCTTGAATTTTAAGAATTGTATTGAATTTTAATATGTACCTGTTGCTTAAAATACTAGGCATAAAAAAACAAAGACTTTTGCTTAACAGAGTAAGGTGTAAACCCAAAATTTGAGTACCTATATTAAAGTTAGCTTAAACGGAACTCTACGATTCTGTTCCAGTGGCAAGAATGACACGTACACAGAAGTGGCAATCGCTTACGCAGCCAGCACCTGCCTGAAATACAGGAGAGAGGTTATCTACACTTGGGACCAGATGTTAGGTACGAGCATAGACACAGAATAAGTAATAGTATTATCATACAAAACGGCCACGCACCGCCCCGCCCCGACTCGCATTACCTCGCCCCGCGACTGGCCGCGACATGAATCTGGCGGACTTCAGTAAAGCGACTTACCCTCACATACACAATGACGCGTGTACAGACGTAGACGTGCCGCGCACACATATAAACGCAAATGATTTTTGATGTATGGCGTATCCGCCCTGTGGCATAGAGGCCAGTTAATGGTCTGTGCATACCGGCTGCGTGTGCGTGACGTGCACGTGCGCGTGCGGCGTTGTAGTATACAGATCCTTATGAGAGATGGCACACCGCTTGCGTGGCGTGTGCGTGTGCGGCTCTAACATTTTAGCACACGCACTCGCGCACGTCACGCACACGCAAGCCGGTGTGGCTCGGCCTTAAACCTGCCATTGTGACAACAAAATTATATTTCAATGATGTCAGCTGTGCATTTGGCACGTTAAACTCTACCCAAAAATCTAACCAGGGCGGGCAGACAACGTGCCAATCGTTGACGCTTCGTGGCGTATCGTAGTCATCTCCATCACTCTTCAACAATAATGCGACAGCGGGCTCGATACGGATTTTGAAATAGATATCTATTAGATATATTTTAGACGTCACCAAGATACGATAACGATATGTTTAAGATCTAACCTGTCAAATTTGACATTTGCGCGATTCTGAAGATACTCTTGAATGATTTCCACGGGATATGACTTAGAGATCTAATTCACATCTAATAGATATCTTACTCTATCTAACGTAAAAGTGACATTGGTTGCCCGAATTGCGCTACAAAAGAGAACTAGTTGATATCTAAACTATAACGTATCTAGAATGGATCTAGTACGTGTTGTCTCTTGTGAATATCTTGAAGTGACAGATATTACGGCAAAATGACAATTGCGTCGGAGCATTAACGATGGCACGCTAGCTACGCACCCATATGTAGTCCTTTTTCACAATTTTAGTTGATAGATTGCGATAGGATATCAATGTCCTTTTATCTATTAGAAATCAACGTTAGACCGTCGGACTAAATATTAACTACATGAGATATAAGTTATTAGAAATATAAAGACAGAATCCCAAAGTTACAGTAAATAGACTAATCATAATCAAACGTCCTTAAATATCTCGTAAGGTAAAATAGCATAGCCTTTCCAACCTCTAGTAATGAAAGAATATAATTATGTATTTTCACCAATAACTTATTCCTTTATTTCCAGCTAATCTCGGCGGCATATTCGGCCTCTGTCTGGGCGGTTCAATCATAAGCGTTATAGAAATTGTATGGTTTCTAATAGACCTGCTGGTCACTACCTACACTTTCAAAGAAAAGAAACCTCCAACAAAGATATTTATCATCGAACAAAGCGTTGCTAAGAAGAATGATAAAAATGAAGACGCTAGATATAAATTTGTGAACTAATTTTAATTGCATTGGAAACGTATAACGATTGTTATATAGAAAACCTAGCCAAGATGACAATCGTTGGTAGAAAACGCCAATGGACCTCGATGTATGAAGATGTATGAAGTATCAATTGGCATTGATAATGATCAGGCATCGTAAACTTTTTTTTACGATGTTAACGGATTGGTATTAAACAATTTCAACCCTAATGATTAATGAGGGCCCCCGCTCCGAGTCGTTCCTTGTGCAAAGGCTGTCCGTGGTGATCCAGCGTGGAAATGCTGCCAGCATCATGGGCACCTTTGCACCGGGAACGGCAGGGAGCGGTTTATTTTCTTAAATTTATAGTTTTAAGTTTTATTACTAAACGAAATTAATAACTAGCTTAAATCTAAAATAGGCCCCTGAGGCATTGTTCGTTTAGTTTTATTTGTGCTAGTTGTAATTTGTATTCTTATAATCATCCAATAAATGATTAATTTGCGTTAATTACGTTAATATTTACCACTTCAGTTGGTCATATACACCGTGTTTTTATTGAATTCCGTTAACTTCGGGGTATGATTAAGTACGTTTAAGAGAACTAAATGGCATAGTTAATTTCGAAAAAAAAAAATTTTTTTGTTTTTTTTTTTATAAAAAAAATTTGTTTAAAAATTAATTAAATGTAGCATATAGCGTTGTTGTAGCAGGGGCATTACATTTAACTCAACCAAAAAATTGAAATCTGTGACATATCAATGTCATTTCCAACATCGATCAACCGAGATTGTACTTAAGTTTAGTAGAAAATGTATGAACTCATTCTAAACACTAATCAATATGTAAACCGGCCCTAAGGAAAGTATACATGCTTGTAAAGGTCTTATAGGAAAAAAATAAATTATTAATTATCTCCGAAATGGAGTTAATTAGAACATCGGTGTCTTTGAGAAAGTTACTTGATTTAAGCTCAGGAATGCACCCTTAAAATTAACGGAAATCAAAAAAAACACGGTATACCAATTCCGTTAACACCACTCCGCTGCACCAAAAATGCTATAAAATTTACGATGTCTGATAATGATACTCACAACTTCTAAGAGTTAAATCATGTATATAGGTAGGGAACAGTCACACAACTTTTAGTAGAATAAGTCATCCCGATACATTTATACTTTTCGTTTGACGTTTGTCGATGTACGATTGTCCTCTTGGCTAGGCCCCCAGGGATCGCAAAAAAAGTCAAATTCTATACGAAAAGGAACGGGGGCCTGACCGTGGCCATAGGGTCAAATTGTATGAAGAACCATATAAATTACAAGAATTGCTAAAATAAAAATGTAAGAAAATTTTCCGTTTGTTTTATTTATTGATTACATATTACCAAAAAGGGTTATGTCTCTATAAAAAAGACTGTGACGTACCTACCTAGATAGTTTTGAATGCGATCTGTAAAAACATCTATTCAATAAATTTTATCCAAAACAAAAAACCTACAACAAATAAAGAAATAGCCCTAATGGTATTAGAATAAAACAAAGGCTTCTCGAGTAAACAGGCCCTTGATTAGATTGTAACCAAATCAATGGAGTGTAAAGGACCGAATGTCTCCACTTAACCGGCAATCTGTTTTTTATAGCGACCGAATTCGAGAAGTAATTAATGGCGCATTTGCAAAGGCCTTTTATTGTATTTTTTGTAAGCTTTCAAATGTCCGGATAATTCACGAAATTTCTTTTTTTACAGATAAACATTACAGTTTATTATAGACCGACAAGAAATTATAGAAATTAAAAATTGGCAACATTGCATCGTAAATGTCGCCCCGTTTTCTTCAGTTATATTCGTTCAATGGTTTTCTTAGATTGATTACGATGGTGCCACTTTTTAATTTCCACTATTTCTTGTCGGTCTATAGGTACTAGTGACACTGTGAGCTGTAGAAACCCCATGGCATTTAGATAAATTACCAAAAACTGAATCGATTAAACATTTTTTCATTCAAAATGAGAGCATCACTTCGATTGTACAGGCAAAGAATTTAATTTTAGTATCATTTCGTATCTTTCTGTTTTCGTGGCCTCGGGCACCCTGTACACTCTTGGCAGCGGTCCGTCACAAATTAACTACGAGCGGTCGGGTTGAGCTGGAGCGAGGCCAGAGCGGTCGCTGAAGATAGGAAGGAGTGGCGCGAGCTTGTGAAGGCCCTTTGCACCTCTGGGGTGCCATAGGACAACAACAACAACCATTTCGTATCTTGTCACAGTGACAATCAATCAATATGAAAGTCACAATTCACACACAGCCACAAAAGGGACTTCATACTAATTGCCATTGTTACAAGATACGAAATGGTACTGAAATCAAATTCCTTGACCATACATATAGTTGCGGCTTTTTGGAATCTTAATCTAATACAAAAGATTGTTGTACGACGGTAATAAACATGAACATAATACTTATCTAGTAAATATTTTGTATACATCATAGGACAATTAGACCAGTGCCCATCAAACCTACAAAAGCTTCTAATACCATATAATTATAATTGACAAGAAAACTTTTTATTTATTCGTTTCAAACATTAAATTCAAACATCTTCACTTACTTAATGCTGTTTTAATATCTCTGAAACTTTTTAAAACTGAAACTATCATTGACTTTTTGAATTAAAGCGAGTACATAGAAAGCAACCAAAGTAGTTTTTAATTATTTTTCTTTGAGCTAAAACATTGAACTCTTTATCGGATACTAAACTACGAGTGAGTAAGCGATTAAATTTGTTATTTAGAACATTCGATTTTTGAGTTAATAAGTTTAGGATAATTCTGTACTTATTTAGCTGTGCAACATGGGTCTTAAATGGCGTAAGAGACAAGAAAAAATACAAAAAATCAATAAAGAAAAAATTAAAAGCACATTTTTAGAAAATGTCACTACAATTCACGGGACAAATCAATTCCAACTGAAATCAGGAAGAAGCAGAGCACTTTGGTGGATGGCTATGGCGGCAACTCTTGTTATAACCGTAGTTTTTATAGTGATCATTCAAGAAAAGTTACGCAGTGACCAAATATACACGAAGGTAAGAGTTGTATGTCATACTATGAACATAGCGTGGTATGTGCCGGTTGCAGGCAACCGAGAAATGCGGCAATGTTACCGGGGACCACGTGACATTATATGAACCATGGGATATTATTTTTGTCAGCCGATCTAATGCAATTACGCGATAATATACATGCTTCTCGCATTTTTCCTATCAAACTGCCATCACGTCATTTCAGCACGTCCCCTACTTTGTAAAAGTATTTACGAGAACAGAACTTTCCTCTCGTATTTTGTTTTACCCTCAAATATTCTAACTGCTAATGTGAAAAGTTGTATGTGCCACACGAGACCAAAGTTTTTTGCACCTCGTGCAAGGCACGAACGTCACTCGTGATTCTATTACCTCGGAAATCTGAATCAGCACTCAACAGTCAAATAGTAGTTTGTGCTGTTAGTTATTCTGTGGTTTGCGTTACAAGGGATCAAAATGATATATTTCCGTCAAGGGCGTACATTGAATCCTGAATGAAGCGATGAATTCTACAATAAAATCCTGAGCGTAATGAGGCATGCATATGTTAACGCCCAATATGAAATAATTGCGATACCGTGTGACACATACTGCTTCTCACATAAACTATGAGGAAAACAAAAAAAATCTTAGTGTTGACACTACAATGTTGCCACTTTTTAATTTCTACTCTTTTTTGCCGATACGATGTTCATAGTTAATTATATTAATATTTTATACTGGCAATGAAATGTCGTTGATCAGAAAAGTGCCACTGTGATCCCTCCTAGCAGGGAAGAAAAATCCATTTTCTGATTAGGTGGTGTGAAAACTAATTTTGCTCTCTTGTTGTTTACATAATAATAACTACTTTCTCGATTTTAATATTTATGAGTTAGGAGCGCAACACAAATTCCTTACCTATAGAATATTTGATTGTTTTTGGTTACCGCGAGCGCAGTTTCGAGTGTAACGTTCGGCCTGGAGGCAAGCAATTCCCCTCAGGCGGCAAAGCAAAATTTGAAATTTTGCGACGTGTGGCATGTGGCGAGCAGCCTAGTCAGAGGCGGCCAGTTTTCGATGTTAAAGGTGACGTTCCGTTTCCAACGACAGCTCCACTACCGTCACGACGTTACTGTCAATTGGGATTATCATTCATTTTACTATGCAAATTGTCAGTAATGGTATCATATCATATCATATCATATCATATTTATTTATTGCAACCATGGTATTTCTATAGATATTACAATGTCTGGGTAGTTCCACATGGACCCTGTGAGGGCATAGCAATATTACATGCTTAGGATCTAATCTTAAATCTATGTGTATAATATGAAAGTAAGTCAAGTTTTTTATATGAAAGTCGAATTGAATCAGTTAATTGTCAGTATGTGTATTCAATACAAATAGGCAACGAATTAATTATTAAGTGATGTCAAGTTAATGAGTATAAAAATAATGAGTATAAACATTCCATTTTTAACCACGGCTGCACTACCGGTAAAGAACGCGTCGCTGTCATTGTCAATTTCCATAGTAAAATGAACAGTAATGCAGCTGTCGTTGGAAATGGACTGTCACCTTAACACCAACGAGTCGCCAAAGCAGTGCACCTGTCGTATGACGGCCGCCGCATGCGCTCTTGTCGCAGAGCGTCCAATTCTAAGCTTCTTGCCACACGACGGGAGTGATCACTGCTCTGTGCAAACGAGTAACAATGACCATGATCGTTTTCCAGGTGGACTCGACCTGCCAGGTGAACCAGGTGCCTTTTCCCTGCATCAGCATCTGCAATATGAACTTGGTCTCCGTGAGAGAGACCGCTAATATCGCTAAACTATTGTAAGTATAGGCAGTACGTAAACAACACATATGCGTTGCCAGGTCGAAACAGGAGGGCAAACCAATGCAGCTGCAAGCTGTTTGCAATTGATATTTAATTTCGTCACACAAAACATAAGAAATATTTTAAGTTAATTTGTAATTTAAGTATTTTTCTTGAGGTACTATTATTTACTATTTTGATATATTAAAGCATATTTATGTAAATACGTACTATTATTTTTATATATTTTGTAAAAAAATAAGCATAATCGTAAGTAGAGTATTTAATATTAAACTACTTATGTGAACAATATTAAACTAAGTATGTATCTACATACATACCTACTGTATGTATGAACTTTTAACTGTACAAAACATAAACAACGGCCCTATTCGAACTTTAAGATACGTCAGCTAATAGATCTTGAAACGATATGGATTAGATATGTCAGTGTCAAATGTGACGTTTCTTCAAAGAAAAATGTCACTTTTGACACTGACACATCTAATCCATATCGTTTCAAGACCTATTAGCTGACGTATCTTAAAGTTCGAATAGGGCGGCAAGTATTGTTCTTAACAAAAAGGAAATTCAGGCACATTGTTTACTTTGTTTTTCCTGCTTCGAAACCTTTCAAATTTAATTTTCAAAAATACGGCCTTATAGAGTCCAGGCAAATTCAAACGTACACTGACACCCGAATGATAATTATATGAATCATATTATTTTAGTCATCGTGAATCTCACCCGCGCCATTTATTTATTTATTATTAATTTTCAGGAAGAAACACAACCGATCGGAAAAAGAGATCGGTGAATTTCTTCAAGACTTACCGAAACTGAAACACAACATAACTCCGTATGCCCATAACGCCACGGATATAATGAACATCCTAAAGGGATATTACTACACCATGGACACTATTATGGAAGAGGTAAAGTTTGCGGGAGCATTTGTGACGCTCCACGCATAAAGGTAACTTATGGCGGTCGATATTTACGCTGTTATTCACGCTCCAATACTAATCCGGTGCTACGCGACACAGGGCAAACACCATAAGCTACATTTACCCGTGGAATATTATTTCTATTTTACAAATTGAAAACGGGGTATTTACCTTGTACTGTGGAAACTCGATATCACGAATCTCAAGACATACTTAATCTTTAAAAGTTCGATGTGTTTTCATCTTATAAGGGCAATGTGGCTAATTCCGTCATAGGGACTATTCCGTCGACTAGCGTTTTTCTCGTACAGCGAACAAAATTTATAATTTCATGGACAAAGCAGCGATTGCTTTTAGTTTCAGCAATCAAAAGCAAATGGTTTTTTTCCTACGATGGAACTTCAAAGAAATATACGCTTGTGAACGGAATAAAATTAGCAACATTGATATTAGCTATTATTTTTAGTTCCACTTTAACTATTTAATTTCTACTATTTTATGTCGCACTATAGAGAGCCTTTTAAAGCATGATATTAGCTCAGGTCGCTCAAAATTGAAAGGTGCTCGCGCTCTTTGTCCCATTTAAGTACGCAAAGTGCATTCTTTCATAAGTTGTTGAAGCTACGTGGAAATTGGAAGCGATATTCGCACTTAAAATTCTTACATCAAAAAGCTACAACACGAAACACACACACACAGGAAACAATAGCGGTTTGCACGTGGATACATTAAATCTTTAAGATAATTTGGTTGCAAAGAGTATTTATAATAACCGGTAATTTCATTTAAATGCACTAAACATACAAAATGCACTAAAGTTATCACAGAACAAACTGCAAATTCAAAAAAGTTCGAAACGCTGGAAGGTTCCCGTAGCCTCGAATGTAAGAAGGTCTTTTTCACGGTCGTTCCACTAACCAATTAAGAGGTAGACCAAGATAAATTTGCAACGATTTTGAAAGCGCACGCAATGTAAGTGTTGTTTTAAACGACAAGCTTTATGAGAAATTATGACGTACAAAATAACTCTTGCGCCGCGTGTGCTATCAAAATCGTTCCAGACTGATCTTGGTGTAACTCTACCTATTGAATATGTCATTAATGTTTACTTATCTTTGGCAAAATATTTACCTATTTTTTTCAATTCCACATAATTTTTTTTTTATTCTTAGTCAGTGCCATTTCATACCTTGTCACAGTTACAATCAGTATACAACATGTTGCTAGGGACCACATGATACTATTGTCACTGTGACAAGTTACGAATTAGTACTGAAATTAAATTCTTTGACCGTATCTTTTTATCTATACCTTGAAACGAGCATTTCTTGTATACTTATATATTTCGGGCATCCCGGAAACTGCTCTAACGATTTGGATGAAATTTGCTATATGGGGGTTTTCGGTGGCTAGGTCTTATATCTGGGAAAACGCACATTTTTGATTTTTTATTTGTTTTCCGAGCAAAGCTCGGCCTTCCAGATATTTAAATTTAGATGTAGCAATCATTGTTTTCGTGCATTCCATTTCAATCTAATTTTGTCCCCAACTGGAAAAACCAACATCCAACTTTATTCATTTTACTCTGTAACTTGTTATGCTTTGTTAACTTTTTTACTCAGCCGAATAAATCATAATACCAAATTAGATTGAAAAAAATTGCTCAATGAAACATTGTTTTCAAAGATTTTATATTGTATTGACTGAACTCTAAACCAAAGTTCTTTAAACCGTTTTAAATAATTCGCGTGTTTTATCAAGGTTCTTCAGAAATGCGAAAACCTCTTGTTGTACTGCGAGTTTAATAGAAAGGTGAAGAAGTGTATGGATATATTTACTCTGATAAAGACGGGGGAGGGCCACTGCTGCGCCTTTAACTACGCTGCCTTGAACGACGTATCGGAACTGTAAGTAAATATGCAAAATTACGTATTTGAACTGTAAATATGTAATAAGTAAACTAGAGTTTGGCTACTGAAAGTAGGGACTGGCTGTGGAGTAAGTGTAACTGACCTTCTTGGGGCCAGTTTACACATTGATTAGGGTTTATTTAGTGCGAGTTTCCCCTCTTAACACTTACCCCTCAGCCTACCCGTATTGATCTTACTCTCTTTGGAAGTATCACTCGACAAACTCCAACTTAGTAGCCGAAAGAAGCAAAATCATTCGTATTTTCGGATATACTTATTTTATTTTATATACTCGTATCAAGTATGAAAATCAATCACTACGGTGTATTAAATTATGAAGTCTGATAACTGGTATACAATTATTATATGGCCGACGTCGACGCAACGTCGACGCAGCGTCGACGCAACTGCGCAGCGACGTCATTTTCCATAGCGATGGACCGACGCCGACGCTCGAAAGACGCCAGATGTGGGGGGGCCCTTAGAATTAATTAATCATATATCAACTTTCACATACAAGATATGTACAGTGGTATTACTAAACGAAATTAATAACTAAATTAAATTAGCTTAAATCTAAAATAGGCCGTTGAGGCATTGTACCAACGACGCTGGCGGCATTTCCTCGCTGTAATGCAATGCCGATACGTCGTGCGAGGTAGCTGCCAGCTCTTCGGTCACCAGTTACGTCAACCAGACGCTTCGCGATTTCTGCAAACAACTTGTACGCGCTGGGTCCTCATGTGCCTAGAACCACTTTCACATATAAGTATAACACTGCTTTCGTTTAAAATTTTCAAAGCTTTGCGTAGGCTATAGGGTAGGTTCTCGCGGGCTTGGTTTCCGCAACTCGACGTCATAATATTCATGTGCCTATTTTGCGTGGTGGGTTGGCGGCACTATTCTTGCCAACCCAACT
Source organism: Cydia fagiglandana (assembly GCF_963556715.1). Lineage (NCBI taxonomy): Eukaryota > Metazoa > Arthropoda > Insecta > Lepidoptera > Tortricidae > Cydia > Cydia fagiglandana. The sequence goes on from NC_085938.1 coordinate 21,044,796, forward strand.
CTACCAAGAAGCCTAGCAGACCCTTGACGTTGCCGACGACTTCTGGAAGAGACCCCGGTGAGCCGAGGTGTTGTGCCCGGTATTCTGCCACCCCTGAGCATTCGAGAATGACGTGGGCGGCTGCCCCCCGGCCACCATGCATGCTCTGCAGAGGGGGCTATCTGTAACACGTAGGGTTAATAGGTGCTTGTTAAATGAGGCTGATGATGGCCCCAGCTATAAGCCGGAGCTGTGGTCGCTTCAGCTGTCGCAGCCTCCGCGACAGATTGGGGTTGAGTGTCGGGAGGGCTTCCTTCGCCTGCCTGCAAGTGCCTAGGTTAGACCAGTATTGTTGGTGTTTTACCTTGGTGTTGTGTCGCAGCATGTTCCGGAGCCAGGCATATGTCAGAGGTAGGATTGGTTCAGGTCCTGCCACCTTCAGCTCCCTCTCGCCAAGATGTCAGCTGCATCGTTACCTCGTGAGTTGCTGTGTCCTTTAATCCACTGCAGAGTTACGCCATTGCTTTGCGTAATTTAAATAACCTGGCACAGATTTTTCGCTCAAGGCCACGCGTTGACTTCATTAAGTTACACCCGCCTTTTCACTTTAACATAATTTGTCTTTGACAAGGCGGGCCCGAGCATGGGCTCACGAATGGTCGTGAAATTTCATTTAATTATTTACCAGCGTACTTACCTAAGCCGGAATTACATTACGAAATTGGTGGCCTGAAATTGTTTCCGTGACATTAGTTTTACCAACAGTCTCACGTGTAATTTGATATTTTCGTAATGCATCCATTAATTTCATGAAAGAAAGTCAATTTTGTGTCCTGCGCGATTTGTTGGTGACATAAGAGTCATGCAACTAATTTCGTAGTGTAAAGGTGAATTTACATTACGAAATTAGTGTCATGAAATTGGTTTCGTGGCATTCGTTTTGCCAACAGTTTCACGTGTAATTTAGAACTTTCATAATGCATGCATTAATTTCACGAATGCAAATCAGTTTCGTGCTCTGCGCGATTTTTTGGTGAAATTAGTGTCATGCAACTAATTTCGTAGTGTAAATGCGACGTGAAAACTTAGTGTCGCGAAAGTGTCTGCGCTTTGCGGACGTGTAGCTTCGATGCTGATGCGGCCATGGTCACTGCGATACTGTGAATTTCACGACACTAATTATTTCACAAAATTACTTCCGCATATATCGAAACTACTTTCGTGAAACCGATTTCAACATGCATGACACTAATTTCGTAATGTAAATCCCGCTTAAATGCGACGTGAAAGTGCCTGTGCTGCAACGTGTAGCTTCGATGCTGATGGGGCCATGGTGACTGCGATACTGTGAATTTCACGAAATCACTTTCGCAGTATATCGAAACTACTTTCGTGAAACTAATTTTAACATGCATGACACTAATTTCGTAATGTAAACTCCGTTTTATAATCTGTTTACAGTTCTCTCTTGCCGCACGACGATACCCTGGAGTATTATGACGGCGACGAAGAATCTGACCACGTGTCGGGCACCATTATCGCCACGTCAGAGTCTGGCAGGTACCTGGCCTCTGTTGCATCACATGTAGTCTGTTTACAGTTCTCTCCTGCCTCACGACGACACCCTGGAGTATTACGACGGCGACGAAGAATCTGACCACGTGTCGGGCACCATTATCGCCACATCAGAGTCTGGCAGGTACCTGGCCTCTGTTTCATCACGTGTAGTCTGTTTACAGTTCTCTCCTGCCTCACGACGACACCCTGGAGTATTACGACGGCGACGAAGAATCTGACCACGTGTCGGATACCATTATCGCCACATCAGAGTCTGGCAGGTACCTGGCCTCTGTTTCATCACGTGTAGTCTGTTTACAGTTCTCTCCTGCCTCACGACGACACCCTGGAGTATTATGACGGCGACGAAGAATCTGACCACGTGTCGGGCACCATTATCGCCACATCAGAGTCTGGCAGGTACCTGGCCTCTGTTTCATCACGTGTAGTCTATTTACAATTATCTCCTGCCTCATGACGACACCCTGGAGTATTACGACGGCGACGAAGAATCTGACCACGTGTCGGGCACCATTATCGCCACGTCAGAGTCTGGCAGGTACCTGGGCTCTGTTGCATCACATGTAGTCTGTTTACAGTTCTCTCCTGCCTCACGACGACACCCTGGAGTATTACGACGGCGACGAAGAATCTGACCACGTGTCGGACACCATTATCGCCACATCAGAGTCTGGCAGGTACCTGGCCTCTGTTTCATCACGTGTAGTCTGTTTACAGTTCTCTCCTGCCTCACGACGACACCCTGGAGTATTATGACGGCGACGAAGAATCTGACCACGTGTCGGGCACCATTATCGCCACATCAGAGTCTGGCATGTAGCTGGCCTCTGTTTCATCACGTGTAGTCTATTTACAATTATCTCCTGCCTCATGACGACACCCTGGAGTATTACGACGGCGACGAAGAATCTGACCACGTGTCGGGCACCATTATCGCCACGTCAGAGTCTGGCAGGTACCTGGCCTCTGTTGCATCACATGTAGTCTGTTTACAGTTCTCTCCTGCCTCACGACGACACCCTGGAGTATTACGACGGCGACGAAGAATCTGACCACGTGTCGGGCACCATTATAGCCCATATATTGCTGTCCCAATAAGTAAATGTATCGAGACAACTTACTTTTATCGTCCGAAAAATAATATAAGTGGGTACAGAAAATTGACAGCGTTGCTAAAACTCGACTGCTACTGGTTTGCCTATTTGGAGATAATTTTGCACCTACTATTTTCCCGGCACTGATTTCCTAGTATCTATAGACCGGTACTGGAAATATCTCGTTCTCGCAAAACAAAAAAAAATCAACGTATACCGGAAAATTCATGTAGTAAAAAAATGCAGGCCTAAAAGGTTTCCCTGTGATATATTTCAGTCCGCTACGTTTTGACAGCTAAGCAAACACAAAAATGCTCAGCTCATGAAATGGACTACATTAACTAATCGAGCTATCACTTTAGTATCTATCTGGGATATATTTAGGTGAAAAACAGGTTACACTGTGACATCTGACATGTACTTTTTGTGCGCTTTTTACGGTTCTGTAGTCAACTAAATAGGAACCCTTAATAGTTTCGCCATGTCCAACCTTCACATGAAGACTTTTGATTACTTAAGACTTATGTAACAATATTAGAAAAGGCATGTACTTACGTAAAAAAATTAAATATCATCCAGAAGGTAAGCTTTTCTTGGTATTACGAGTAGTTACCTATACTTATTGAGAACTGTCCTTTCGTTCGGGCTGTAACTTTTCTAGGAAATTTCACTTCATTTAATTGGGTCAAACAGAAAACTCTGTTACGTCTTTCCTGTAGACATACACAAGAGTTTAGGGCTATAAAGGTTAATTTTCTTATTTAACCCTTATCCGCGTGAAAATGTCCTCCTTTTATTTAGAGAACTATGATAAAATCATTACATTTTCAACAAATTTGAATTTCCCGCCTTTTTCTACTGACAAAGTTGACTTACCAGAGCCGGCAATCGAAATACGGCAAGCGAGGGTTTGATTAAACTATAGCACCTGATTGTTCCAGGTCATCGGGTCTCACCGTTGTGTTCAACGTCGAGCCCGACGACTATCCCAGCTGGTCCTACGCCATCAACTACGGCGTGCTGGTATGTATCCCCTCAGGGGTCCCCTAACTTTTAGACCCAAGGGCCAAGGTCATCAAGCCTTACTGTTGTGTTCAACGTCGAACCCGACGACTATCCCAGCTGGTCCTACGCCATCAACTACGGCGCGCTGGTATGTATCCCCTCAGGGGTCCCCTAACTTTTAGACCCAAGGGCCAAGGTCATCAAGCCTTACTGTTGTGTTCAACGTCGAACCCGACGACTATCCCAGCTGGTCCTACGCCATCAACTACGGCGTGCTGGTATGTATCCCCTCAGGGGTCCCCTAACTTTTAGACCCAAGGGCCAAGGTCATCAAGCCTTACTGTTGTGTTCAACGTCGAACCCGACGACTATCCCAGCTGGTCCTACGCCATCAACTACGGCGCGCTGGTATGTATCCCCTCAGGGGTCCCCTAACTTTTAGACCCAAGGGCCAAGGTCATCAAGCCTTACTGTTGTGTTCAACGTCGAGCCCGACGACTATCCCAGCTGGTCCTACGCCATCAACTACGGCGCGCTGGTATGTATCCCCTCAGGGGTCCCCTAACTTTTAGACCCAAGGGCCAAGGTCATCAAGCCTTACTGTTGTGTTCAACGTCGAGCCCGACGACTATCCCAGCTGGTCCTACGCCATCAACTACGGCGTGCTGGTATGTATCCCCTCAGGGGTCCCCTAACTTTTAGACCCAAGGGCCAAGGTCATCAAGCCTTACCGTTGTGTTCAACGTCGAACCCGACGACTATCCCAGCTGGTCCTACGCCATCAACTACGGCGCGCTGGTATGTATCCCCTCAGGGGTCCCCTAACTTTTAGACCCAAGGGCCAAGGTCATCAAGCCTTACTGTTGTGTTCAACGTCGAACCCGACGACTATCCCAAGTGGTCCCGCGCCATCAACTACGGCGCGCTGGTATGTATCCCCTCAGGGGTCCCCTAACTTTTAGACCCAAGGGCCAAGGTCATCAAGCCTTACCGTTGTGTTCAACGTCGAACCCGACGACTATCCCAGCTGGTCCTACGCCATCAACTACGGCGTGCTGGTATGTATCCCCTCAGGGGTCCCCTAACTTTTAGACCCAAGGGCCAAGGTCATCAAGCCTTACCGTTGTGTTCAACGTCGAACCCGACGACTATCCCAAGTGGTCCCGCGCCATCAACTACGGCGCGCTGGTACGTATCCTCTGTCTCTGGGGTTTCAAAATTTTTTAACCCCAGGGCCACAGGCTAAGACATAATCCAGACTAAGGTTACGCGTAGACCTAAAAATCATGCTGTACACTGGCGTTCAAAGGTGCATGGACATGTTTCAACCGTCATACTAAGGCATTTCGGTGGACATCTATCCATGCACTTTTGAATGCCACTGTACATACTGGGCCTTAATTTCCATGGTTCCAAAAAGAGAGAAAGGCGGGCCACTAATAAAGGTACCAGCGCCAAAGATGGCTCGGTTCTTATAAGCTTGTTTACTTTCAAAAATTTCAAACTTTCATACTTTTATTAATTTGTTGGGTTCAAATTTTATTATTTCTCATGTTTCAGATTGTTATAAATGATCCAAATGACTTCCCAGAAACATCTTCACGGGACACATATGTGACTATAGGTAATTAAGGATAACTCATGTAGCATACCTAATGCATTAAAAAAACTCTGCAGTGTTACATGAAATTGTAGAAATTTGTTGAGAGCACCACAGCGTTTCAACAAGCAACACATAAAATAACCTATAAACTCCTTTTTTGAAGAACTCCATACTGTAGCCCTTCGAGATAACCTCGGCAGGGCTCACACCCCATCCTAAAAGGAAACATGCTACTCCAGGTACATCCGTCGACATAAAGGTGGAGCCAAGAGTGTACCAGAGCGAGCCGGGTGTACGACACGCGTCGCCCGTGCACCGCGCCTGCTGGTTCCATGATGAGGTAGTTTCACTGCTTTGGTATCATTGCACTAGTGCACCTGAAGCTCATAATGCCATTGTCTTTATTTGTCCAAGTTTTCAAAACAACTAAGGCGTTTTGATGCCTAAATGTCATAATAATTTCCATTTTAAAATGACAAATCGTCGTCGTTCAAGTCCTAAATAACCCAGAAGTTAAAAAGTAGGTACCTACGTTTCTATAAAAGCCGGATTGCGGATGAAACTTCTTTTTTAAATATATTATCAGATGATAATAATAAGATTAAAGATAAAAATAAGATTCTTATTTTTATCTTTATCTAGGTGGTGCTGGAACACACTGATCGCTACAGCTACGAGACCTGTGTGACCGAGTGCGTAATGGCCAACTTCATCGCCGAGTGTGGCTGCACGCCCTACAAGTACCCCCGAGGTTACCACTTTTAAAGTTCCTCTTACTCTCTACTCGAGATCTGCGTCACTGAGTAATTGCCAACTTCATCGCTTTTACCCCCAAGGTTACCACTTTATACAGATGTCGAGAAGGTGCCATACAAAAGCCGTCAAGGTCTTATAAATGCAACAAAAATAATAAATAGTGGAATATACATGTTGATACTGCCATACAATGTCGAAAAAATGCCTTATACATGTCAAAAGCGCCTTACAAATGGCTACATAGTGCCATACAAATGTCGATCTTTAAACGTCCATGTCTAGCTAACTATAAAAAGTACAGAGGTGCCTCATACAGTATATTTTTTGTTGTTAAGAACCCTTCCTAAAACGATGATTATAAATCAGATATTTCAAAAATAAAAAATTGCCATACAAATGTCGAAAAAACACCCTCTTCAAAAATTGACCCTTAAGTTCCTTCTATTTTATTTTATTGGGAAACAAACAGCTTACAATAATACAGGAAATAGATGCTATACGACTACCTAGTACATGAGCCAAAACAGTTTCCACTAATGGAATAAATTAGAATCGCTTAAAAGGGAACATTGAAGAGTGAAAATACATTATTTAATTTCAATCAGTCTAGGAAACAGAGAGAGAGAAAAGAAAAAATAAAAGTACAACAAAGCAATGTATTGTATATTGAGTTATAAATATAAAAATATATAAAAACCTTTTTATTTCCCGTAATAGTAATAATAATTTATAAATTTGTTTCCTTAGAGACTAACTAAAAAGAAAGAATTATATATATGTATTTAAATCTAATAGCTTTTTTTTTTTGATATTCGACTTTTCCTTTTTATGTCCTCTCTCTCTGTTTAGTTTTTTTATTATTGGGATCCCTTTGGCAGGGTATAGGTCTCCTCCAATTTCTTCCACTTGTCTCTGTTTTGTGCCACTGTAAGCCAGTTGTTTCCTGCTACCGTTTTTATTTCGTCCTCCCAGTGCTGCTGAGGTCGTCCCACGCTTCGTTTTCCATAAGGACCGGTCCATTTGGTACATATGAGGGTCCAGCGCTGGTCAGTGTACCTGGCTACGTGGCCGGCCCATCGCCATTTCAATTTGAGCGCTTGTTGTAGAGCATCGGTCAATTTAGTTTTTTCTCTGATCTTTTGGCTTTTGACTTTGTGGATTCTTCTTAAGTTTAGAATGCTTCTCTCCATCGCCCTTTGGCACGATGTTATTTTATTTTTTATATTGAGTTACCTTTACATAATTAATTAATATACATATTGTATTTAAGTATACTTTTATCCAACATATTTAACTCTAGAAAAAAAAATTACATCGAAAGAAACTAGACGCCTTTATTTAACAAAGAAACAAATTTACCAAGCTTCGTACTGAATAAATCGAGGTTTGAATATTTCGAGTAATATGATGAGCACGCTCTAACAAGATACCAGGTTTTTACATAATTATCTAGTACGTACCTACGACAGAATGGAATTGCGAATAGAGCATTAAATTTGTTCTAGTTCGGAAACTAGAGCATGTATAAGTACTAGATATTACTGACAGAATATTGCGACTCAATCGAATGATTCAATAATTTAAACAGAAATATCAGATCTCTATATTCTCTACGCAGTTTAAGACTTGCAATCAACAAATGATTTAAAGTTGTATTACATCAATTTAATAAATTTATTTTAAATTACCGAATATTGAGGATTCCAGACAACTGAAGCGAATTCTAAATGTGACATAACGAATGCATTATACAATAAAATGATAGTTCGTGGATCCTTGAAAATTTTCAATACATTACACTGTGCCAGAAAAAACCTGCGTCACCGAGAGCGTATGCGAATTGAAAGAAAATGTTTTTCATTCAATTTAGAACTTTATAAAAAACTTACACTTAGTCATGGAAAAAGTATTTTATACACAACACAACGTTGTTTCAATTGAGTCAAGCCCAAATTGATTCTCACGCCATTCGCCTTTTTCGCCCTCTCTTATACAAGTAACTGGTGCATAAAATACGATTGTAAAATAAGTCACAGCCCAGGATATCTTTACCAACGCCATGTATAGTGTGTAGCTTTCAAACAGAGCTCGACGGCTAATCCTATTGTCTATTGTTAAGTAAAACCGCTCGTGCCACGTGCCATAACCACCTGCATAAAAAATACGTACTTCGGTTACTGAGTGCCCGCGAGTAGAACGCTACAGAACCAGTCTAAAATGTGTCATCGAGATGCGTAACAAAGGCGCGTTATCGGAGAGCGCACCTACACTGGTTTTTTGAGCGTTGGACTAGCCCGAGCTCAGGTGCCAAATAGAATAATTAAGACCCTTTTTTGCAGTTAAGTAGCACGTGTGGTTTTACTGAACAATAGACAATAGGATTAGCCGTCGAGCTCTATTTGAAAGCTACACACTATAGCTCTCATTTGCATCGGAACTAAAGCATGTTCAATCGATAGCCCTGAAATAAGTCTGGAATGTTTTTTTACAAGGAGTCAAAGTTGTTGTTTGACCACTCTTACTAATATTGTTATTGCAAGCTTAACATTCCAACATTGAACCAGAAGCGTAACGAGAAAAATTGATTATTGAGCGTTGTGAAGGTTTCAAAGCACGAAGGTTAAACGAACTTTGATCCAGTGAAACACAAAAGGAGATCGTCGATTTTGGGCCCAGAGTAAAAGCATCACGTATATGGTACAGACTATTAAAGTAATTATATACCCATTTTATTACTGAAAAAGATATAATATTTGGTAAAAAAAAATTAAACGGGAATTAGAAATTCACAATTAAAAGACATTATATTATTCATTTCCGTAAATCAATGTATATTTTAACAAAAGCCTTGCCGTCGTCAACACCTTTATTAGTATTGACATAACACTCAACTTCACACTACATTTGGCCCTATTTTACCGCACTAGCGTGTAAAATAGCACTTTTCGTGCGATGTCAAAAGTTTAAAGGGCCATATAATTATGTACTGTTAAACGTTGTACGACACACGTGCGAATAAGTAATTCGTGATGAAATGGATAGGTATACTCGGAACTGGAAATCTTAGCCTTTTCGATACAATAAGGTAAAAGTCGATTACTTATTACTCCCTTCTCAAAAAAAAATGAAATAATTACTTCTCTGTCTAGGTTGTAGATATTAGAATAAGATTTAATGGCAAGACAACTAATAAACGTGCTCGCACCTGTTACAAAAATGACAAAAATCGATGCAATCTTTAAATTGTCAAGTAATCCCTAGCTTTTATTCCTTTTTAGGTTTGAATATAAAATCAAAATTTCGTGTGCCGAATAAGAAGAATCTTATTTCTACAAACCCTCACACTACGAGTAAATCTAATAAACGCGCGTACTTTACGCACCGCAATAAATGCGAAGCATTTTATTAAATGAAAATCCACTAAATCCAAGTGGGCAATTCAAACTTACACGCGTATTCCGGAAACGAGATAATCACAAGATCTAGAAACGATATAGAGATCAACTAGATTTACATTAGATATCGACTAGATGTGACTTGGATATTTAAGTCATAACTTGTCGAAATCGTTCAAGAGGGCCGCCAGAATCGCGGATACGTCAAATTTGACATATCTACTCGTATCTTACAAATATCTTTAAATTATCCATATCGTAACTTGTTGAGGTCTAGTACATTTTCAGAATCGAGCCGATACATTGTGAAATTAAATTGATATTAGGTAGTCGAGAATGCATTTCGCTCGTACTGGCTACGCCAGCGTATTGGCGCAAGCGAGACGCACGGGCGAATGACAGCAAAATGACATCATTTAGATATTATTTTATGTCAAAATTTGAATTGGACTTCGCCAGAAATATTTTCACTAGACAAACCTAAGACAATTGAAGTGTCTACTATATGGATAATAATATCTTCTCATTGTCATATAATACTAATAGGACATTAATACTCGTATGTTCAATTTTTTATCTCTAAAACAAGATTGGTTTTAGGAAACTTTGAATGACAATGTAAGGGGCCCACTGACTAACAGTCCGCCGGACGGTATCGGCCTGTCAGTTGTTCGGAACTGTCAAATTTTTGTTCTAACTGACAGGCCAATACCGTTCGGCGGACTGTTAATCAGGGGGCCCCTTTAGGCTCTAAATGCGGTCAAGGATACACCTTTCAAATCTGTTGGGCTTAATTGGCTCACGGTGTATATGGGGCCCAATTAAATAGCAGAATTGGATATTTACTCATAGTGATTGCGACAGGTTTTGTACTTCCTTAGATGTCGGTAACATGTAGGGTTTAACCCAGTCAGGTGCACGGACGTAGAGAGTAAACGGGATAGTGTACACTGGCCAAAAAGTGTGTCCACATGAGACATCAAACCTGAGCCCTCCATCTCTTTCTAATTAGGGTGACCATAAGTCATATGTATGTGGGATATTAGCATAAGATTGAATGTATAGTTTGGCCAGGATCTTTTCTCATTCGTACATAATCAGAGAGAATCATACTGTATTTTCCCTATGCTAGTATAATTGTCCCAGAAAAGAGATGGATATAGTTCTTTTCTCTCCTGTAAAACGCTTCACAACAACCTTACTTAATTTAGTCGTTATAACAGCTTTTAGTCGTTATAAAAGCTGTTACAGATGGGATGGGCGTATTGAATCGCGATCATGGTCGATTGTGAGGAAGGTGTGGTCCGCCGTACCTACAACAAAAACACAGCTATAAGAGAGAGCGAGACAGATATCCAGGATGGGGTAAAACGTTGTACTACGTAACTAGGTAATTCGCAAATCGTGTCGATTAAAAACACTGCCTTCGGTCGTGTTTTAATTTATCACCACTCGTTACGAATTTGATTCTTACTTTCAACACTTGTATCGCAAATTACCTTATAAATTAATACTATACCGACTAGTTATCGATACCACTCATTTTGTCAAGCCCTAGCGTAGCGTGGCGTAACAATTTATGTTTATACACGAAATTATCTTGAGTATTGACTAAAATAATAAAATATTAGCACACAACGAAATAAAAACTTACATTTAACTGTGTAAACCGGCATCTTACACTATTTATGCTTAACAAAATACCTATCACTATCAATATCATACTCATGGTGTGTTCATATACGTGATGACTTCCCTTTTGCATACTTAAGCTATTCTTTAAGCGTAAGCGTCATCGTAGATTTGTGGTCTGCAACAAAATTTTCAAATTTGCCGCCTTTGTATACTGACGGAAATGTGTGTCCAACCTATATAGAATCGATTACATCTATATAAATAGTTAGAATTAACGTTTCAGTAATTAAATATTATGTAAGTAAGTATAAACATGAGTCTGTAATGTCTAAGGACTTTGGATTTAATTTTTTTGCAATTATATAGCTCTCATTACATGAATCGAATAATTAAACATGCCGAAATAAGTATATCTTTATTTATTTATTAGTATACTATTTAGGTAAACTTATTTTTACATTAAGTACGTAATAACAATTCTGTAAGACCGATCCAAATCGCACCGATATCATAGTCACCCTAATGAGTTTGACAGTGTTTTCTTGATTGTACACGTGTGTTAGTAACAGAATAATTAAAAGACAAAGTGGGCTCGACGAATAAAAGGGAATTTAAGGAACAGTACCTGGTCTATGAGAATATTTACTTGCAATCCCACGGAGAGCGGGCCCGCTGAACTTGTAATAATCTTCTTTCTCATAAAGTCTGTCACTGTCGGTATAACTATGATGCGGAAGGCAGAAGAGTCTGGTATTTTTTACTTTAAACAAATTAATTCCAAGGGGACGCGTTGTCGGCCATTACCGCCATTGTCGAAAGTAAGTAAGTTTTTTTAAATCTAAAAGTGACTGAATGTAGTTTCGAATCACGGATATCCGGTAAAAAGAAAGAATGAAATTTAAAGTACAATGTTGCTAGAACAAATAATAAATTCCTAAACATACTGCCCGGGAAGAAATCTCTAAGATTTCTTAAAACATGAAAACGAATTATCAGCTATATATAACTTAAAAGAGAAGTACACTATTCCTTAAAACTAGATATGAAATTTATTTGACTATGTTTCAATCAGTGCTGGTAAGGAAGAGGGCAAAGTTTAGATACAGGGCGAACTAAATTATTGCCAGTACTAGTCTTTAAAGTGGCTACGCGTGCTATGCCATCTCGTCCTGGCGACAAAGAGACTATGCGCGCTAACTTCCAACAGTAAGGAGTTGTGTTCTCGTTCATAATGAGTACGATGTCATTTACCTTTAGGTTTTCAGATGGTTTGAACCACTTATTACGACCTTGCAAGTGATGCAAATATTCTACATTGAAACGACGCCAGAACTGTTGAGTTAAATTTTGAAGAAGTTGCCACCGAGATAGTCTATTCATTTTTTCATTTTGTATGTCATATTCTGGTAATGAAACCATGTTATCTCCTATGAGAAAATGGGCTGGTGTTAGTACGTCAATCTCATCAATGTCGTCAGAAATTGGACATAAAGGTCTAGAATTCAAAATCGACTCAACTTTACAAAATACACTGCTTAATTCCTCGAAAGTAAGAACAGTTTCACCCAGAATGCGCCTTAATAGTAATTTAGACGATCTTACGGTCGATTCCCAAAGTCCTCCCATACTTGGAGCAGAAGGAGGGTTGAAATGCCACTTAAGCTGATGTTTGAGAAAGTAGTTTTGTACAACAGCTTCCACGGTGCACCGCTTCAAAAAAGAATAAAGTTCTTTTAGGTGATTGTTTGCTCCAACGAAATTGGTGCCACAATCAGAGAAGACATCAGAGCACCATCCTCGTCTACTAATAAACCGAGTAAGACAGGCTAAGAAACAATCTGTAGAGAGATCCGATACTAGTTCCAAATGGCACGCCTTCGTGACCATGCAGACAAATATGCACAAATAAGCCTTCGTGATTGGAGCACGTTTTAACTTAGATGTCTTTATTAGGAAAGGACCTGCATAGTCTACTCCAACTTTTGAGAATGGTCTACAAGGCGTGACTCTTGATGGAGGTAAATCAGCCATTAAATAATCAGCAGGTTTAGGATTAGCCTTAAAGCATTTGTGACATTTACGTATTAGCCGTTTAATGACAGTCCGAGCCGATAAAATCCAGAATTGCTTACGCAGTAATGACAGTAGCACGGGCACTCCCACATGCAAGTACAATTCGTGATAATAGTTTATCAACAAAGTTGTTAAATGATGGGATTTCGGAAGGATGACTGGGTGTTTCCGTTGTGAGGACAAGTTTGTATACTTCAGTCTTCCTAACACTCGCAGAAACCCCTCTGAGTCAATAAAAGGAGTCAGTTTTCGAAAGTTAGTCCGGTGAGGTAACCCACGTTGCACTAATTTTATTTCCGTGGCGAAAACTGAACTTTGGACAATTTTTATTAACGAGTATAGGGCGTTACGCCATTCGACGCAAGTCAATGGACCCACTCGTTTTGAAGTAGGATTCTTCAAATTATGAACAAATCGAAGACAGTATCCGTGGACCTTCACGAGCTTGTGAAGGGAACTATATTTTAACATGAAATCTGTCGCATCTACATCACAAGAAACCTTGTTCACGTGGGCAGTAGAAATCACGTCCTCCTCAGGATCCGGAGAAACCGTTTTTCGCGCAACGGTATCTTCGGATGGCCAGGTATCTGGCGCTTGCTTGAGCCAAGCTGGACCCCACCAAAGAGGATGTGAGCCAAGCTCCGAGGGCATCAAACCTCGGGAGGCAGCGTCTGCAGGATTCATTGAAGATGGTACATGTCTCCAGAAAGAAGGAGACGTGTTCGCTAATATTTGAGAAACTCGGTTTCCCTCAAACATTTTGAGCTGATAAACAGGTGTGCGAATCCATGACAATGCAATGCTCGAGTCAGACCAGATTACAATGTCGTGGGCAACATTAATCAGTCCTGAAGAATGTTTGGCAAGTTTAGACGCTAGCAGGGCTCCACAAAGTTCCAGCCTCGGAATTGTCATTTTTGTCTGTAACGGCGAAACTTTACTCTTTGATAAGAGTAAGTGGACCTCCACTTCACCATTGATCCTCTCGACACGAAGGTAAACCACTGCAGCGTAACCTTTGAGGGACGCATCTGAAAATGCGTGAAGAGAAAATTTATTGCCATCAGTAGGCAAGACAAATCTGCTTAATTTAATGTCAGATAAGCTATGGAACTCCCCTATAAAAGAAAGCCACTGAGCCTGTTCATCATCAGGTAAGGGGTCGTCCCAGCCGATCCCTAAAAGCCACAACCGTTGCATGAAAGCCTTGGCCGAGAATACAATTGGCATCAACCAGCCACAAGGGTCATATATGCAAGCTATGTTAGCAAGCACGGCACGTTTAGTCATTCCTGTGTTGGAAATTCTGCTATGATACATGAACACATCAGATGTAGGGTTCCATTTTACACCGAGCACCTTTACAGACCCTTCATTTTGAGGATCAAATGACAATGGTCCTTCACGGACGTCGTCAGGCAAATCAGTCAAAAATTCATTGCTATTACTCGACCACTTTCGCAATTCGAAACACCCTTGACCAAGGACGTCGATCAGTTCAGCTCTCACCTTTCGAGCTGTGTCAAGATCAGGAGCTCCCGTCACTATGTCATCAACAAAAATTTGATCTGACAAAATTTGACTAGCGACAGGGTGTGAGGTCTTGGTCTCCTCTGCCAATTTCCAGATACACCTCATAGCGAGGAACGGACTTGAGGAGACTCCGAAAGTGACCGTCCTCAAACGAAATTCTCTAATGGGATCATCAGTGTGTTGACGCCAGAGAATTCTTTGATAGTCACGATCGTCCGGGTGCACAAGTACTTGTCTGTACATACCCTTGATGTCACAAGTGAATGCGACAGGCTGAAGACGAAAACGTGTGAGTATGTCTACTATGTTACGCTGAAGTTTGGGACCAACGTGCAGAACGTTGTTCAAAGACACGCCCGTAGAAGAGGGCATAGACGCATCAAAGACTGGCCTACACTTTGTAGTGGAAGAAGACTCTTTTATCACAGCATGGTGGCTAAGGTAATATTTACCACTACCCGGAGGGTCAAAGACAGGCTCCATATGATTCTCGTCCAGATATTCTTGAAACACCTTACTATAGTCTGCCTTGAGTTTAGGATCTCTTTTAAATCTCCTCTCAAGACTTAAAAGTCTCCGGGCGGCCAATTCACGACTATCACCCAACTCACTTTGGTTTCCCTTGAAGGGTAGACGGACAATAAAACGGTTTTCATTATCCCGCGAAACATTATTTAAAAAATGATCCTCAATAATTTGATCATTGGGATCAGGAAGTACAGATTCGGGAATTTGTTCAATTTCCCAGAATCTAGTCAGACAATCATCTAATGCCACATGATGAGATGACAGATGAGGAACCGAATTGGTAGTCTGCAGGGATTTACCAATTATTACCCAACCAAAAATGGTTCGGTAAGCCGCCGGTAAGTCAGTGGAAGGCCACACCTTCTCACCGCAGAAAATGTCATTGTAGACATCACTGCCTAATAAAATGTCTATAGGCCTAGACAGGAAAAAATCATTATCAGCCAATTGCAGGCCCTGATAATTTGATTTTATGTCCGCAGACAGAGAGACACTGGGCAAGTCGCCAGTAGCATACTTCAAAATGACAGCCGAAACAGTTAGCAACGGCTTGTCAGAAGTCATGGACTTCAAAAACACATTGGTCATTCCATGAGACCGATGAGGCACACTCGGCCCTACACCATAGATAGACACAGGTTGATGGTTATGTTTAAGTTGAAGTCTTTGAACACACTCCTCAGAGATTATTGAACATTCTGCGCCTGGATCAATAAACAAGCGAACAGGTTGGAAATGTCCATCACCATTCCCAGCAAGACCCATGGCCGTAGCTAACAGGATATTTGGCAAATTTGGCTTAGTATCCTTTACCATGAACGACTTCATTGTAGCATTATTAACACTAGTAACGCTATTAGGTTCTTGTTCACCTTCTGGATATGAAGGCTCAACCATTTCAGCCACGACAACAGCTGACTTCACCGCAGGTGGAGTGCCATCAGGTTGTGTCGAAGACGGACAGATCAAAGTGTGGTGTTTAGCCCGACACAACTTACATTTATGTAATGAACTACACTCATGATATTTGTGTGTACCAAAACAATTGAAACACAAATTTTTAGATTTCAGAAAATCTCTACGCTGATCAAGATTCAAAGCCTTGAATTTATTGCACATATACATGTAATGATCCAAATTACAATATCGACAATTTGTTTCCTTATTGCTCTCTTGGACATGCATTACCATTTTAGTATTGCGATGAGGCGGTGTCTTGACAACAGGTTGTTTAGGTGAGCCGCTAACTGTTGCCTTCAAAGCAATAGACATTTCTAAGGCCTTACATTGATATTCCAAGAAAGCAATAAGTTCCGAATATTTAGGAATATCCGATCCAGACAAACTTAATTCAAATTTACTGCGCAACTCCATAGGCAGTTTTTTCAATAAGACATGAAGTAGTACAAACGACCACTCATCAGGTTTAAATTTCAAGGCTCGAAGCGCAGCTAAGTGTTCGTTAAAAGTGTTCAAGAAAGATCTCAAGTCAGACCTCAAATTCACAACAGCAGGAAGTGACATGATAGCTTCTAAATGCGTATCGGCAATAAGTCTTATATTGGAAAATCGGTTCTCCAATAATGTCAGAGCAACACCATAGTTTTGATCAGTAAGCGGCAAGTGCTTGACTAAATCAAGAGGTTCACCTGATAAACATGATATCAGATAATGTAATTTTCTCACAGGTTTGATGGTAGCACTCTCGTCAATTATACTTTTGAAAATATTTATAAAATTTGTCCAATTAGTGACATCTCCTGTAAATGATGGAAGCGAAATGCGCGGCAGAGGAATATCAGGCATGCAGAACTGAGAATTAACTACGTTCGAAGACACAACCGGAAACAATTGTGCGTAAATGACACTTACATTATTCAGTTTTGCGTCATAGTCTAAAAACTCTTGCAGGTGTTTGTCCGGATCAAAACCGGCACGCTTCCCGGCTTCCACCGACACATAAGCGTCTTTGTACTCGTTCTTAGTTTGCACAAGATCACTGCAGCGAGTTTTAAACTCGATAAGTTTTGTATTGTCTTGTACAGCAGACTCCGCGGCATTGCACAATAAATCAATTTGAAGTTTGGCTAACTTGTAACGTATTTCAGCACTCATTTTTCACAACACCGCGTACTCCTTCAAAACAGTAACACAAACCACAAAATAATAAAGCTACGGGCTTTATTATGTAAACAAAAGTAATCACAACTCGAATGAAAGTTAGTTTTAACCTCAAAAAATTAACGTGACACTGACAGGACAGGAATCGAATGACACTTCACTTCGTTCAAGTCGTTCACGAGCATAGACTAAATATAAGGTATGTTTGCACTGTACTCAAACTGAACGGAACGGGAATGATTTTAAAAAACGCTCAAACTGATTGTGAACGTGTATACTAGCCTTATCTTGCTACCACCACTGATGAAAAATAAATGTGATTCCACCTTCAAAATTTTTTAAAAACCGTACGACTAAAATGCAAAGCAAATAAATTAAACGTATAAAGACGTATTTCTTTAAACGTTTAAGACTATGTATGATACATATAATACGTTACACGTAGGCAAAAACACTAATTACTTTCGTAAGAATAATGCAATACATGCAGTCACTTTCAATAAAATATCAACAAACTGAGGACAGACAATTACTTTCAATGTTTAAAGTACGACAAATGCAAACTTGCAGACATAAATGTACCAAGTACAGACAGTAAATTAATTACGACTAATGCAATCTTGCAGACAATTGACTTTACTAGGACAATTAATGGCCGACTGTATGAAATGAAACTATTCAGTATGATTATGTCCGGTTCTACAGATTTAAAGATCCTGCTCGAATGGACCAAAAAATATGTTAGTAACAGAATAATTAAAAGACAAAGTGGGCTCGACGAATAAAAGGGAATTTAAGGAACAGTACCTGGTCTATGAGAATATTTACTTGCAATCCCACGGAGAGCGGGCCCGCTGAACTTGTAATAATCTTCTTTCTCATAAAGTCTGTCACTGTCGGTATAACTATGATGCGGAAGGCAGAAGAGTCTGGTATTTTTTACTTTAAACAAATTAATTCCAAGGGGACGCGTTGTCGGCCATTACCGCCATTGTCGAAAGTAAGTAAGTTTTTTTAAATCTAAAAGTGACTGAATGTAGTTTCGAATCACGGATATCCGGTAAAAAGAAAGAATGAAATTTAAAGTACAATGTTGCTAGAACAAATAATAAATTCCTAAACACGTGTGTGTGTGTGTGTACACGAAAAATATGTCATCAAGTTGGGGATACCAATTAATATCCAAAGTTACTACAATTTCTACCATATTCAATTTAATGTTTTTTTTGTTATGCACATGCTTGGTTTAATCAGTTAATAATATTGACATCATAATGATTAACAAATTATTTAAAAGATATCGGAACTGTAATCGGAATATAGCACTAAAATAGTATATGAAGGTAATTACTTTCAGTAGTATATTGATATAAATACTGCCACAATGGTATCTTTTTTACATTGGCAACATGTGCGAGTGAGACACGGGGCTCTGGTTTTCTATCTCATGTGGACCGTTTTCTCTAGTCTGGTACGAACAACTTTCTGGCTCGGTGATAAGGTTCAATTTAGTATGACAAAAAAAGTGACAGTTCGCTCCCGATTAATATATAACTTCCTGGTCAGGTGTCGAAGCAATTAACCAATCATTCATAGATGTTTACAAAAGAAATATAGCAATACGTTTCTGAAGCAATATTCAGCGTTTTAGTATACGTAAATATAGGTAAAGTAGGTATACCTTATTTGTATAAAAAATAATACAAGTCGACCGTCGACTGGTCTGGCCTAGTGGGTAGTGACCCTGCCTGTGAAGCCAATGGTCTGGGTTTGAATCCCGATAAAAGCATTTACCTATTTGTGCGATGAGCATAGACTGATTTTTGTTCCTGAGTCATGGATGTTTTCTATTTGTATATTATTGACCGAAGCGTAGCGAAGGTCTAAGTTTTGACTCGGGCATTTTGCTTTTATATGTCCGGATGTTCTCCTCTACAGGCCACAATTCTCAACCGATTCTCGTGAAATTTTGTGACCAGATTCTATGAGTAAATTTTTTTTTGTCAATCCGGTTTTTGAAAATTTTTAAATGGAGGAGTCGTGATACCTCGCTCTTAAACAAATAGTCCTATCTATCTCATAAGAGTATTTTTTACGGTTTACTAACGAATGGGCCAAAATCGTTTCCCAAACTATGTTTCCCAAATTATCATTTCCCAAAAAAATGTTTGGCAAAACAACTTATCGCAAATTTTCAGTTAGCAATAATCTTTTTTGGCAAGTTATTGTTTAGCAAATAATTACTTGGACAAGTTTCATTTTACCAAATATTATTTAGTCAAATGTATCATTATTCATTAAGCATAACTTACATGTCCCAAAATATTGCATGGCATACAATTTACATACCAATAAAGTGGAGGCTGCAGAATTTTATTTGTCTAGTATTTAACTGATCATTACATATACATAGTAAAATGTAACGTCAAAAAAAAAACATTCTTACTGCCAAAAATATGTAGTAAATGATCACTAAAATTAAAACTCCATTTTAATGTAAAATGACAACCAAATTTGTTACATCTTGCTATTCTATTAAAGCAAATAACACCAAAGTAATCATTGTAACCCAAAAATAGTAAATAACCACCAATATTCAAACCACATTTTAGTTTAAAATGTCATGCAATTTTTTTACATCTCGTTATTCTATTAAATTAATTAATCCACTTCGATGACCTTTTTTTAGTACATAGAATTTCGTTTCTGTAAGGACCGCAGTTCTAACCTAACCTAACCCACTTTTCTAATAGCATTTCGATTCTGTGAGGGTGACAGTTCTAACCTAACCTAACCCACTTTTCTGATAGCGGTTCCGTTTTGTGAGGATCGCAGTTCAAACCTAACCCAACCCACCCAAATTACGTAGAATTTAACGTACAGTCAGCAGCAGATATACCTGAGCGGGCAAGGTGTCCAAGAAAACATATACACTTCAATCGTCACAAAAATAAGGACATCTTAGTTGTCATTTTCACTTAGGCTTTCAGTTCGTCACATATACCTTAACTTCTGTGTTTTTCTTTAACACATACACCCTTATTTAATCACAATGACAATAACGGTTAGAATGTCAGTGGTAACTAAGCGCTCAAATTCAAGCTGCTGCCATTAATACCTACACGCACTGCAAATCACGTACGTCAGCAGCCAGGGTGCCACCAGTTGCTAAGCAGTTGTTATTTCAATGGTAACTAAGCATCAACATTTTATCTGTTTAACTTTAAAATAAATACTGTAGCACTACGAATTGACACCTCCTTTCTTAAAGAAGTATTTTATCGTTAAGTGTCAAACTTAGACAATAAATAAGTAGGTTCTACTAGAATGATCGGTTTTTTATTTTAACTGTCATATGCGGCTGTTCTTCCAAACCGTAATAGAGCATATTATACAGAGAGTAAATCTAATACGGGCGATAAATTAAATCGGACATAGTATTCATTACTGTAATCATGAATTAAAAGGTTTTTTTGAGTTGCAGTTCATTACGACCCCATAATTAATTTTTTAAAAATTTCTCAGCAGCAATGTACTGTAAACATGGTTGCGGTACCGAAATGTCAAATGTTCATTAGCAATACAAAGCATTTACAAACTTACCTATCTGGAGGAACATTCACAATACATGTTATTAGCATTACACTGCGTTTAATGTTTTGTAGTTATTTTGGTAGATAAAAGTACTACTAGGCGTGTTAAAAGATATTAAATCTTATTTATTTATCATGTTTATCAACAAGAAACTGACTTCATTTTAATCAGTCACGATGACAGCACTTGACGTGATTATTTCTAATCTGAGCAATAGACAAGCACCTTTGATAGCACACCCTTTTTGAAAATTCATCTCAGTATCTCATAAGTGATTATTGTGTATTCATTTCGTATTTAATTTGCCTGATTTTTTATACCAGGATGGCAGAAAATAAGCATACGGCCCGCCTAATAGTTGTACAGTTATTACCAAAATTATTTCGAGAATTAACTAAACCGTCTAAACACCACAAAACTTGGTTGGTACATTGCGTGAAAACGTGGCAAACTCTTTGGTGGAATTTCAAGTTTCTTATTTTATGTCAACTCTGATTTGACAATGTCAGTCGTTCGATTCAAAAGTAATCGTATGTTATAAAAATGCCTCGTTTAACAATTTTTACTGCTCCTGAATTAATGGACATGATTTTAATTTACGGTGAAATACTACAAAATGGTCATCGAGTGCAAGCTATGTACAGAAAGCGATTCCCTCATCGGGTTGTACCAAGAAACGCTCGAGTAATTGTAAACGCGATACAGCGAGCTCGCGAAGGATTGCCCGTAACTGGAAGGGTGGAGGGGGCAAAACTAAACTCAGGTTTCTCAGAATTTGTATTGTTGTAAATTGTGTTTTAGCTGGTTTTCTTTAGGTAAGTATTTCATCAACTTCAGTACATTTCAGTTGTAATTTCAATGGATCGTTATTAAAATAAATGATTGCTTTAATAAGATTTTTTGATGTAATTTGATTTTAAACTAGGTAGTAATTTCGTCCGATAAAAAACATCATACTTATTGATTATTTACCCACTCGTGACAGTTAATGACATTACATACGCAATAGGAGTTTTTGAAAGTAACTGTCAACGAGCGTTTAACGTGAGTGTGTTTGCATTACATTGCGGGCTGAATTATTTTGTATGGACAAAATTATTGTTGCAACTTTAAGTAAATGTTATCTAATTACCTTTACTTTGTCCTATACTAACCACTGTTAAGAGATTCGCCCGTATTAGATTTACTCACTGTATATGTTAATATATTTATTTAGCCCGCTTATTGTACTAAAATATACTATACAGGGTGGCCCATTTAGATCGGCCAGTATGGGAAAATCTGATACTATAAGATATACACCGATCTCTTCTTAGGAACCATGTCATCGATTTTAGTAACACGAAAAACTGCATTCATACATTTTAAAAAAATGTGTACTCAGCTTGGGAATCGAACCCCGAACGTTTTGAAAAATAAAACTAAGACTATTTCTATTTAATATCGATTGTGTAGGTCTTAAGCTTAAATGTTACTATGAAATATGATGTCTGAAATTAATAAAATGCATTGTTTTCATATCCTTTAATTTAATTTAGTAAGTTTTCGAAGAGACCACCATTTTTAGGGTTCCGTAGCCAAATGGCAAAAAAACGGAACCCTTATAGATTCGTCATGTCTGCCTGTCTATCTGTCCGTCCGTATGTCACAGCCACTTTTTTCCGAAACTATAAGAACTATACTGTTGAAACTTGGTAAGTAGATGTATTCTGTGAACCGCTTTAAGAATTTCACACAAAAATAAAAAAAAAACAATAAATGTTGGGGGTTCCCCATACTTAGAACTGAAACTCAAAATTTTTTTTCATCATCACGTATAGGACGTGTGGGGTATCTATGGATAGGTCTTCAAAAATGATATGGAGGTTTCTAATATATATTTTTTTCTAAACACTTCCAAAGTGGTAAAATGTGTGTCCTTCCCTGTAATTTCTAAAATAAGAGAATGATAAAACTAAAAAAAATATATGATATACATTACTATGCAAACTTCCACCGAAAATTGGTTTGAACGAGATCTAGTAAGTAGTTTTTTTTAATACGTCATAAATCGTAAACCGCAATTTTATTGTAGCTTGCTGCTATGGAACCCTTCATGGGCGAGTCCGACTCGCACTTGGCCGCTTTTTTCCGCACAGGAGTAATCTAAGTAACGCCCACTGCGAGTTCAAACCTATTACAACGTTCTGATAGAAAGTCGTACATACGCTACATGTGACATAGCTTCAAAAATTATATAGCATAAAACCAAAAGACACAAATTATGAAATTAATAATAGATATGAAACCCAAAAAATATAAAAAGCTGTAATCTCTAGGTGCATACGACTGAGATTTGAACCCGCGGTCTCTGCTTTGAAAAGCAAACGCCTTTTACTGAGACCACAACGTGCCTTGACAGTTGGCTCTAAATTCCGCTTCAGTTAGCTTTCGCTATGTGTCATTCGTTTTGACGATTCTGTTAAAAGAAATAGTTTGCAGTAAGTTGACCGAGAGGCTCCTGTCAAATGGTTGAAGGATAAAACGTGAGATAGATGTATGTGATGACAAGACTGTACTGCTTTCGATGATTGTCAAAACGCTTTACCTGAAATTAGCATGGCTATCTTTCATTCAATATTCGACCATACTTGTATGCTTTAAAGTCTATTTTTCCATATTGTTCAGACATATTTGACACGTTGACCGCTTAGATACCATTGGTTTTTTGACAGCTAAGGTATCAATGACTTGTTGTAAGTGTAGAAATTAATGAATAGCGACTGTTAAGATATTTGTGACGTTAAGCGCTCACAAGTAAAATACTGCTATGACAGCCAACAACTTTTTGACAGTTTAAACGTTTACCTCTCTTTGAGCACCTGGAGTGTATAGTGACTTCTGCTGCTGACTGTACCTATTATAACATAACAAAAAGTACTTTAAATAGAGAAACTATTTGTCAAATTTGCGAAGTGACAATTTTGACCAAACATCTTTTTGGAATATAATATTAGACAATAAAAAACGTTTGCTAAATAAGTTTTTGTCCTAATAACATTTGACAAAGTAAAATCATGCCAAATGATAATTTGACCAAATAAATTATATGCGAAGTGTAACTTTGCTAAAGGTTCCTTTGGGAAATGAAACTATTGCGATAAGTTTGTTGGGAAGTGAAATTTGGCGAAATGTATTTGGCCGAAACGAAAGTACACCATTTTTTACACTTATTTACATAGTAAATGGCATAAAATGCAGAAAAATTGTATTGATGGTTTAGGCAATATTTAGATATTTAGTTTTTACTCGAAAATGAGTAGCGAAATTTCGTCAGCTTAGCTAATTGTAAGAACTATCATGGCGCATTTTGCGAACTCTCGCTTTTTTTTTGTTTGCACACAGAAAGTCTGGGTTCGATCCCCAGTGACACCTAACTTTTTGTACTTTTTTTCACTAAACTTCGTATTTTTTTTTATAAATTAAAAATTTCGTATTGTTGATTGATCAAACCGCTGTGTGGCGCTGTCATCGTGCACGGTCCCAATAAGCTATGCTCGCGAGGTCTACAGCTCACAGAGCCACTAGCATATTATCGTTGTTTAAGTACCCACAACACAAGCCTCTCACCGTGGAACTTAGTCAAATTGTGTAAAAAAGTCCCCATAATATTTATTTATATAAGTCAATCAGATTTTGTGTAAGAAAATCTACTTTCTTACTTACAGGTGTTTATAAAGGCGGAAAATCTTGTAAGGTACGTGCCTTTCTCGATTAGTTTTTCCAAGAATTCTCCCGTTGACACGTAATATGTAAGTCACATATTACATGTCGTCAGGAGAAAAAAGTCAACAGAAGGGATTAGCTGTGGCACATACGATAAATTGTTAAACAATATTTTTCATAATGTCGATATCCAGGAGAACAATGGGGACTACTTTTCTGGGTCATTCTCTGAGTATATGTCTGCGGTTGCGTCTAATTGCCACGATTCTTTTCATACATTTTGTATGGGTTGTGGCAATTAGACCACAGACATATTTTTTGAGAAGACCTTGAACAAAGAAGCGGTCCACTGTCCTCTTAATCCATGGAGCGCCCTACTGTCACACGTGTGATAGTAGTTAGTATAGGAGTTTCATACTACTGTGATACTGGGGCGCTCCACGGGTTAATTTACTCATCTCATAGCCATCTTTCGTCTTTTCGGGCTACACTTTACTCGCGCCGTTCGCGCTCCCATCAATTAAAAAATCCTGTTGTTCGATGTACGGTCAAGGAATTTAATTTCAGTCACAATGACAATAGGGTCAGGTTCCTAGCAAGTTTCATATTGATTGTCAATTTGTCACTGACAAAGTAAGGAATGGTACAGAAATTAAATTCATTGACTATAGCTCTGTTGCCGATGGCTATAGAAATGGTTCGAATGCGTCAGGAATATTCGTTCATTTATTCTAAACTAAAATGTACCGATGCAGGTAATTGGCAGGCCTGTCCGTGGCAGCGTAATGGAAGCGCCCAGTTTAGATAGCCAACCGAATTCTGGATTATACCTGAATAAACGGGTTTTGAAGAGGACGAAGCGAAACACTTTCGAAACATGTTCGGAACTCATACTAGTTAGCTATTATGAGTTCCGAAAATAACAAAACTTCCGTAAGACACAGACACAATTAAGAACGGGTCACTTACCCGTATTGAGTGTGTACTGTCTCTTCCGGAAATCGTTATTTCCAGATTGATATTTGCGAATGGTAAAAATTGCGAATGGCAAAAATCGCAATCTGGAAAAAACGATTTTCGGAAGAGACAGTACACACTTCGCGGATTACGTGAATCGAACCGGGTGTGTGTGTGTGATCGGGGTAGGGACACCGAGGTGAGTTTTGACAGAGGAGAGTTGTGACATTGTCGATTTGTTGGAACCTATATGTGAGTGACCCGTTCATAATATTATATTTAATGGTTGCGAAAATATTTCGAATTTTAACATAATTATTTCAAGAATAAATTCAAAATGGCGGTTCTTTTTTTTTCAAACTTTTAACTAAGTACGAATTTTTATTATGGTCACAGAATAAATAATTAGTACTAGGTAGGTACAGAAGACTCACTCTCTAACAAAACGCGTCTGTTACGATCAGGCGGTGTAGCACGGTCGCGTTATTATCCCTTGTCACCATGCCTGTCACGTTCTAACAAGTATGATAGTCCGAAAGGGACGCGCAATCGCGCATAGTGATAGTCGATAAGAATGGAACCGTGCTGCGCCCGCAGGACAGATATGGCCGCTAGATGACGACAGCGCCACGCGCGGCTTATGGCAAACCCCAAAATTGGGGCTGAACGGATGTACTTTTAGCTACGCGACGAAATCGCGGAGTGAGCCACGCCTGTTATGGTATAAGCTATTGTATATACGTATAGTAATAATGAAAATGAATTACATATTGAAATTACTTTTGTAATTACAGATTAAAGCATTAGAATACGTATCAATATTCTAATTGGAAATCAGAGATAATGCAGGTTTATATCGATTGAACATGCTCCAGTTCCGATGCAAATGAGAGTTACATGTAATAAACGTAGGGAAATATATTCTGAGCCTTGACCTATTTTACAATATAATATATATATATATATATATAATTACTTTTTATATTGACTTTTGACGTGACGATTGACTTTATATATATATATATATATATATATAATTATGTATGAGATATCACGTAGATAGTCACGAATGCTTTAAATACGTGCTTACGCAACTTAATTGAAAGCATGCTTTTGAATGTAAGCTTGCTCTGAGCTTGTCTGATAGGCAAAGGGAGAGAATATCACAACACTACGATTTAAAGGGATTCCCTTTCTACTTATACATAATTTAAATCATGATACAAGTACCTAAAAGCATGTATTAACTATGCTAATTAGAGGACTTGGGATTATGTACATTTCATAAAAGGTTAATTATTTGTAAGACGCAGAATACTCGGCGTCTGCCTTTACTCCGGGAGCTTAATTCAAATTTTACAACTTGTTACGGCTTTGATCTTATTTTGATGACGACCTTGAAGATCGCTCGCGCTGATTGGTGCATGTGGAATCGAGTGAAAGTCGTGCGTGAGATGCGCACTACCACGTTGACGTCGTATTAAAACCATAATATTATACTGTAACACGTTCGGATATCTACATCGGGCTCAAGGACCTCATGGTATCATTATGTAGGTATATTATGTACCAGCTAAGAAGTCCCAAGACGCACCGAAAACGCCTGGAAGAGCTATTGGTCAATGAAACACCTGATGAAGGGAGACCTACCTCTATCACTCAAGCCAAGCGTAGGCTCATGACTTCCAGTTCTCACCTACGGTGCTCAGAACTGGTCATTGACGGAAGCTCAGAAGTCCAAACTCGGGGTTTGCCAGAGAGCTATGGAGCGCGGCATATTAGGAAGGGATCAAGTCCGAAACACCACGCTGCGCTCTAAGACTGGAATAATGGACGTAGCTCGGAAAGCGGCTAAGTTAAAATGGGACTGGGCTGGTCATGTCTGCCGAATGCCGGACGAATTGTGGGCCAAGTTGACCACAGAGTGGGAGCCCCACGAGTCTAACCGGGGAGCCGGCAGGCCTCGTCGGCGATGGCGGGATTAACTTGGACTCCTTCTTGAGAGGCTGGCCAGATATTGCACTAAATAGAGACGAGTGGAGGAAGAGGGGGGAAGCCTTTGCCCAGTAGTGGGACACAGTGGGCTCTGAATAATAATAATAATAATAGATGCCTCTGTTTGCCCTTTTCTTGGCAACGTATCTGATGATTTTACACCCTCTTTTTTTTTATTTGTAGGTAGGTATATTTCTTGGCCTACTATGGCAAGCTTTATATTTTACAGTATTTATTTGCTCTGATAGAGATGCGCAGTTTTAAAAATATATAATTTATTGTTGTACAATTTTAACACGTATTACCGCTTTCAGGGCATATTATCTACTCAATCTACTGAATAAGTACGTCGAAGTATGTATACGTCGTTTAGACGTCAACTACCTATTTGGATGTTGTTTTGTATTTGATTTATCTAAATATGTATTTTTATTTATTTTAGATGTGTCCAATCGGTTCTGCGAGTTAGGAGACTTACCGTGCACGTATAATGTGACAGGTATGAATAAAAATTGTTTATAGACGGGGGTTCGAATCAATCATCTATATACCTCATTTTTTTAGCATGAGAAAAATTCTTCAGAAGCGTTTTTAGGGGTCATCCATTAATTACATCACACGTTTAGGGGGAGGGAGGGGGTCAAGAAAATGTGACATATTGTGACATGGGGGAGGGGGGAGACACAAACTTTGTGACGTCACTTTAACTTCATCAGTAACCGAAAATTTATTTAAATTATTTTATTCACTGTACATTTAAATAACAAGTTTTTAAAACGATAATCGTTTTTATTCGTTTAATTTGCTTTCCTAAACAGTTTTGGGTTATAAAATTACTAATATTTATATCGTCAAAAATATTTTGATAAAATATTATTAATAATAGACTTAATTCGATTTGGCGATTTCGTAGAAAAAATGTGACGTCACACTAGGGGGGGAGAGGTTTGCCAAATGTGACCAAGTGTGACAAGGAGGGGGGAGGGGTCAAAAAACCTAGAAATTCGTGTGACGTAATTAATGGATGACCCCTTATCAGGCTTTTTCATTGTTCATAAAAATGAAATTATCTAATGTAACATGGTCAATATACTTATAATTTACTTCAAAGATTACCGCAAAGTAGGCCCAATTTGGAACCACTAGCTTACTTCTGCAAAGTTCTTTCTAATGCTAAATAAAACGCAAGTGCTGGATTTGGAGACCAAATCAAACTTACGTGACATTAAAATGATATTTTTCCGTAGGTACGTTATATTGGCGCGAACGAGACGAACGAGTGACTGACATAATTTAGATATCATTTTGATGACACAAAATAAGTGTGAATTGGCCTCATGTGTACAGACACATTGCGGCTGAGCCCCAATTTCCACAGCCAGAACTCGGAACCGGCATTGAAATACCTACCTGTTAATATCGTTCCGTTATGTTATTTCATCCATTCCAAGACCGGTTAATTGATGGAAGGCGAAACAAAAAACATCGATCGCTTTCCTTACCGGTAAGAAAATGGAACTATATTTTATGGTTCGCGGGGAACGAAGACTTCACACCCGGGTCCATGTCCACGTGGACCACTGGAATTTCCTGCATTCAACGAGCATTAGTAATGAACTATGAATAAATTTAAAGGGCCATCACAATAGATTACTGCTTGGTCGACGAAGCACTCAAAGGCCCAAAACACCCGAATAATAATAATCCTCTTAACAATAGTCTGTGTTTATAGTGTACGGCAAAAGAGTACCCTGCGACCCGCCCTGCTATGTCGAGTGCCGCGATAAGCGCTACGCTATAAGTATAAATACCCTGCCGTTCCATGCTTCGGACTACCCTAAACTCGATACGTGAGTACCATTCTTTTTTTATACCGGGTGTGGCCTGTAATATGAGCAAAAAATTTAACTGTAGGCTGTACTCCTCATACTGATCAACATTTGTTCAGCGACTTTTGAAAATAACTTGTACTTTCATTTTTATTACACTTTAAAGGTTATAGAAAGACGCAATGTAAGTATTGCGAATTTTGTTATGTTTAAGGCTTGACAAGCAACGTCAATCACAATGATATGGCGTGGCGATGGCGTCCATTGAAGATAATATTTATTTTGTATGAAAGATAGGGAGTCTAAATACTTCATAATTTTTAAAAGTTGTTAAACAAAAGTGTCACCGTTTGAGGAGTACAATCTATGTTTTAATTATTTGCTCATATTACAGGCCACACCCGGTATATTATATTTATTATAGGTATGCGCTGGTGAACTAGCGGTAAGAGCGTGCGTTTCAATCCGCCGAGTTCCGGAGTATTTAAAACCCCGGCTCGTCAATGAGTTTTTCGGAACTTACGTACGAAATATCGTTAGATATTTCCCAGTGGCTTTTCGGTGAAGAGAAACATCGTGAGGAAATTGGACTAATCCTATTAACGCCTAGTTACCTTCTGGGTTGGAAAGTCTGATAGCAATCGCTTTCGTAAATACTAATGCCTACCTATATCTAAGTGAATTCTTGAGATTAGTTCCTAAGCAGACCCTAGGCTCCCATGAGCCGTGGCAAAAAGCCGGGACAACGCGAGGAAGATGATGATAAGCTTACGCACACCGACCTAGTCCGACAGTAAGCTCACTGCCGTATTCGAACTTCAAGATATTCACAAGAGACGACACGTACTAGATCCATTCTAGATACGTTATAGTTTAGATATCAACTAGTTCTCTTTTGCAGCGCAATTCGGGCAACCAATGTCACTTTTACGTTAGATATCTTACTCAGATATCTATTAGATGTGAATTAATTATTAATTACAGTGAGACGCCTCATTCTGTTCTCGTATGTTTCTTTTCTCTTAATGAATGTATTAATTATACAGGATATTGACTCTTGGAGACCCTATACATCTCTAAGGATAACTTGATAAACTATATAATCTTATAGTTCTGACACCTAGAGACATTTACACCTCTAAATATTATAGATTTTTTTGTGTGTTTTTTTATCTGTATTTTGTATGTAATTCGACATTAAGAGACCATATACATCTCTTAGTAATTGTAATACGTTAGATTGAATTGTTAGTTTTATTTTATAAAATTGTTGATGTTATTATTTTTGCTTTTATGTAAATTCAATGTTGACGTGTAAAAGTGCCCTTGTGGCCTATTTGCTGAATAAATGTTGATGTTTGATGTTTGATTGGATCTCTAAGTCATATCCTGTGGAAATCGTTCAAGAGTATCTCCAGAATCGCGCAAATGTCAAATTTGACAGGTTAGATCTTAAACATGTTGTTATCGTATTTTGGTGATGTCTAAAAGATGTCTAATAGATATCTATTTCAAAATCCGAATCGGGCCCTCAATATTGTGGACTTTGAGTTGTGAATAGATTACCTACAAATCCTACAATATTATAATTTTACCGTAAAAACCTGTTTACCCAAGTTAAAACTAGTTTCCCGTATCGCCTCAGAGAAAACGCTTATTCACTAGTTAAAACTAGTTTTCCATAAGGTCTTTAACTGGGCCTTGATGAAAAATAGTTATGATAAATTTTTCCAAAAGTTCAATGTAAACTAAAAGCAAAAGAAAAACAGTATGACTTCATTTCTTTATTCAATAGTTATCAAACTCATTAATTAAAAGCATTCAGCCAACGAATGCAAATTGCTTTAAAATGAGATTTTAACACCAAACCGCGTATTCTGTACATTTGTATAGTCTTATTACAAATTCTAATTTCCTGCGTTGAATGAAGAGTTATTAGGATTCTGTTCAAGAGGCCAATTCTGTTCCAATTTTATTATGTTACATGGTTTTGACGGCCTATCCCAAACTGCCGGCCCAGTCAAGGTTACAATCGCTATCGCTTCGACAACGAAACCCTTTATGTCTTTTTATCACTCTTCCATATTAGTGCAACAGTGACAGTTGCGTTTCGATCGCTACGGACCGTAAGCGATTGGCATTTTGGCTACGCGGCCAGGTCGGTAGTGACCCTGCCTACGAAGCAGGAAGGAGGGGTTTAAATCCTGGTAAAGTAAATATTTTGGTTCATTTATCGAAAATATTTGTTCCTGGGTTTTGGATGTTTTATATGTAATTATCTAAGTATGTATTTATATATAACTATATTTATAACTTACATTAACGTCGCCACATTACCCACAAATAAGCCTTATTGAATTTACTGTGAGGTACTAGATCAATGTGTGCATTATTTTTATTTTGCTGATATCCAAATGATGCCATCTAGGGCCAGGTTGCACCAACCAAAATTTTTGTGAAACCCGGGTGGGTAAAGGAGCGTACTGATTACCAGTTCACCGGACGATATCGGCCTGTCAAACTAGAACAAAATTTTGACAGCTCCGAACAACTGACAGGCTGATATCGTCCGGCGAACTGGTAATCTGTGGGCCCCTTTATTGTTGCACGCGAGATGCTTGACGATACGAGTCCAGGTCGTATCAAAATGAAGTGAAGAACTAAAAATTTAAATAGAATAGGCCTCTTGAACATAATTCGTATAATAATTCTTCATTAAACAAATATAACGAAACAACATCAATTTTGACATTTACTGCAGCAGTAACGTCGAAGCTATAAAGCAGGCCACTGACGAGCCTTCCAAATGGATGCGCCGTTACAATGGATTCATCCAAATGGACGGCATCCTAATATTAAACATTGTACGTTTTTGACATTCACGGACCGATTTTGGATTGCAGCCACGCTATTTGGACAGTTGGAAGGCTCGTCAGTGGCCACCTTAAGAGCCGTGAGAGTTCATTGACTTCTATCCATCGTAACCTAAAAATTATGACAATTTATTCGATATATTTTTATTATTTATTAAGTTACATCGAGGTAAATAGATCTCCTTTGAAATTTTAAATGAATATTTCAGAGAAATGTTATTACTTAGCGTTCCTGCGTTATTACCTACATATTTTTACACGACTGCCCAAACAAAAAGAGTGTATTGTTTTCAGCGTTCATGTTTGTATGTATATATGTATGTGAGTTTCTTTATTCCACCATAACTTCTGAATGCCTTAACCGATTTAGATGTATGATACATCATTAGAATCCTTACGTCATCCCGACTAACATAGGCTACGACTACTACTGTGACGTTATTATAAAACCAATATGGTGGACGTAATACACACAATTGCGTCACGTTTAGAAAAAAAAATCTTGCAATCCTATCGAGTGGGGTCTCAAAATGAAGGGCCTTGAAAGACGATTTAAAATATATATGCAGCATACGCGTTTAAGTATTATTTTGGTTAAATAAGGATTTACAAAATGTGCTAAGAAAAATAAATCCTTCTATCTAATTTAGTGAGCTATCAAATGAAAGGGTATTGACTGCTGATCATAAAAATATATACAAATCATCCATATGATTTGTATATATTTTTATAAGGTAAAAGGAACTAAACACAAACATGTTCTAAATCGCCCTATTGAAATCTAAACCTGTGAACTTCGATTTAAGCGATAGGGTTTGAATAATTTATGGCTTATTGCATTCTTATTCTTATATTTCTTGTGAATAAAATTGTACTTGACTACTAATTCAACCCGACTGTAAAAAAAACAGATTTTGATTTAACACGTGCGTAGTAGTTTAACACGTACAAGTACATACCAACCTCAATCATTTCTTCTTAACTTTAGTACTAAACTAATTTTCATAATAGTAAGAAGTATTTAAGTGACAATTATTATACATATTATGTCTTTCTATACTTGTATAGGTCGACTGTAACAATAGAAGTGTATTGTCATTCTATGTCTGAACACCAAATTAAAGGCGCACCAAAGGTAAACTTCCAAAACCGGGCGCCTTCGGCGCCCTCATACTAAGAGTGTCGGGCGTAGCCCGACGTACGTGGTGCGCTGTACGCGTTTCAAAACCGGGCGCCCTCATCCTAAAAGAGTCGGGCGTAGCCCGACGTACAAGACACGCTGTACGCGTTCCAAAGCCGGGTGCCTTTGGCGCCCTCATACTTAAATCGTGGCGTACGTGGCGCGCCGTACGCGTTGCAAAACCGGGTGCCGAACATACTAAGAGTGTCGGGCGTAGATAGCCTGACGTACGTGGCGCGCTGCACGCGGTCCAAAGCCAGGTGCCTTCGACTTTCTCATACTAAAAGAGTCGAACGTAGCCCAACGTACGTGGCGCGCTGCACGCGGTCCAAAATTATGAGTCTTTATTGTGGACCTTCAAACCCTCATGGCCATTATAATTAAAAACTTCTACTTCTTTCTAAGTTATATTTAAAAATGACGAATATCCCAAATTGTGAACACATCCACATATTGTCCACAGAAAAGAAGCCCGGACGTATTCCGGAACGGTGAGCTTAATTAAAAGGTCCCAGTTCCAGAAGCTAATATCCACATAAAAAAAAACTTCGTGGACAAACTATATGGCCGGGAGAAATCTATATACCTACCTTAAATCATAGTTTTATACTTAGTTTTTTTCACTAAAATGTTTAAAATAAAATAATTAATTAAAAAATTAAAAACACGACTGCTGCATGCATTTTAAAGCGAACTGAAAAGCTAAAAATAATGTTCATATGTTAGTTACATAACTTTATGAATCTAAATTGGAATGTAAATATAAACTCACGGTCATTCACAGTAAATACTAAGGGTTATGCTCATTTATGACCGTGAATGTAGGTACGTGTACATTTAATTTCTATTGCAGTCGGGGGACCTATTGAATGAGATGCACTTAGGCACACCAAGGTCCCCCGATTGTAATTGAAATTAAATGTACACGTACCTACAGTCACGGTCATAAATGAGCATAACCCTTAGTATTTACTGTGAATGACCGTGAGTTTATATTTACATTCCAATTTAGATTCATAAAGTTATGTAACTAACATATGAACATTATTTTTAGCTTTTCAGTTCGCTTTAAAATGCAGCAGTCGTGTTTTTAATTTTTTAATTAATTATTTTATTACCTACATATTTCCTGTTGGCTGTCAGTTCCTATAAACCCTCTTTTTATTTCTAATCTTGAAAATTCTCTTTGAGCTTAGAAATAAATACCCAACATGGAATATTTTAATTACCGTATTAACAGTAGTTTCTGCCCGCTACTTCGAAGCGTCGGATTTATTTGGAATTTGTGTGCTTAACTTCGAGCAACACGGAAGGGAGGCGGCATTCGCACTATTTCCCCTCTGCCGAGGTACAAGATTAGCGCGTCAATCTAATCTAGCGCGGGTAATAAAACTAGTTGCACTTGGATTTTTCACTAGACCGAGTCCAGACGCGCTCGTGAACACTGCTGCACAAAAATGCCTGTTTGCTCGGTTTTTTTTTATAATAATTTTTAAGAAAAAAAAACTGACTTCTATGGGGCCCGGTGAAAAATTATGGTAGATGGTGCACTATCTAGAAAAGGAGGTAAAACCAGTACTTTCTAGTAGCATTTCGTTTCCGTAAGGGTCGTAGTTCTAGCCTAACCTAACCCACTTCTCTGATTGCAGTTCGGTTCTGTGAGGATCGTAGTTCGAACCTAATCAAACCCACTTTTCTAGTAGCATTTCGTTTCTGTAAAGCCCGCAGTGCTAACCAAACCTAACCCACTTTTGTTTGATCTGTGAGGATCGCAGTTCAAACCTAGCCTAACCTACTTAACGGCGCATGCCGTGCGGTGTACGGGGGTATGAGCGGGAGAGGTTTGGCATCATCATACTATATACCTACATTTTATGGTAGGTAATCATAGCGGTTTATTTAGTTTAGGTATCATAGTGATTTTCCGGGTCAAGGTCCAGGTCTCTGAGTCCGAGTCCGGGTCTGAGTCTGGGTCCGAGTCCGGGTCCGAGTCCGGGTCCGAGTCCGGGTCCGAGTCCGGGTCAGAGTCCGGGTCCGAGTCCGGGTCCGAGTCCGGGTCCAAGTCCGAGTCCGAGTCCAGGTCTGGTTCCGATCCGGGTACGAGTCCGGGTCCCAGTCCATGTCAAAATCGAAATTCGAAATCACCAAACGTGTACTATGCGTCGCTGAAGAGTTCTGTTCTGATCATCATCAGCAGTTCCACTTCATCAAATGCGACAGTTTTTAATGTAAATGCTTGATTTTATGATGAAAATACAGCAAATTCTATACGTATGCCTTTAAGATTTGAGGAGTTCCCTCGATTCCTTATGGATTCCATCATCAGAACTCGAACTTGACAGAAATGTGGCTTAAAAACTAAACTTGCTTAGCAAACATAACGAAGAGGACAAATCGCCAAACGTGAACTATGCGTCGTTGAAGAGTTCCGTTCTGATAATCATCAGCAGTTCCACTCCATCAAATGCGACAGTTTTGAATGAAAATGCTTGATTTTCTGATGAAAATACAAAAACCTCTATACGCATGCCTTAAAAATTTGAGGAGTTCCCTCGATTTCTCATGGATCCCATCATCAGAACTCAAGCTTGACAAAAATGTTGCTTAAAAACTTAACTTGCTTAACAAACATAAGGAAGAGGACAAATCGCCAAAGGTGAACTATGCGTCGTTGAAGAGTTCCGTTCTGATCATCATCAAATGTCACGTTTTTGAATGTATATATGCTTGATTTGTTGATAAAAACACAAAAATCACTATATGTATGCCTTTAAGATTTGAGGAGTTCCGTCGATTCCTCATGGATCCCATCATCAGAACTGGATTTTGACAAAAACGGGACTAATCTGTATGCATATACATGCAATCAAAAAAAGAATTTTTAAAATCGGTCCAGTAATGACGGAGATATGGAGTAACAAAAATAAAAAAAAATAAAAAAAAACACAACCGAATTGATAACCTCCTCCTTTGGGATTTGGAAGTTGGTTAAAAAGAGGTCGGGGACATCAAATTTACAAAAAGAAAGTGTTACATTTCACATGTAATATTTTTTTACATATCATACGTTAAATTACATTTAAATACAATTATTATATTTTAACTCAAGTAATTGTTGGATTTATCGATTTTGCTCGCTCAGTACAAATTGCGGATCGGTCGAGCGACAAATCCGACTTCTCATCTCTGAGAATACAATGACATACTTCAACGAAAATGTGTTAGTGTGCGTGTTGTGACACTAGTCACTCGTCCGTACACAAAAGAGATCGAGGTTTGCAAGATTTGTCTTTGACGTGTGTCATTTTCTATGTATTTGTGTCGTCATTACAGATTGGATTTTGTATGTAAGTGTGTGAGAAATGCGACTGTGTGCACCTTTCCCCCCGCGAAAAATGGCAGAAAGATTTGTACGGCGAGATATCGCTTGGGCCCCTCCCTTCCGACGTGTCGGAAGCCGGTGTTGCTCGAAGGTGCTTAATAACATACTTGTCATAATTATCAATGTTATCATGCGTTGCGTTGCGTATGACAAGTATGTTTCTAACCCGAGGGTGTGCGGTAGTTTTTGGCGAATGCGAGTTCTCAGTTTGGGGAGAACTACTAATAGTATGAAATTTAGTTCGTTAAACGTTTTCTTTTATCATTTCATTGATTCTATGATAGACACAAAACAGTAGGAAATTCCAGCTCACCCCGTAGTCAGGGTTAAGAGGGATACGAAATTGAGTGAGATGGGACAGTTGCTAGAATTTACACAAAATAGTAGGACATCTCTTGGAATAAAGTATTTACGTAACAATGTAATAACTCCAGCTGGCTGTCTCACTCTGACTCTGTCTCTGTCTGCCTGTGTGTCTATGCCGAAACGTCGGTAAACAATGGTAAAAAAATAAATTCACGACAGACCCGTCTATAAATGTGAGTTAATATGTGATAACTCTGGTCTAAAAATACCATCTCACACCCCTACGTTCCCTCCTCACCCCATTCATAACCCAACTGCCTTCGTAATCCCTACTCACCCTATTCCACGGTATACTATATTTACAGGAAAGATGTAAACGTGGAGCAACTCGCGTCAATCAAAGTGTATTTCGGCAAGTCTTCGTGCAGCTGCTACAAGCTGGCGCTGCTGATGGATGTCAACTACTTCATCGGTAAGAATCGGTGTTGCCTCTCTGTCGCACTTGTAAATTCGTACGGAAATGTGACAGGGAGACAACAAGTACAAGTCCAACGTGTTTCGCGGTAGACCCTCAGAGGACGGAGACGAAATTAGGTACCGGGTGCGTCCTTTAACATGAGCAAAAAATTAAACTGCAGGCTGTGCTCTTCAAACTAACAAAAACTAACAAAAATTTTTTCAGCTACTTTTAAAAATAATGAAGACTTTACACTTCGTATTTTTCATACTTAAATTAAATATTGCCTTCAATGTAGGTACGCCGTCAGCAGTGTAATTAACGTTGCATGTCATGCTTTTAACAAAACTAAATTCGCAATACATTGCTTCTTAAAATAAACTTTAGTGTGCTAAAAATAAAAATACAAGTTATTTTTAAAAGTCGCTTAACAAATGTTGGTCAGTTTGAGAAGTACAGCTTATAGTTTAAGCTTAAGGCACACGCGGTATAACGACGACGAAGTATCGATTCAAACGATTAATAGCTACATAAGGTATTACAATTAACTACCTACGTATATGATGTTGAATAAACTTTTTTTTTTCAGCGACTTACGGAGGCGTGCTCGGCTTGAGTTTTGGAGCATCATTAGTAACTGCAGCGGAATTAGTATATTTATTAGTGATTACGATCTCTGAAAAAATATATCTTATTAGAAAAAGGGGAAAGTTGAGAAACATAACTAAAGTATTTCCCAAACGCACATAAAGGTTGTCTTCTGGAGATAACAGGTTTTGGATAAAATAAAGTAAAAAAATATATATATGTAGTTAAAAAATATAATCATAATTCTATTTGCTTACGCTTACATAAGCGTTTATGAAATTACGCAAGTAATATCATCTTACACTACAAATACAGGAAAAAATGGTAAATCTATAAAATATAAAAAAAATAGAAATTAAAATATTAGTTAAATTTGTGGACGAGTTTGTCCGATTTTTGAAGAACATCATACTGTAGCCCGTCGAGAAAACCTCGATAATAATTAATAACATTACCTACTACATAATATTTATTTTATATTAAGGTCCATTGATTTACTAACCCTAC
Organism: Cydia fagiglandana; assembly: GCF_963556715.1. Classification (NCBI taxonomy): domain Eukaryota; kingdom Metazoa; phylum Arthropoda; class Insecta; order Lepidoptera; family Tortricidae; genus Cydia; species Cydia fagiglandana. The sequence goes on from NC_085938.1 coordinate 21,083,472, forward strand.
GTCTAGCTTTAATTCTGCAAATAATGAAATTCTTGAACTGAGCGATGTCACAAATTTTATGTAAAAAAAAGCAACGTCGATTATACCGCCCTCGTAATGAAATGTAAAAATTCCAGCCCACGCAAATAGTCCCAAAAGATGTCTGCTGTTGACATTTAATTAGTAACCTAACTACAGTTGGAATGACTTTTTCTACTAACCGAATTCATAACAAATAAAATTAGCATTTCGCCGTTTTACACACATTAATTTTTTGAGTGACGAAATCGAGCGATCAAAATTCAAAAATCACCCCCCTGACTTAAAATGATAAAATAAGTTCCTTGAAGATATATTATTTGCACTGATAAATGTTGTCGCTCGAAATGGCTTGACTATTTTTTTTTTCAATTAACACCTGGTTTTGCTTAAAACGTACTTCAACTTAACAATCATGATCCTACTATCCTACCTTTCGATTTCCGAATTTTCCTACTTTTCCGGGGTTGCGTTCTCGATAGCACTTATGTCAGTGCCAGACTGGTGGTAGTCACACTGAATGGGTTATCGTCCCGCAGGCACCCACCACTTTACACGCCATAAATCAATTACAGTACAGTCGCCATCATACCTATATATCGGAGCGGCCAAGGTGCTCACAAATATCTGAGCACGCCTCTATTGTCAAGGCGTTAGAGTGCATGTTCATATATTGTGAACACCTTGGCCGCTCCGATATATCTGATGGCGACTGTACCTATCTAACTGACTGTACCTATCTAACTAGACCGTAAAACACGCGCACTTAACTTTGATTTCAATTCCCGCCCTCTAACCAAATTAACTTTATTTTAATGTCAATCGAAAATGGATTTTAAGCCTTTGTAATAACTTGTAAGACACTTGCAGGACGATGTTTGTAAATGAGCCGTTTATTTACTGTAGTAATAAAGGAAGCATTAAAACAGAATGCAATTTTAACGACCAATGAAAAGTGAATGCAGAAAAAGCGGAGGTTTGCGACATACAGTCGTGATCAGATATATCGGAGCGGCCGAGGTGCTCATAAATATATCTGAATTCGCACTCTAACGCCATGACATAACGTCGGCCTAAATTGCAAACCTCGTAACTCCATTTCAAGAAAATTGGAAATTGCTACCTTGGACAGCAATACTTATAGTCGCAAACCCCGTAACTCCCCCGGAGGAGTTACGAGGTTTGCGATTTAGGCCGACGATAAGCGTGTTCAGATATTTCTGAGCACCTCGGCTACTCCGATTTAAATGGTGGCAACTGTACCGTCCGAGGGCAAGAAACGCGTTAAAAACCTGTTTGCAGTCAACTCGGGTTAAACCGAGTTCAATTTGCTGTTCACCCCTTAATTTAGTGCTTTACGAGTGGTATTGGATGTCGCATTCGTTCCATTATAAAAAATACTCCTTCTTAAAACAGTAGGTATAAGTAAATCGCGTCCTGCGGAGTAAGCATGGGAATGTTTCCAAAATTGCGAAATCTTGACATGAACACAAACATTTTGGAAACATCTTATATTTTAGTATGGGAATTAAAATTTTGACATGTAACATTGGTGTTATCAATAAATATTTGTATTTGTTTGTATCAAATTTTGTACCTACGCAAGTCGTAGGATTCATCATCCTACATAGGTATTAGATATGTAGTAAATAGAGTTAGACCAAGGAATGTCTGCAGAGATTTTGATAGCCCGCACAGTGCAAGTGTAATTTTAAGCTTCTATGAAATAATAATGTATTAATAACATTTGCACTGCGTGGGCTATCATAAATCAAAATCACTGCAGACTTTTCTTGGTCTAACTCTAGTTAGCTATTTCGTGATTTGGATTTGCATAGTTAGGTTGCGTCGTAAGCCATAGGAAAGAGATGCAACACAAATGCTTTGATTCACGAATGAGGGATGGATATATTTTTAGCCCGCGACTAGTAAGCGAGTACCTAGTAGTAAGTAAGTATTTTTAGTTCGCATAGTAAGAGGTGTATTGTATAAGATACAAACAGAGAAAAGGTAGCATGAAAGAGTGAAGTTTCAAAGGATCCATTCGCATTATTAATTAACAAACTGAATACAAGTTTTATAATTAACAAGTACTTTGTGCTACCTATCATCATCATGTCAATCTATTTATGTACTGAATGTAAATTGAATTTAATTAAAGAGAGATATAAAATATGCTTCAGTAAGATACACAATTAATAATTCGAGTTATCACTCAGACATGACTGTGCTGAGCATAAAAATAGAGAATATAAGTAGACTCATTTATTTCATAATTAAAATAATACATAAACTAAACATAAAACTAAACTTAAATACAAACAAATATAAACTAAATAAGTATAAAACAGGTGTCTACTTAAGCAAGTCCTGGGCTGCCCCCGACGCAAAGGTGCCCATAGAGAATTAAATAAAATTAAAGGGGTCCCTTTGTTTCCCATAAAGTTTTAAGTCATAATGTATTGTTTGCCATATTATCGTTAGTCATAAAACTGAAACCGTTAACTTTTCAGGATTTTCGTAAGGTTATGCCGTAGATGGGTTAGGTTAGGTTAGGTTTGTTTTATGGCAATCCTGAAAAGTTACGCGTTTCTGAGAAAAACCAATTATGACTAACGAAAATTCGGACAAACAATACATTATGACTTAAAACTATTTGGGAAACAATAGAGACCCAAAATTAAATCCTCACTAATATTAAAATATCCAAAAGTAACTCTGTCTGTAACATCTTCACGCTTAAGCCGTCGATTGTTGACTGTGCATAAATTATTTCACAGCATGCAAGATAATAAAGCAGTAGAAAATTATTGAAAATGAAAGCCGCAGTTCTAAGTATAATAAATAATTGACGGGTGCCAATAACTGATGATTGATAGGATTGAGCACAAAGGCCGCCGCAAACTTTTAGCTTATTGTTATGTTAAAGAAACTCTGAAGTTCCTTAATGAGTTTTCAGAATTAGGGCTCCTAACTTCTTAAGTACCCATATTTCAGGTTATCTAGAGCTAACAAAATACAAGAAGAACCATTATTGTTAAGCCGCGTAGGATGTTTGACATGTAGAACTTTATTCACAACTTTTTTTATTGCGGGATATTGTATTAATATTCATAGCTGCGAGCGGGGTATACCTAAATATTAATGGAGAAGGGATAATGTTGAGTAATATATCTCAGATAATTGTCAGTCATATGCTATGATATAGGGGCGTTTTAGGAAGTCAAAAAGGGGACCAAATACTGCGTCTTTGTATATTCCGTCGCTATCTTTAGAAGATAAAAGTCAGCATAACCTTTAAGTAAATTCTTCTGCCAAACCAACTCCACACTTTTAGCTAGCTCCTAGGGATTATAGTTGAAGTTTTTAAAGTACCCTTATACTTGCCAAGTCCCACCGCAATCCTGAAAAAGAACCGATAATCCTGACATGTCAGGGATAATTCTTAAACGTTCGGCAACTCTATACTTACCAGTACCTACTTCCAAATCTAGGAACAATATCATTACATTTTATCAAACAAAGTCCCCCCGCCGTGGTTGTCTATGTGTATGTATGTATGTTCGTGATAAACTCAAAAACTGCTGAACAGATTTTTCATGGCGTTTTTACCTATCAATAGAGTGATTTTTGAGGATGGTTTATAGGTGTATAATTTCAATTTGCTAGGGTTTTGTGTATCCCGTGCGGAGCCGGAGCGACTCGCTAGTATGATAGGTAATAAAATGCTAGTAATAAACTCGAAATGTAGGCTATAATCTCCTAAACGGTTTTAATAACAACGAGATTAGATTTTGGAATAAGTAAACCGAGACATTTTGGTTGGATGAGTACGTAAGTTCAATAATACATATATTACGAACGAAATGAAATAAAATATTTAATTCGGAAGTATATAAAGTAATGTGGATGGTACTACCTCAAGTACTCACTCAGTCAAGTAATATGTAATATAGCAACGTAATGTAACGTAAATTTCTGTACGTATTTACATTTAATTTAGTAATAAAATATTTTTTCCATTTCGCAACGTATTTACATTCTATATTTTATGCTTAATGCATCGTTCGGTTCCAAACTGTACAAGTAGTAATGCTGCAAAATTGCGGCACGACATTGCAGTCAAAAGTCAAACATCCGGGCAACAACATCGATTTTAACATATGCGTAATCCTCCAGTTGGCAATATTGCCGCGCTGCAATACTTTTTGCTGGAGTAATGCTGTCGCCTGCATTACTGTAGGAATCCGAACGGCACTTTAAAGTTACATTCGTCAACTAGATATCGGGTAGAGTTAAATTACGAAGAGGGACTCGGTTTTACTCACTCATTCTATGAATCTGCTTTGCAAATCAGAAAAGGCCATCAAAGAGTTCGCAAGATGCTATCTAAAAAACAATTCTTGGCAGAGTTTCAACCCATTTGGATCCTTTTAATCGCTTCTTATACGTATCAAGGGCACAGAATAAATAATAGTACTATGTACAGAAGATTCACTCTCTAACAAAACGAGTCTGTTACGATTAGGACAGATATGACCGCTAGGCATAGGCCATATGGCTAGCCACCAAAATTGGTGTGGGACGGGTGTACTTGTAGTCTAGCTACATGTTGCGACGCGACGAAATCGCGGAGTGAGCCACGCCAGTCGAGGGTCACCGTTTTAAGTCTTATTCAATAGAGCGTTTTCACAAAGCGTTGTTGGTGACGTATGTGGAATTCCACTTTGGGAAATATTTTAAATTATTTTATGGTGTAGCTAATTAGATAGTTTAATGTTTGAGGTGCATAAAAATACTAAATTTATTGAGATATATTAACAATTCCAGTAAATAATCGCAATTAATCTCGTGTCAGGCTAGGTCAAGGTTCCATTACGTCACTGATTTTGCGATTGATAAAAAAAATACAGGAAGGGTTAAAGTGTTTTAATTTTTATTCATAAAAATATAAACAAAAGAATCTTTCAAAAAAAAATATAAACGTCTTCTAAATAAAACAAAACAACCCCGTTTTTATCAAAAAACTTTCCCTTACGCTACTTTTCAGTACTTTTTACTATATATTATTGTCTACAGCTTGACAAATGACTAATATTTTAATGAAATATTAATAAATCTCTGATACATAAAAAAGTTAAATAACTTTTACAAATTAACATCTTAAAATCGTTAGAATATTGTATATAATATCTTAAGAAACATCACAGCCATAGCAGGACATATTAGGCCAGTCGGCCCAGTGGCGTAAGCTAGAACACAAAATGGCGTTTAGGAATTATAAGGCAATGTTCATACTGCTTTGCATTTTCAAAAAATAAAGTTAACTACCAGAATTATTTTATTTGTGACTTGTGACCACCTCCACAGCTCCGATGTTATGATGGTGACTGTACATCTTGTAATTTTACATTGTACAGTGGGTCTGACGAGGTTATAATACGCACACAATATATAAATTTATTACCTTTAGCAAATTAGCTTCGTTATGAAACGACCCTAACAATTCCATTACGTCACTTTTTATTTCCATTCACGCTATGGTGGCGTAATGGAGGTAACGTATTAACGACAACGCAACATTAAAATGTAAATTGCAAATTATCTATTAGATCTTCAATTGAATGTGTTATTTATTCGGAATAACGAATAAATAACAAGTTCAACAAATTAAAAAGTTTTAAGTAGAGGATTATCTTACCTTATTAAAATCAGGCGTCGTATTGGAAGTTTTGTTTTTGACTGAATGCCACGCGACCACTCTAAACTCATAATGCGCATCAACTGCCGTAGTTTTCAACAAAATGGCGGCTGCTATTGCCTTAAAATGTTGCCATAATTCAAAATCAGATCGTATTTGTTTAAAAAAATGTTGCTAAGCCTTTAAAACTGCGGTGGCGTAGTATGGAAATTCCGCTGTACGCTATTCTGCAGGACAGGACAAAATACGTTGTTTTTAATTAAATTTGTACTGTACTACTCGAGTTTAAGGTTTAGAATTGAGGATTAGTTTATTGTTGATCAGAAAAATAGCCGTTACTTTGAAATAGTCTTGGAATAATATTTTTTTCTTACTCTGATCTTTGCCTGGGTAGTATGGGACACGTCAAAATTGGACTACTTTTTTAAGGTTTTTCGGTTTTATTTAAAATTTTGCAATGCTAAATGCGTTATTTTAGGACCAATAAAAAGCCTAATGAGTTGTTTAATTGAAAAGTATAACATTTTATCATACGTCTGGGTAATATTCAAGAAAATAGCTAAGGAAGTCATGGGACACGACTTTTTCGTATGAACAACGATTTGTGAAAACGCCCAATAGGTATTGAATAAAAAGTAGATTAGCTTTTGTTATTGCTTTAATAGCTACTGCATGAAAGTTTTTCTCGTGAATTAAAGTCACCATTCACATTCTGAACTGTAATTGTAAAATATTTGCAGTGATAAGAAATAACAACTTAGGAGACGTATCAAATTATTTTAATAAATATTTAAGTTTAGTTTAGTTTATTTGATTTCTCAATACAATGTTCGTAGTTAATGTAAAAAAATACAGAAGCAACTTTAATTAAAATTACTTATCAAAGTCAAAGATAAATGTCGTTTTGTTTAGTTGTGTTTTAGTCACACTACTATATGTAATTAAGTACTTAAAAAATATACTTAGGTATATTACAAACTTAAATATATATGTCATATTAACTACATTAACTAATAACTAGAGCGTTATTCTAACTTAACAATTTGTTAAGCTATGATATTGTCATGATAAAACATATAGGTACACGACTCTCGGTGTATTGCGTCACATTGCGTGCACCAATCAGTGTTCATCAAGAAAAAACCAATCATCGGAAAATTGCCAGTTACTGTGTACGGCAGAAATATACTCAATGATCCTAATAAAAAAGGTATAAAACGACACTTATGGGATCACCTCGGTGTCTGCATCTGCCTGTCACAGGCGTTTTTATATTTAGGCAGCTACATACGTACATGATATTTTGGGATATTAAATTATCTTTTTCCCCCGCCTGTCAGTCCCGAAGATGAAGGAAGCGCGTTTTGACGCTTCATGCTCTGGCAAGTGTTGCGGTAAAATTTTAAAGTAAACAATACTATTTTGACCATGCTACATTAGATAATTATATTATTATTATTAAAAAGCTTGATAAAATCTGCACGCTTACATCTGTGGAGTTCTTTCTAATGGAAAAAACATTAATGGTAATTATTTCCGATTTCAGACGCTATTTTCATATACTACATACACACCATTAACATAATTTTGACATTGATTCAAATTTACAGTGTATTTTTTATCGTAAAATAAATAAAACGATCTATCATATTTTAGGCTTTTGTGCAAAATTTGTTACAAATTTTCAAAGTGAATTTTAAACCTACGTGATTATTTTCTATCGAGCGAAAGTCAAGAACTGGATTCGAATCGAAACAGTCCCTCAAGAAAGGCCTCAAGATTGCTTATTAAATGTATAGCAACCGTATCGTGATCCAAAAAAGCGCTACGACTTTTTTAAAACTCGTTTTCTAATCCTACTGCACCTTAAGTGTTTCAGCATTTTGTAGTAATAATGACAGAGACGACCTAATGAGGCGTCTTCAGTAAAATTATCTAATTTTCTAAGTTTGAACATTTCCTTTTTAAATTTAAACGCCACCTTGAAAGTGGTTCATTAATCACTGTCAGTGATTTATTAATGTTATCATTCAAGGAGACACCCCGTTTACCTAGAGGCTAATTCTGATTAACATTTTATATTTGGTACAACATTGAGTCAACTTATCACGCATCGTATGTGCATTGTAGATTCTAACAACTGCAACAACAACAACTGTTCAGCTGTTCAACTGTGCAGTGTGTTGTATGCAATGAACAGTTGTTGCAGGGACGTGCACTAAGTGCAAGCGAATTGCATTAAGGCGATATGATTCGACTCATCAACGAATCTGAGGGGGTGAGGTGCGCGGCAAACCGTGAAGCCCCGCCCGCGCGTCCCGATCCGCTCGACGAGCACGTGAGCGCGCGCTGTGCGCGGCGGCGATAGCAAACGGGTCACAGTATAAGGATCTTATGATGGCAGTATTTTAACCATACCGTGCAAGGGTCACGTTTTTATAGTTTTTATTGTATATGTATATATTTTTTGCATTACGTGTTTCTGATCATTATATTTAGAATTATTATTTTTACAGAGCCATGTGTACTTATTATTTAGTGATCGGTAACAACGTTTTAATTTAATGGCAGCGTAGTAGAATTAAAGTACCGAAAGGAAATAAACATTTTAAGGTGACGGTCAATTAAGGTAAGGTATTGTTCATATAAAGGTAAGGTATAGGTAGGTAGGTAGGTAGGTAGGTAAGGTAGGTAGGTAGGTAGGTAGGTAGGTAGGTAGGTAGGTAGGTAGGTAGGTAGGTAGGTAGGTAAGGTAGGTAGGTAGGTAGGTAGGTAGGTAGGTAGGTAGGTAGGTAGGTAGGTAGGTAGGTAGGTAGGTAGGTAGGTAAGTAGGTAGGTAGGTAGGTAGGTAGGTAGGTAGGTAAGGTAAGTAGGTAGGTAGGTAAGGTAGGTAGGTAGGTAGGTAGGTAGGTAGGTAGGTAGGTAAGGTAGGTAGGTAGGTAGGTAGAACCTTAATCAATCGGGGTGAGAGATTAGCATTTTACTCTTAAATACGACAACCTGATAAGAAAACGCAAACATAATCGAAGAGTTTGTATACTACATTGTAAAACACCGGTTGAGTAGAGAGTAATTTTTTTTTATATGACAAATGGTATTCGGTTTTTGAGTATCAAGGCATACCTAAATAAAGAACACTATTCAATAAATTTCAGCAAATCGCTTGAATACATCCCGAAAAACAATACATTAAAGAAAAATAATAATAAAATCATAAGTCAAAAACTGTCACTAGTAGGATGTTGATACTCAGCAAAAATATCCTTCATTATAAGAGGTACTCACAAAAAAAATAATTTAATTTTTTTTTTATCGGGCTTAGGGAAAACTCAGTTAAAGGTCAGATGGAGGAGCGGATGATGGAATTGAATTGATTGGCAGAGCTAGACAAAGATAAGTCTGCAACGATTTTGATTTGGTCTAACTTTTAACTTTTTTCATATTATGAAAAAGCCACATAGTGCTTTCGGTGGGGGGTGTTTAGTATTAATCCTTAATACCTACTGCTATACTGATTTACTTGAGGTAGCGAGGCTACTGGCCGGCGACACACAAGCAATGGTCTAAAAAGTAATAACTAACGGTGTCAGTGTCACCAAAACATCGCGACAGAAAGGATATCTGAATTCGCAAAATATACCATAAAACAGTGCCTTGAAATAACGAGGAAGCCAGCAGCGAGCAATCCACCCGCCGAGGCCTCTGCCAGCTGCAGACCACAAAATCCCGGTAAGCCCTTCTACAATCTGGTAAAGCAGTATAGTGTAGCGAAGGAACTAACTTAAAAAACTACAGTCCACTGGCTTTACGCCACACGGACATACCGTAATGTAACAAATTATTTTCAATATTATGTTTTGTTTCTTCCAAATATCTATTAAATAATTAACTGATTGTTGTTGAAAACCTGTTCAAGGACGCCGAATTAATATATACTGTTCCACGTCCTTGAACAGGTTTAAAACATCAATCATTTTCTTTTTCTACCAGATATGGTTCAGTCAAATTAATTTCTTCTACCTTTCTTAGCTAAACTCTAGTTCTACCTAAATTAGCCAGACTCTAAAACCAGTACAGGCAGCAGCAGATATAGATAAGCAGAATAACATGTTCAAAATGATCGACACAGACCTTATTATCTTGACATTTCCGTGTCATCATTTTGATTACTAGGCCCCGTAGCTATTTCTGCTGCTGACTGTACAATCCAGTAAATTTTAGTGAAACTTTTATATTTTTATTCAGTCTAGCGTATGCTTTATGTTTATTTATTACTATCGACCCGCCCCGGCCTCGCGCGGGTTAACAAATCGCTTAATAATCCTATAAACTTTTGTATAGGATTTTGCTTTGTTCGTCATTCCCGCAGCTCGACTTTCGGCCTCGCCCAAAATTACTGGGGGTGGAGCATGCTTGGACATTCGAGATAAAGCTCCGGGCCTGACGACCCTCCGCGGGGTCGGCCTTCAGCCTCCTTCGGGCTCGCCTAACCTACTTGGAAATTTGAATTTGGCCTGTGTCCGCCGCCATTTTGGATTTTTCCAATTTTTTTTTCACATAGTAATCTTGGGCCTCCAAGCTCACCGCATGCCAAATCTCAGCGCACTCGGACCAACATGAAAAAAATTAAAAAAAAAGTCGCCCTGTGTGATTTTTTTTAAATGCAGTTTGTTTTGTCTTGGAGCCCTCTATGACATTTGGTCGAGCACCCCCCACCCATCTCGCACCGTTTAAAAGTTGCCATACAAAATTAAAATGACCATTATTTCCGCCATCTTGGATTTTTTCCAAAAAAATTTTTTCATAGGAATTTAGGGGCCTCTATCTTCCGCCATGCCAAATCTCAGCGCGCTCGGAACAACTTGAAAAAAAATAAAAAAAGTCGGCCATTTTGAAAAAATTTAAATGTATTTTGTTTTGTCTTGGGGCCCTCTATGACATTTGGTCGAGCACCCCCCACCCATCTCGCACCGTAATATGAATACTTTTTGAGATATTGGGGAAATTAAAGATCTCTACTTTCCCCCCTTTTTTTGCTTATAACTTTTGATATTTTGTGTGTGCTACTACACGCTTCGAATACATTTTTCTAGGCATTATGACGAATCTAATGAGGTATCACACGTATTTTTAGGAGTATTATCTCTATTTTTCACCGTGTTCAGTTTCTCGAACAAGACTAATATGTACAACCAAGCACAAGATGAACTGCCTGTAGGCACTTGGAACTCTCAATTATATTTAATTCATGTCGACCGTGGTCAAATATTAAAATTAGTGATATGTATTTAGTTCTTAAATAATTGTATTGCGATATGCTTATTATGGTAATTTTTTCAATTAATTCAATTTGACATTTTATATTTATATAAATTTATGATTATGATGATGAATTTGCACGCTTGACGGGCCTGGCACGTTGCATGCGATCCAAAGCCGGGCGCCTTCGGCATCCTCATACTAAAAGCGTAACACTATACATATATTGTAACATCCCCATACTGTGTCAATCCAAATAAATAATTTCTGATTTTCAAAGGAGTCAAAGAGCACGAAGGAATATAATCATTTTGCAGATCGGACGTAGGTATATCAGTAAAGGTGAAATACTGTAAATATATCATACTTACATACTCACAATTATATTATCTAGGAATATAATATTATTTACCTACATTGAAATTGGTTGCTGACCTAGTGAAAATACTGAAATATTTTAACTGTTGATGTAGTAAAGCTAGGCGCTTTCAACCACCTCGTAAAGTATTAGATGCTTCTGTTATCAGAAAGTGTGTTTTTATAGCACTTAGTGACTTTTTCTTACGTTTCATATGCTTTGTTTCCCATTGTTTGTAAATGGTAAAATCACGTGACCGCGCGGAACACACTGACACAGGTCCGTCCTCTACAAGCGCTGCCGCGCGACTGAAGAGGGCGTAAGTGCGTTCGCGAGTGATTGCGCTTGCGGATTTAGTAGGTATTGAAACATAGTAGGTATTGAATATGATCCAAAACGTCTAGATTATCTTATTACCTATACATTTGTGTAAAAAACAAGTCTAAAAAGTTTGTATTGTAGATATGGTTTGGATTTATTGTTAAAAAAAGGCGTAACTTTGGAATTTTTTTCTATCGAGCAAAGTTTATCTAATCATGTTTTTGAGATCCAAAACGTATCTGCCAGATCCTTAAGTATAAGATATATTTTTTTCATAATTTTAAAACATTGTTTCTTATATTTCTAATGGATTCAAAAAACTGGTTCGCTTAGCTCCTACGGAAAAAGCACGCCTTAATATAGCGACATAATATAGGTACTTATCAAAGCTCTTGGTACATTTTGACTTCAAAAGATGCAAATCTGACTGATCTGACTGACTGACGTATGTATCAGCATTGAATATTACCCGCTATTAAAATAGTAGTAATTGGTACCTTAATAAAAGTTCTGATTGGCTAAAATAAAATTCTAGTCAAACCTCTTGCGGATTACAGGTACAGGTTGCTTGACACAATACACGTGGAGTCATTTTTAATCTCTTGTCAGACATCGAATAGTGCCCTTATGAATGAATGAATGAATGAAAATCTTTATTTCAAGCAACTAATGGCCCATACATATTTATGTAAAATTATGGTTACATTATGGTTGCGATGCATTACGCAACCCTGCAGTGAGATGACTGTTTGCATTTCGTGTGCCACTAACGCTGATTGGTGCTCACGATCAAGGTCGTGTCAAAATAAAATGGAAACCATTTCAAATTCATGAAACAGAATCAGCTTCCTTATTTGGGACATCATTAAAATTTCTTATACCATTTATAAAGCACATAAAGTATCGAGTTATCAAGAAATGATAGTGTTTGCAAAGGGCGGCGCAACTAAGTAGGTAGGTACGATCGCATTCATAAATATGTATGCATTTTTAAAACCTTATTGCAATGGATTGGAGTTAAGAAATATATACATATTATGAACTCGACTGTAGGTAGGTTTTTTCATAACTGAAGGTCGGCCTTGAAAGTATTTTCATGCTATTGTTAACAAGCTTCTTCCATTTTCGTTTTTCGGCCCCCTTTGGGAAATGTACCTACTTTTTGCTGTAAAATTGCTCCGAAATGGAAATTAAATTTTAATTATAATTATAATGTTGTGGTAAGTATGTTGATATTTTCCGATTTAAAGTAGACAGTAGTACTATCATATCGTACAGTACACTTGAATGAGAAAGTGACATAGTTTCCGTATATATATAGGTACCTAGTAATTGTGTAGGACCACAATTACCCAGTTGGTACATTTTACGGTAGGTACTTAGTAGACTTTTAAATTTTTTTGTAAGTAGGTAATTATTTAAGTTTTAAAATTCCTATGTAATACATTCTGTAAAATTCAAAAATTTAATAAATTAAAAAAGTAGGTACTTATTTGTCTCAAATATATAAGACCGCCTGTTGTTTACCTCTGCTTGTATTTCTGTTTTCTTCTGTATTGTTTTCTTTTTTGAGGTATGCAATAAAGAGTATTTGTAGGTAAAATAAATTCTTAGTAATTCGTAAGATAATAAAACCCAGTATTTGAGAAGCCGTTCAAAAGTTACCTGTAGGTATAGATATTGATTAAACAATATTTTTTCTACTTACAGCGTTTTCACACTGTCCGATCAAATATAGACAATATTTGATCGGATACGATTACAAAGAAGTTAAATGTAATGTAAGGAAGCTTCTTTTAGGCAGAGGTCGGAAACCGGTATTTGCTCCATACAAAAATATTATTACGTTCGGTTTCGTTCTTTGGTTTATTATTTCATTTTTAGTGGGACAATCTAATGATACGACGTTGTTACCTAAATAGTTAAATACATGACTCAGTCCTACGTACAAAGCATATCATAATTCAAAATATCGGGCTATTTCGAGGTTTTAAAAAATACCGGTTCCGAGCCCTGCTTTTAGGATATACAACGGTTATAATTTCATAAAATGATTATGCAAAAACACATTAAAACCTGTTAACAGTTTTTACTTGGAGGAGAACACATGAATCATTGTGTTATCATACACATACCAATTTCTTCCAGTACCTACATAATGTTGCCTTACGCTCGAGCTATCTTCGGAACGAAAGGTAGTATCAAAAAATGGGTTTTACCAGTTTGTAAAGCTTGAAAAATTAATTCTAAAGGTCTAATAAAACCACTTTCGTCATAAAGTCACTTAATAGGTATTTGCAATAATAGGACGATATGGGCTTATGTCTGAAATAAATGAAAGGACTTTGTTACGTTTCAAACGTAACTAAAGCAATTCCTTTTTTTTAGTTCCATACTCACAGCGACATTGTAACAAAACAGGCCGAACGAGATTGTCTTCAGCGCCATCTATTCGCACAGCGAGGCACTTCTACACTTGGTCGCGAGCTGTTGGTCTAGAAAACTTTATGGTTCCTATTTAATATTAAATATTTTCTTTAATGGTTGAAATATTTAGGTTTAGTTCCTCAAAAATATTAGTACTCGGTATCGTTGGTCTTATAATATGATAATTTTCAAATATTGTTTGGGACATTGTTTGCAATGCCTGGCAAAATTCCTTGGCTCTGCGCGTGGGTTCATAGATAAGAAAAAAAAAATAACAAGAGAGGAAATGGATTGTCGAACGAGATCAAGTCACTGAGATTTCCGCAGCCATGTGAGGAAGCTGGTGCAGATATTCTCTGGTCGCTTTGTACGGGAGCCATCCCAGTAAAATATGGAAATACATCTTCACTTTTTGTAGCGAGGTAAGCCACAGCGCAAATCTTTATAGAAATATAGCCCGGTTTTTTATAACGTTCGTCTTTACTGATTTTACATTTCTTTGTTACAGCAAACAGCACAATATGGCGTCCTACAGCAAATTCCTGTAGGGAATTCTTAAATAAATATTTTTTTATAAATGTCAGCAGTGTAGCATCAATCGCTTCACTTGAAATCCGGGTAAGCATTTGCGATTTTGTTGTAGGAAATGTAACCTTTTTTCGTCCTTGCCCATGTGTGTCGGATGACCGCATGGCCAATTTGTAGGTTTTCCTGTAAATGCCAGAACGGTGTGTTAGTTTAGTAATTGTCCAGTTAATTTCAGTGGAGAATCAATCCTTTTTTTTGATATTGGGTTTCAATATGTGGTTTTTTTTTCCCTTTAGCTTTAATGCCGGTCCCTACCCTGGGCTTTTTCTTCGGGCACGTGTCGGCGTTGGGCGTTGCTGTGGGCCTTGGGCTGGAGCTTCGTGCTGCTCAGCGCGACGTTGGCGAAGCGGACAGGCAGCCACCTGGACACGTGGCTGACGGTATCACCGCGTGTCACCGCGACTCTTGGCTGTTCCCCTGCGCGCCTCTGGGGCAGTGCGTAGCCACGGCTTCACCGGCTTCTGCTACGGACACGTGACTCAGGTGTGGTCAGATCTAATTTGTTATTGGCTCTCTCGAGCTCGTGATTTTTGTTGCGCATCGCGACGCGGGCGTGGTAGATAGGCGGTCACTTGGACACGTGGCTGATGGTTTCGGCACGTGTCACCGCGGCTTTTGGCTGCCACCTATGCGCCTCTGGCGTGACACGTGATTTAGGTGTGCTACTAATCAATAGACTTTAATTAGCTTCACGCAATAGTGGCCTCTTAATAAACTTCAAGTGCTCAGTGCATAATTAGTGTATAGACATAATAAACTTTAAATGAGACTGCGTAACCAGTCCGATAGCATAGTGTTCTTAGTATAATAATAGCATAAGCTTATTTTCTGTATTGCTAACCATACCACTGTTTTCGTGTGAAACATTGATATTATATTTAATTATCTCGAGCTTAAACAATAGTTTTCTTTTCCTCATCTTATTTTTACCTTTCTGTACGCCTTACAGCGTGCTGGCGCCCATTACTTCTCATTCTCCCTGTCTAAAATTAATTTTAGTTATTAAATAGATTTTTAGGAATATCACAGACGTGTAGTGTGACAATAGAGCGTTAGACCCACGAACCCTGAGTACCACTGATAGTCCATAGCTCTTAAAAACCATAACACCAATATAGCCTGTTACAATAGCGTAGCTCTTTAATAGCGTGCTCTTCAAGGTAAATATAAAAATGCTCTTGGAATTCTTCTTATTTTCTCAGAGATCATTTCCGTTTACTTGCAGACCAATTCGAACGTGCACCTGACATCAAAACGATATTTGAATGATGTCAGTTAGTTATCGTTCGTTTGTGCGTTTCGCTCGTGCTAATAGGTACATGTGCGGACAAGTCCGAGCGAAATGCTCGCATGAATGATACTTATACCAAAGAGAATAGATAGTATAGAGAGCTATTGCCAAAGTAGATTTTGTAGTCACGGTACATTTACTGCCATCTATCACACGATTAAAACTTGAAATAAAATTGAAAATGTATAAATTAATCAAAATATGTTTACGGAAAAATATTTTTAATTTTTATTGTTCCATACTGACCCATGTTCTTTCACTGATATGTGTTAAAATTGTTAAATATCAAACGGTGTCGTCAACGCCATCTAGCCGAGAATAGGCCAAAGGTGTGTGCGCCATCTATTCGAGAATAACTGAGAAAATTGACTTTTTCTATGATTTCTTTTTTTTTTTATGAGAGAATTGACTTTTTCTTGATTTCCGAGGCACGTTTTTTTCTTAGACTTTATCTTATACGGAGTTATATATATCTTTGCTTATACCTGACTGACTGACATAATTCAGATTTCGTTTTCATATCAGGTGCACGTACGCAATGGCCTGTTAGAGCCTTTCCCGTTTAAATTGAAACTACCTGGGTACTTATAAAATGTATAAATAAAACAGCAAAGTACACTGTTTTTGAAGTGAAAACTTCTTTAGCGGCACTGAGCATTTTTTGTGATGGGGAAAAAATGTTAAACTCGCGAGAGCGTAAGACGTTAGACGTAACGTCAAGTCTGACGGACACTGTTACAAAGTCATTGAGTTTTTCTTTTTTTATTTAAATGCCATCTAGTGAGTTTCTCTCAAACTGGTACTAATATAACTCTAGTACTCACAGTGATGTACTTAGGGGTTTCAAGTAATGCGACGAAATAACGCTAGATGGCGTTAACCTCAATAATACATAGTGCTGCAGACATTTTGCACTAGGCGGCGCTGTTATTAATATTTTGAGTTACAATGGCATTGAGTTTTCACTTCTGCCGGCACTCCCGGAGTGCAACCCGTTGTTTTTTTTATGATCATTTTCGTATTAAGCAGAAACCTCTTTTAAACGAAGCTAAGCTTAGAAATAAATGAAAATTGGAGAAATTAAATGTCTCGGTCAAGACTCGAACTCATGAGTCTGGATCATCAGCCAATCCCCAACTGAGCTACCGAGACATACTTATAAATTATGTATACTCGTAAGGTCAATGTGGCTAATTCCGTCATAGGGCCCATTCCGTCCACAAGCGTATATTTATTTCTTTGATTTTCAAGCATAGGATAATAAACCATTCGCTTTTGATTGCTGAAACTAAAAGCAATCGCTGCTTTGTTGACGAAATTATCAATGTTGTTCGTTGTTCGAGAACAACGCTAGTGGACGAAATAGCCCCTATGACTATGACCACATTACGTTAGTCACATTGATCAGTATTATAAATATAACAGGTCATTATTGCACAAATTACCGCAGTCAAATTGAATATAAATGTCTTATCAAAATAAATGTTGGAGCCCAGTTTTATGACACTTGCAACATCACACACTCAGCAGCATATAACAAACTGCAAACTGCAAAGCAGCAATGACGCTGGTAATCTCTGAATTCAAATGTTACCCTAAAACAGAGCTAAATCTCCTCTTTTAAAACCCATTCATCTGGTCTTAACCCAATCAACTGTCGGAAGTGTAATGAAGCCTTTGTTTCGACAAATACCGCTCAATAACGTTGTTAAACGATGTTAATAAATTTAGTCTGGAAAACCTATTAGCAGAAAAGGAGCGAAATTTGACTGGGAGTTCGAACCTTCACGCCTACATTTTTCACATTGGCCGCTTTTTTAAACTGACAGATTACGACTGGTTTGGCCTAGTCTGCTATGACCTTGCCTATGAAGCCAATCAAATGGTCCCGGGTTCGAATCCCGATACATAAAAGAATAATTGGTGCTTGGCGCGCATTTCACGAACGACTTGTTCTCCATTTTGCATGCACCAATCAGCGTGAGCGATGTCCAAGGGCTTATAAAAATAAAATAAATAAACTGTAACAGATGAAATCTGAATCGGACTCTAATTCGATTTGTCCAATATTTTTAACTACCTACTTACGCAAGGTGTGACAACAAATAAGAAGACAAGGGATAATCCATTACTTTTTATTATGACACTATTCTAATTATAACAAACACATTGTTAGAAATATTTTAACTATCATATAAAATAATTGTGAATTAGCTTAAGTTAAAATAAAAACATATTTATTCAATTATTTGTTTACTTTAAACCCGACCAAAACAGATTTGAACTGTCATAGAGGCGACGCGAGAGGTACATATCGGCACTAGGTACTTTGAAGAAAACTCGTAACTTGTTCTATCAATCAAAAGAAAAATGTGGTATCTACGAGTATGTACGGGATGCATACAAAGTTACTGCACAAAACAGATAGGTACAGAAATCAACCTACATACAAAGCGCGCTCGAGCAACGCACACATAGACACTGCTCACGGACACGATATCTCGGACCAGTTGGGACCAGTGCGAGCGCGAGTGCCATCCACTAGAGACACGCGTCTGTGAACTTTTTTGTGCAATAATGGAGAAACAAAACAAAAAGTTATTATAACTGTACAGTGGACGGTTGTTTAAATTCAACATTAAACGGTGAATTGTCGTTTTTTAAGCTACCAGTGGTTTCAGAGAGAATGCGTATGCGAATTTATTACATTGTACATGAGAATGCGAATTTATTACACTTAAAAATATAATAATCGTGTATTTTGCCAATCTCGGAATCATCGCAAGATATTTTCTGTGGCAAATTTGTAATATAACAATGAATGAATGACAATTCCTATTTGAGTTATTAATGTTATTATTAATCTATATTTCCATTCTTCCCGTTTCATCCTCAACAATAAATCAAACAACTAAATACGAGATACGATATGATAGATACGAGTGCCACTACCACGATAGTTTTTTGTGCATAAGTCATAGTTCGCAACAATCGCAACCCTAGAGCGACCGCCGAGCGTAGGTATGAAAAGTAAAGTACATACATGTGATTGACTTCTGTACTTATCTATTTTGTGGTTACTGTCTTTCAACTTTGAGTAGCAGTGTGAGATACGAGATCTTTTCAAAGTAGTGCCGATATAATGATGTAGGTAAATCCGCAACACGCGTGACGCCTTTCCATACACATGTAGTCCGTATATTCCTTTCTAGATATTAACATCAAAGAAAACATTTTTACACAATTTGATGTAGAGCTATGTATGTCCCTTCGTTTGTTATTTATTACTTGTACAAAATTAGATGTTTGCTCCTACGTTTTATAGATAGGTACTTAATAATTATTAATAATAAAAAACTGAAAAAAGTCAAACGGGCCATAACTTTGGTATCCTACATCAAATTGTATAAAAATATTTTCCATGATGTCAATTCCAGAGAGGGAAATGGGGACTACTGTGAATAAACGGTCCTCCACTATCCTCTTAAAGTGCCAACGAGCAAATTAATTTGTAAACTTATAATAGCCATTTTCGTCTCTGCCGTGTTTCTTATCTTTTTCGTTAACAGTAATGACTTTCTTTTTTTTCGGCTTATCACTGTTGATAGTGGTGACGAGGATGTCTACGAGGAACCATACAATTTCTATGAGACTTATAAATGAGCCGCCCAAGCAGAGACCGAATATTCCACCGAGGTTAGCTGTGAACAAATTAAGCTATATTAAATTTAAAATTAATGTATCTATTCTGAAAACCGTTATTTAAAAAAACTGGCTAAGATCGAGTCGGACTCGCACACGAAGGTTCCCCTACCATTACCTACGCTAAAAACTACAAAGAAATTACATTTGTTGTATGGGAGCATAATTATGTAATACAATGAGTACACAAGTGCACGCCTTTGAAGAGCAGAGGCGAGTGGGACTCGACGCGAAGCATGACGAGTTAAAGGCCCGACCACCTGAGGTTATAAACTTCAATTTTGTCGAAGTGCTAAACTGCAGCGAGTGTGGAATGGACGTACCTACATTTACTGCAAAAATAGGCTACGTCAGTCACCTGAGAGCTCACAATCGTCGCTCTCACTAGCCAGTACATACACAGTTGCCGAGGCCGAAACCGGCCAGGACAGGATGATGATGATATTTAAACCTAAGCTGCGCGAGACTTGTACCCTTTTTCACTAGGGCCCCAGATTTGTACCTAACATCTGGTCCCAGGTGTAGATGATCTGTCTCCTGTACTTCATGCAGGTCCTAGATGCGTAGTGGACTGCTATCTTGGTGTAGTTCGTGTTCTTGGAGCTGGAACCAAAAACGTTTAAGGTGAAAGTGGACGACCACATGAGAAAATTATGTAGCGTCATATTTTTCAAGGTCGTCCAAATCAGCCAACTCTCCATAAAAAGACCAAGCATTTATTGCCACAAAATAATTTTTTCTCCCTATTTTTTCCTAATCAGAACACTATATACCGAATATGCCTTGAAACGAATCCCCGCTATTTTCGTTACACCCTGTGAGCTAACTTACTTTTTCAATTTTCGTACGAATTCCACTTTCGGGTCGTACTCCACGTAGTCACAGCTCGGGTAGCAGTCGTTCATGCGAATGAGAGAGTGCATGTCCGCTAAAGTGACTTCTGTTAAAGTAAAGTAAGATATGTTAAAACTTTGACTTTGACTTTATAAACTTGCTCGACATGTTTCGTTCCATACTGAGAAGCATCAACACGCGTTGGCGGACCGACGCAAGCGCGGCCGTCATGATCGCTACTCTTACTATTCGTGCTTGAAAAAGGAGACCTAAATAGGCTCTCCAAAACATGTCGCTCGAATGACTAAAATACGTGAGTTACACTGTATATTAAGCTTAGTGTTAGTATGAGTCACAACAAGTTCAAATTCGATATCAGTAAACTCATTCAAGCTAACCGTTTTCACATTATCTTCTTCTTCTTTGACCGCTATGCATTTTAAACAATCCATTATTAATTTTTAATTTAAAGCAACACTTCAAAAATTCACTGCTTTTCCCTGATGACTTGCCGGAAGCGGTATTTTTAATTTATCACTTCGTCGATAAATAACGATGTGAACTACATAACGACGGGTCGCTTTTTTCATTATTAAATTTTTAACGAATTAATATTATAGGACAATTTTACACAGATTAACCCTTACTTACCCTGTTGTGGTATTATACATAAGTATCTCTCCCAAGTACAATTCGGGTAGTCTTCTACGGACAAGTCTTCAGCTAAAAATAAGATTAAGAAGAAGAAAACATTTATTGCCACACACAAAAAAGAGAGATTACGAGATACGGGCTCAGTATATGCTGCGTCAGCCATTTCGTTGCAAATTGACCGCGCAGCGCTGATTTTCAGTCAGCGAGATATTTTTTATTCTAATAGAAATAGATTACTTAATTTTAGAACGCCTAAATGAAACGAAAAGTTAGAAAGTTAAACTCTAGCATACGTCTTATTACAGTTTTATACAGTTTGCCAAAAAGAAGGAAGTGTTTACATCTTCGAGCAACACGGAAGGGAGGCGGCATTCGCACTATTTCCCCTCTGCCGAGGTACAAGATTAGCACGTCAATTTAATCTAGCGCGGGTAATAAAACTAGTTGCACTTGGATTTTTCACTAGACCGAGTCCAGACGCGCGCGTGAACACTGCTGCACAAAAATGCCTGTTTGCTCGGTTTTTTGTTATAAAAAGAGGTCGGGGACATCAAATTTACAAAAAGAAAGTGTTACATTTCACATGTAATATTTTTTTTTACATATCATACGTTAAATTACATTTAAATACAATTATTATATTTTAGTCTCAAGTAATTGTTGGATTTATCGATTTTGCTCGCTCAGTACAAATTGCGTATCGGTCGAGCGACAAATCCGACTTCTCATCTCTCAGAATACAATGACATACTTCAACGAAAATGTGTTAGTGTGCGTGTTGTGACACTAGTCACTCGTCCGTACACAAAAAGAGATCGAGGTTTGCAAGATTTGTCTTTGACGTGCGTCATTTTCTATGTATTTGTGTCGTCATTACAGATTGGATTTTGTATGTAAGTGTGTGAGAAGTGCGTCTGTGTGCACCTTTCCCCCCGCGAAAAATGGCAGAAAGATTTGTACGGTGAGGTATCGCTTGGGCCCCTCCCTTCCGACGTGTCGGAAGCCGGTGTTGCTCGAAGGTTTACATCATCAAAGTTCAAATAGTTCACATAATATACTTAAAATTGGATGGTGTTTAGCAAAAATGTGTCAACCCATATAAATTTTTCAATAAACTATCAACTACTGTAAGCGTATTTTTTTTGAGTCGATATCTTATTGCAAAATGAATCTCGGTTGACACATTATTGCGTATCAGCATCCCTTTATTCATGTAGGCCTAGCAACAAGCACTTATAACTATATACCTATAAAAATATTAGTCGTGAAGTGAGTTGGGGTAAATAGTATAAATGCTGACAGAATGTACGTGATTAAATTTATTTTTCTTTTTTAATGGTCTCGAGGGTTATCACAAACTAAAGAAGTCAGTATGCCCGGACCCGGGTATGTCCTTAAACTACGTCCAAGACCACCGGTGGACGGGCAGCAGCGTCCCTCAAATTCGGTGTACTCGACTGCGATCGCCAACCCGCCTGCCAAGCGTGGCGATTATGGCATACACCCCCCAAAAGGGGGAGGCCTATGTTCAGCAGTGGACGTCTTATGGCTGAGATGATGATGATGATGATGAAAGAAGTCAGTGATAGAATATTCTTACCTGAACAAAGAAATGGGAGACATTTGCACACATTCGCGAGTTTTCTCATTAGCAGCGTTGAAATGCATTTTTGGTAAAAACTGGCTCCGATGGATTGGTCCTTGGGAAATAATACTGTTATGAATCTTACTCGTAATACATTTGTATGTAGGTATAGGTATCTTGCGTATCTTTTTTTTTATCTGCTCTTAGAATTTATTTCTTGATGACAAAACTAGAGCATTTTGCGTCAAAAATATAACAGAACGGGCAGGTTTTTGTCGGACTATAAGAGGGCGTAAAGCAAGGAAATTCTGTTTGCAAAAATATTTTAAGCCATTATGTTATTCATTTATTTAATCTTTATTGCACAAAAGAAAAATCTTATAGTACAAAAGGCGGACTTAATGCCAGAAATGAATGAAATGAATGAATGAATGGAATGTTAGATTTTTTTTTATAATAAAGGGTCACGTAGTTTGGGTATGTTCTACTTACTGTACTTAAGGAGCATTTCCTGGTCTTCAGAGGCAGGGCTTTGACCTCTGGAGAGGAATCGATGGCAAAGATCTCGATGTCCACATCGAAATAGCTGGTTGGAGCGAGGGTAATGGGGCTGTCTATCACGGTGACCTTGTTGTCGGGGTCGAAAATGTACATCTGAAAATAAAACAAAGATGAAACCGCACGAGACAATTTTGTACACCTGCATAGTGGGTAAAGCATAGAGGCCAATGTATATTTATGTACCTACCATCTTTCATGTAACCTATGTTTAACAAAATAAATGAAACTGAAACTGAAATAATAAGTCTTTATACGACATTTTTGCAGTTTACATTAATGCTAAATAAAGTTGGCACATACCATCAAACCTTCAATTTACGCCTAATTATGTTAGTTTGTAAGGTCTATCTATGGACTTTAGCTGGCTGAATTATTGTATTTGATTTGATTTGATAGTTTTAATGCCCAGTAGTGAGAAGTATAACTGACTAGCGGTCCGCCCCAGCTTCGCACGGGTTATACTAAACCTTAACAAATTATGTATACACCTAAACCTTTCCCAAGAATCTCTTGATAGGTGAAAACCGCATGAAAATCCGTCCAGTTGTTTTTGAGTTTATCGCGAACAAACACACAGACAGACGCGGCGGGGGAATTTCTTTTGTAAGGTAGGTATAGTGGATAGGCTAGGAGTAATACATATACATACCTATATACTTATATATAATATATATATATGTAGGTACTAGCACTTACCAACACTGGTCCAACGCGTACAGTTCCATTCGCATATTCTTTGATACCGTTCACAGTAAGCTCGAGTCCTTGGGATACCGTCTTGCCGGGAACAAACTTTGTGTTACTGGGAGCGAAACGTCTGGAAACAGTCAAAGTTACTTCATCGATAAAGAGGATAAAAGACGACCCCTGCTACAAACATAGTCCCAATTTCCCTCTCTGAATATTGTTAGAAAATATTTTCACACAATTTGATGTATTTTAACCTGTCATCATTATTGACCATTGGCCGCCTATTTTCGACAGAGAGAAACGCCAGTTAATGGCTACTCCGTTTGGTTATATGCGAGTTGTCAACATACGTTGGTTTTAAAGAATATCTCAACTTACTTGAAATGAGCCATGTCAAGTTGACAGCAGTTCCCGACGGCGGTGACCACCTCGAGGAACATCTCCGAACACTTGAACTCCGTTGACCACCATCGGCACTTCACCAACAACACGTCACATGGCTTCTTAAACTGTCAACAGATGCTAAAGTTAGGACGGTAACCACGAATAACTCGTTCACTGACCCGCCTGTTCCTATCTCTATCGCACGCTCATAATTATATTGATGTCTCGCTAGCACAGTGGCATTGACCGCCGGCATCATAAGCCGGACAGCAATTGCTATAAAGATAGGAACAGCCAGGTTAATGCACGAAATTCTTTAGTTTCAAACACAGATCTAGAATGACGCTTACGCATAATGATAATTGAGTGTGTGTGAAAAGGGAAGCCATCACGTACTTATATTATATGAACATTTCATGAGTACAAAAGAGGCACACCACAAATGAAAAACCGTGACCACCTTTGTTTCATAACGGCCCCTAACGGCCGCGTGACGATACCAAAACGAAAGGTTAGCGGACTGGAAAATACGAAAAGCTGTATTCAGGAGACACAGTACCCACCGATACTGAGGTACTGTGCCTCCTGAATACAGCTGTTGAAAATTGGAACATAGGTACTGCTACAAATTAAATAGGCAATTTACGGAACTGTATCCCGGGACTGCATCGCGCATGGTAGGTAGGGTCACTAACGACTAAGCTAGGAGACTGTGTAATGTAAAAGATATTAAATATATTAAGAATGGGTCACTCACGTATTTTAAGTCGAAAAACGCTCGACATGTTTCACTCCGTACCGAGGAGTGTCATCAGGAGCTTGCGTTTACGGTGACGGACCGGCGCAGACTGCGGGCCGCAGCTCTCCGCGCCCGATGACTAGGCGCAGCTCCTGATGACACTCCTCGGTACGGAGGGAAACATGTCGAGCGTTTTTCGACATAAAATACGTGAGTGACCCGTTCCTAATATATTAATAATATGTCTGTGTCTCACGGAAGTTTTGTTATTAAAATGTAAAAGATGTTTACCATTTCAAGTATAATTTCCAGAGTAAAGCCCAGGTCTTGCAGAAGAGCATGCATTTTCCGGACATGCATTGGCGGAGTATATTGAACATCAAGAATGTCAAAAAAACTGTCAAAATAGTCGTTTATCTCACTGGCACCATAACCTCGGCTGTATCTAAAACAATTAGGTATCATCTATTAGGGAGTCCGCTGGGTGGCGCCATTGCCCAAAACCCGGCGCACGCGTCCGCGCCAGTCAGCGCTGCTCATAATATTTTCCGTTTACCCCCTCGTCCGTGCAACCGCGCCATCTAGGAGATTTTAAATAAATAGTAATTATTACTACTACTAAGGAATTATTACTTATGAAACCAAAAAATATATAGAGTCGGACCAAGAAAAGTCTGCAGCGGATTTGATAGCCCATGCAGCCGCAGTGTAAGTATTAGTTTTACGTCATAATTTCATAGAAGTTTGACGTTTAAAATAACAAGGGCACTGCGCGGGCTATCAAATCCGCTGCAGACTTTTCTTTGTCTGACTCTATCCTTGATATATACTCGTAAGTTTTATATATTTTATAGCTGTAAGTTTTTTTTCATAAACGATTTTCAATAAAAAGACACGTCAAGATTCCTTACCCTTTTTCTAATGCTAAAAAAACCGGCCAAGTGCGAGTCGGACTCGCGTTCCAAGGGTTCCGTATATTACACAATTTTTAACAATCAGTGCCGGAGTAAGATATTTTGATGCCCTAAGCATTTCTAGGTGCCCCCTCTCCCTAGGGTCATCAAGATTACCTACATTGATTGTTTTGGTAAATTGAGAGAAGTTCATTGCCGCATTACAGCTGAGAATGGAAATCAGTCACATCATTTTATCACGAAAATTGACAGTGCCGCAGCAGTAATGTTGCAACAGAGTACCTAATGCTGTTGCAGTCGCCACCCGAATGTCACCTTTATCATAGCTTAGAAAGTAATAGAAACGCGAGCGAACCGAGCGCGGAAATTTTTCGATATAAAAACGCAATATGATAGACAGTTGTACATTTTTACTTTTAGTATGGAAATCAGTCACATCATTTTATCACGGAAGTTGGCAGTACTGCAGCAGTAACGTTGCAACAGAGTAATGTTGCTGCAGTCGCCACCCGAACGTCACCTTTATCATACCTTATAAAGATATTGAAAACGCGAGCGAAGCGAGCGCAAAATTTTTTCGATATATTAAAAAACGCAATTTTACTTTTAGTCCCAACCAGGCGCGAATCCAGGATTTCATACAGAGAAGGGATGGGACAGTTTTCTATCAGCCTAGCTTCGCATAGGGCTCGATATTTAAGGGTCTCAGCGAGGTTGTTTTCATGCATAAAATATGCAAGAGAGCAGAACTTGGAATTGAATTGGCGAAGTGTGAGAAAGGCAGTAGGCCCAGCTGCGAAAGAGAAAAGCTTGGATTTGGATCCACGCCCAAGTGTAATTAAGGCAGAAGATCAACTTTGCCGTAAGGCAGAAGGCCTCGCATAAGACCTAACGCTGAACCGCAAAAGAGTGGGTTGAAATCGAATCTATGCATGTCATCACGACTCTTCTACTGCTACCGATTGTTTCCCAAAGAATTACGCGCCATTATTTTTGCAAATTAGCTTTTGGACAGCTAAAAAAAATCGTGTGGTGAAAACGATGTGTCTGTCCCTAATTTTAAAATTTGTTCACCTTTTTCAACCTGGCATTTTGGTGCCCCCCCTGAACGTGGTGCCCTAAGCACGTGCTTGTTTTGCTTATTGGTTACAAAGTCTTTATTATTCAACCATTAAAGTCGACGAGTACAAAAAACTTTAAGCTAGCTCTCAATTTAACATTTTTTTTAAACATTATTTTTAATTACCTCTGGAGTTGCAGGCGTCCATAGGCTACGGTGACTGCTTACCATCAGGCGGGCCGTATGCTTATTTGCCACCGATGTGGTATAAAAAAAAATTTTTACCTTACAATTACTCGTAAGTAGGTCAGACCGATAAATATTTAAAATGATTATCTTATCAGAAAATTATCACCAATTACTCTAAGAAAACTACTACTCTAAGTAATCCGGCACTGTTAACAATGTATTTTTTATGTGAAACGTGAGTGAAATTTCGTTAAAAAATCCGTAGGGGTCGGATCAAAAACTGTAATTAAGTCCGACTCACGCTTGACTGTACATTTCTAATAGGTTTTCCTGACATCTATAGGTATAGACCTATTTTATGTATTTTTTTCAAAATTTTAGACTTATTAGTTTCGGAGATAAGGGGGGGGGAATGGTCATTTTTTGTCTATTTTCTTGAATAACTTGTAAACTGTTTATTCGAAAATTATAAAAAATATATATTTGAGATCCTTATAATAAGCTCTTTCATTTGATATGTAACATGATGTAGTTAGAAAAATTTACTTTTTTCATTTTTTATTTACCCCCCAAAAGTGCCCCCCATGTTTAAAATTGATTTGTTTACGTTACATGTCCGTATTTGGGTCATAAACTTACATATATGTACTTCAACTTGATTGGTCCAGTAGTTCCGGAGAAAATCGGCTGTGACAGACGGACAGACAGACAGACAGACAGACGCACGAGTGATCCTATAAGGGTTCCGTTTTTTCCTTTTGAGGTACGGAACCCTAAAAAACGAGGTACCTACTTAGGGTATGGTTGTGCAATATTTATTAAATTTCTAATAGAAAAGGAGTCTTAATGCGAATAAGGGTCTGGCAATATCTAATATATAATATGGAATTTTGGGTCTAATTATAGTGAATGACCCATTCACAATGTACGTAATACCCGTACCTATTACCCTTATTTATACCAGTACGGAACCTTCATATCTTCACGTGCGGATGTTGCCAAAGACGGATCTTACTCGTATTCAATCAGATACGGCCTGGATAAGGTTGTTTTCGGTCAGTGACTGTGTAAATAGTACCCTTCCCATGTGTATAAAGGTCTCTGCCCACATGACCGTGCTATGAACGTATCAGGCACGGAATGTAACGCGATACGGCCTATAATGCCCACTACACCGTGTCCACATAGTACATAACGGGTTTAGTGCCCGTAGTAACCGCGCATCATCCCCGTAGCATCCGCGTTTTATTCGCGAGAGCAATACTCGTCAGAAAGAGCGAGAGAATAGTTATCAGACTGGTAAGAGCGAGCAAGAAATATAGCAACGCGTTTATAACGGGCTTAGAACGGTCACCATACGCGGTTAAAACCCGTATGCCCACCGTTTCGCCGCCTGCACGCACCATTCTGGCAACGTTGCGTGCCATGCACGGAGCGTTTCGGCACCGTTTCGGTGACGGAACGGGCTAGTGGGCATAGTCTCATACTTTTTCATACAAAGAATATTTTTCTTGTCTGACACGTTCATAGCACGGTCATGGTATGATACGGTGTAGTGGGCAGAGACCTTAATACGGGCCTGTTATCAATGTTGGCAAAAACAAGTACCCCGAAATTCGCTTTCAATACATACCTTCGCCTTATCGGTAAATAAATCATAATTCCGCTTATTTATCATGAAATTCATGGGCAAATTCAGCAATTAGGATTTGGAATTAATAATTGAATAGGCGATTATTTTAATGCTAGTATGTCTCACGACATTTTAAATTCGATGTTTTAATATAATTTTACAATTTTAATTTTAATTTTAATAGTTTAATTTGATACCTCAAACAGCTCGGCCTAGATTTATGTCAAAGATATTTTATTTAAACGACAAGGCAAAATTAGGGACGGTTGGCGAAAATATATTATTTTCGAATTTTATTTTTCTTACCTCATTATCATTCAGCTCATATTGTTGTGAGTTTGAAGGATAGCTTTCTTGGTAAAATTTGTAAATTAATATTTTCATTGGACGAAGTTGGGCACCAAAAGGACAAAAACCAAAGGATTATCTTTCATTAAAAATAAAATCGTTGATGGGTTTTATTCTGTCCTTTTATCTTAAGGGAATACAGGGATATTAATTTTATTTCTTTTTTATTTCATTTTTTATTGATAACAAGCTTTACACGTCATTTAACACGACTTACTTTGTTTACTTGCTTTATTTAATTATTTGGGTTGTACTTATAGTAGAAAAAGTGTTATCTATCTAATACCTTTAAACGAATAATTCTTTTTTATTTATTTATAGGTATAGTTATATATATTTCAGGGATTTCGGAAACGGCTCTGGGGGTTTTCGGGGGCAATAATCGATCTAGCTAGGTCTAATCTCCTGGAAAACACGCATTTTTGAGATTTTATATTAATTATGTTTTCCGAGCATAGCTCGAGGTCCCAGATATTACTTGTACAATTTTGATAATCATCATCATCATTGGCCACAGCATCTTTGCAGATGATAGTTGCAGCGACTAAAGAAAGTATTTTGAGGAATTTTGATAATACTTAATCAAGATTTTCAATCACCTACTCCCGAAAATCAACAAAAATAATATCACGATTGTAATAATAAAATATTATTTTGTTAAATTATATTACACCTACAATATAAGAGATACGTTCCCAGTTTTAGGTCCATACAGTGGCAAGGTGTCGCAAATCATGAATGAAGGGAAGGCAATCTGGTCAGTCCCGTAGTAGGTGGACTCCACCTAAAAAATAAAACGAGAAAAGTTTCTTGTCAATAATTTCATTGTGGATGCAAGCTTTTATAGCCTACTGTACTTTTCTTTCAACAGTCAACTTATACTCATCGATACCATTCTAACAAACCCAAAGACAATGAGGTTGCGTTATTTTATCATAGAGTTCCTATGGTCACCTCCGGTATCCATCATGAGGTCAGCTCGATGATACGTTCGGTGCCCCAACTTAAGTACCCAAGTTGCCATACTAATTGTATAAAAAAGGGGATACTTACTTATGTTAGTGAACTGAATGTACCATAACATTGCATTGGCACCCAACCTTCATTTATGTATGTGAAGTTTCAGCTCAATCTTATAATAACAAGTGGATGTAATCTAAGAGATTTGACACAAACAAACATTGCAAGTTAAATAAAAGCTTCTAATATACAAAATATTTATTTACCACAGTGACGATGGGGTCGGAACTGTACTTCTGGTAGATCATGTGCCCCAGCACGCCCCACAGCGCAAAGCCAGCGACAATTATGCCGCTCCATAGTACGACAGTGAATTTCCCTTTCTTCAGGTAATACGCGCCGTGAAGCGTACAGTATTCGCAGAAGGTGTTTAATTTCTTGGAAAGCGTCTGGTGAAGCTGTGAACGCATTGTGAGCTGAAATTTTAATAAAATATAAGGGGAAAAAGCAATACAAAATTGATAGCGCTTAGTCCGAGGGATGATCAAAATTGAGCTAGAAGTCGATTCAAAATAAATATGTGGGAAAAATTCTACACATCTGCTTGACCTAGCCCCAAACTAAGTTACCTAAAGCTTGTACTATGGGCTCTAGGCGACGGCATACATAATTAGATAGATAAATACATACGTGAATACATAGATAACATCCATAACTCAGGAACAAATGTTCGTTATAAACACTGAATTAAATGACTTTACCTGGATTCAAACTCAGCACTTTCCGATTAAGCTAAAAGGCTGTTAAAATAATTCAACATTTTGTTCAGGTTTTGAACTTATTTTGATACGACTTCGGGCTACTGAACCTTACCGCAAGCAAACCTTTTTTTCATAAACCAAGTTGTTAAGTATTCAAGACGCGGCGCGGCTAGTTAAGTTCAAATTTGTTCAAATGCTAGTGACCTTAAGGCGAATTCGAACGTACACTTTGACAACAAAATTATATCAAACGATATCTTTTAATTATCATTCGCGCGTGCATTTCGCCTACATAACTGCATTGAAGCAAGCGAGATGCGCGGGCGAATGATAACATCATCATTTAGATATCATTTTCCTAGGCGTCCTTGTCTACGTTAGCATGAGGTTCTGGAATGCCAATTAAGTAATTTATTCGTCGTTTCGTGTGGGGGGCCACATCTGGCGTCTTTCGAGCGTCGGCGTCTAAAATTCTATGGCCGACGTCGACGCAACGTCGACGCGGCGTCGACGCAACTGCGCAGCGACGTCATTTTCCATAGCGCTGGACCGACGCCGACAGACGCCGACGCTCGAAAAACGCCAGATGTGGGGGGGCCCTTATACGACATGGTTTTTTTTAAATTTTTAGTATTTATTTATTAAGTTAAGCAAACTTAAGAACTTTTTTTGTGCAGATACCTTAAATATTATCTTTTTCACTAGATGAAATCCACTGCACCGGGACTAGCTTAATAAGACTTAGTTACAAATGAAAGCTAACTTAAGCCAAGGCCCCACCGGTAGGTACCACATGAATCCTTTCATGAGTTTCATGTTAATAACACCTACAGAAGTGTTATTAAGTATTTTAATTAATGCTTTGGTAAAAATAATGAACGAGTGAAATGACTACAAATGAAAAAGTTTTTAATAAAAGGCATTAAAACGTAATTAAGGCAACAAAAAATAAACATCAAGTGGGTTTCCGTGAGTGCCAATGGAATTAAGGTTTTTGTTTAATGTTTACTTCAAATACCTAGCTTTTCCACTTTCATAGTGGAGCGGTAGTTAAGAAATGAAAGTTTGATTTAAGAACAGAAATAATTGAATATACCTACTTTAAACGAGAAATTCTTGTATATATATTTATTTATTTATACATATATATTTCGGGGATCTCGGAAACGGCTCTAACGATTTCGATGAAACTTGCTGTATGGGGGTTTTCGGGGGCGAAAAATCGATCTAGCTAGGTCATCTGTGAAAACGCGCAATTTTGAGACTTTTTATATTTTTTCCGAGCAGAGCTCGCGGTCTCCCAGATACATGAAATAAAGATTAGATTGAATGTCAATCTTTTTTTATCTTGCTTAAAAATACTTTAAAAGGAACGTGAGAACGTCATATTGTCTTTTTTAATTTCCGATATCTATTTTTATCAAAATTCATCTATTTTCATTCCCAGTCACGATCCTGAAGAAACCGCTTTTAAGCAGCATTGAAATTTAGTTCCTAATTCGATAGATGTGGTTTTATTTATAAAAATAGGTACTCGCCGTTAGTTAATATGTAGTATGCAAAATTCTGCCAAGACTGTAGAGTTCATTAAACACAACACGTTCGTTATTAGAGTTATTACAAACTTGAAAAAAGTTTATTGTATCTACAAACTTTATAGCTACTAGGGTGACTGCTATAGTTATTGAACAGTGTATAATATATTTAGTAATTGGCCACTCTTAATAATAAGGTTTCAATTGGATTGTTACTTTCTGATTTGCAAGGAGTGCCCAATTACTATACAGTTACCCTTCGAGGTGCGGTGAGAAATATGAAAAACGATTCGTCTTCATCACATGTCAAAATTAATTTTTACAACTAGGGAACAATTAATTTATTAAATATTGCCACTGGAGGGTTGGCATGGTGGTCAGAGCATTAGCCGCGTAAGCTGGAGACACCGCCGGTTCGATTCCGGGCTCGGAGGGCTTGGTCATTTTTAGTGTTCCGTACAAAACTTTGTTTACGGAACACTTATGGGATCACTTCGGTCTTGCAAATCAGTTATTTCTTTACATATTTATTTTAGTTCAAACTTATTTGCCAAAAAGTACCTTTACATTATTCAAAGCATGGAAAATAGTTAAACATTTCCTAAAAAAACTCGGATCGCCGCGCGAGAATATGGAAAAATCTGTTTGGCATGGACCTTCGCGTAAAACCTCATTATACAGCATTCTTCACGCTCCACGAAAATACGCTTTGTTTTATATGCAACGAAGACCCACACTATTCTGTCTTAGAACAAATAAACCGAAGTATACCTACTTCCGCTGTATAAAAATAGTTACTGATTGAACACACTCTTTTTGCATTTCCGGAGAAAGTCAGTTTCTTAATGTTATAGCAATTTATTTACTCATCATTCACATCACTGCGCTTACCTACTACTTATTAGAAAAATGATATTTGACCAGACTTTTGGGCTGATACGATCATCAAACCTTCAAGAAAAGGTGTCCATGGGCGACGGAAGGTAATTATCGTCTGCTCGTTTGAAAATACTTTTCCTTAAATTCTAAGTATCGTTTCAAAAGTTCATCCACCGGGTAATGTCCCCGAAAAAAGCTTCCACTTTACGCATCACAAATTACAATGACAGTATTTAAGACTGCGTCGTGCAAAATCAGCGAAAAAGGCAGTCACCGTTTAGTCGCTAGCGTCCACATCGCTTGATAAAAAAAATTATAATAAATATCATTATTATCCCAAAGAGTGTGTTTACAACGAATCACCCTTGAAAATTTGAAATCTTTTACAATATAATAAATACACTCATGCAAAGTTGTACCTAAAACGTGATGAACGAGTGTCAGCGTTTAGTAAAATTTGTATAAAAAAATCGATGCTCATGCTACAAAATCGAGTGATTTCGAAAGCCAGATAACTAGACTACAACGAATCAGGCTTTTCCTATTTTTCCTCTTAAAGGCTACAGAGAAATTCAATCGTAAACGTAAACTTTCGTAAAATTTCCATACATCCGCCATATCTGTCAAATTCTCCTTCTCCTCAGATGCCCGCTGTGGGCCGTTGGAAGCGGACGCGTACATGCTTTTTCCAAATTGACAGTTCAATTTGGCATATATATTGACAGAAATTCATGTCCGTATACGAATGATGATACCAGTGAAAAACTGTTCAAAATAAATAGGGTAAATGAATAATGTCACACGGAGATCCAGAGTCATTAAAATTTTGATTTGTTTTTATTCATAAGTCATAATACTTTAAAAATATAACAAATTATTTAAAATATATACAAACACAACCAAATCAGCGTAATTAGTTTCTTCCTAATTCACTAAAAATTAAAAAAGTTTGAAGATTTGTTTTATCTTATTGGAATAAATTTTCATTGTGCTGGCATTCATATTACGTCATTTTAAAAACATATATGACATAATGTCAATATACTAGATAGACAATTTATCAACAAATTTCTTCACATTTTAACGTAAACAATATAAATTATTAAAATTTTATTTATGAAGACGAAGCAATGTTGTTCACATAATATCAGCAATAAAAATTTTAGTTTCATCCAGTTTTGTTGCTATTCTGAGCTATCACGTGCTTTGAAAGTTAATTCAATGATATATCATCAAGAAATTGAAACCAAGACTCGACCTGCAGTCTCAGCGAGTTTTTGTGGCTATATTATCAGTTGAAAGAACGATATTTCCATCGCAGTGGTATGGTTTACGAGTACCTATATTGGTTTCATGTGACGATGTTTATATAAATGTATCTATCAAATAACAACGTGCTTTTATTTCATTGATATTCGGTGCAAAACGATAACTCAGTAACGAAAAATAATTACTTTTCAGAAATGCCTTAAAGTTTTTTCAGTGAACGTTTATTTATAGGTATTTATGAGGTCTTATGTCTTATCAGCGTGGCTTTGGCCTTTGGACATTTTTGTAATGCTTTGTAATAAGGTAGGTGAGGTATCTATATCCCTCATTTAATAACCTTTTTTTGAATGAATTACAATTTAATTATTTAAATAAATAAGTGGTCTACAAACATACATATCCGCTCGGTCCGCTAAAATAATTTAAGTGCCCTACATAATAGGTATATTTAAGATTAACAATCAATAAACATCATTAATTACGCTCAAATGCTTGTTTCAGTACAAATTGGCTGAAATACTTCCGACATAAAACCTAAAGGTATAAAAGTACAATTTGCTAAGTAAACTGTCAATCTACATTAATTATAATAGATAGACTCTTAGAAGTCAGCTTACTGAAGATTATGAACAACATATAAGTACTTTCTAAATAAAATACAATTTGTTTTTCCATTACTCATGTAGGCCGTATTTTACTATAGACCATTTTAAATTGAAGATGAAATTAATTCATGATAAAAGCTAATAAGGCCCGGTAATATTTTCTGTTATTCTTGAACTTCTGTTCAAGTCAGTGTTCAACTGTCAGTGCAAGTAACAAGGCCCGGTTCCGAACCAACATGGTATGGTTTTTAGGGTTCCGTACCCAAAGGGTAAAACGGGACCCTATTACTAAGACTTCGCTGTCCGTCCTGCCGTCCGTCCGTCTATCTGTCACCAGGCTGTATCTCACGAACCGTGATAGCTAGTGACAGTTGAAATTTTCACAGATGATATATTTCTGTTGCCGCTATAACAACAAATACTAAAAACAGAATAAAATAAAGATTTAAATGGGGCTCCCATACAACAAACGTGATTTTAGACCAAAGTTATGCAACGTCGGGAGTGGTCAGTACTTGGATGGGTGACCGTTTTTTTTTTTTGCTTTTTTTTTGTTTTTTTTTGCATTATGGTACGGAACCCTTCGTGCGCGAGTCCGACTCGCATTTGCCCGGTTTTTTTTATAAAACGTGTATTTTTCAAAAGCGCTGGAATATTTATATAACTATTTTGGTATATGAAGAAACATGAACAAATGAGAAATCTATATTGAATTGATTTGTTAATAATATCCTGATTATTAATATAACTATTTCAGTTAAAATAAAGGTGGGCCTTATATGCTTCACCTGGCCTTATTCGTCCACATTTAGATCCTATAGCTATATTTGGTCACTTTGGCCGTCACTATCTATTTGATGCCGATTGTACTAACAATTAAAAGTACAGCTCATATGTACTTTTACCTGTACTGAAACTTAAGCATTTGAGCGTAATTAAAGATGTTCACTGATTATTAACATTACCTGTTAAAGAACAGTATCCCGATGGTGCGTCCATTAATGAATCGCATACTAACGGATAGAGGTTTACGAGTACATTCACGGAAAAATGATCATAGGCAACCCAATACTAGTGGCTTAGTTGCCGTTTATAAATCGTTTGTGTCGAGCAAAATCAGCGGAAAAGGCAGTCACCGTTTAGTCGCTAGCGTTCACATCTCTTGATAAAAAAAATTATAATAAATGTCATTATTATCCCAAAGAGTGTGTTTACAACGAATCACCCTTGAAAATCTGAAATCTTTTACAATATAATAAATACACTTATGCAAAGTTGTACCTAAAATGAGATGAACGAGTGTCAGCGTTTAGTAAAATTTATATAAAAAAATCGATGCTCAAGCTATAAAACCGAGTGATTTCGAAAGCCAGATAACTAGACTACAACGAATCAGGCTTTTCCTATTTTTCCTCTTAAAGGCAACAGAGAAATTTAAGGTTAAAGTTAGGTGAGGAATATAAGGCCCGACGGGTAACAAGGCCCAGCATTCAAGAATAGTAGTTAACATAACAATTAAATAGCTGTAAGCAGTACTGTAAAATACTGATAAGTGTTTGAGGCCTCCTCACTGAGGAGATTTTGTAATGTCATGACCGAACTGGACCAAACGTTGGAATGTTATGATAAGTCTTGTCATTCATGATAGTGTCGGGCCCGTATAAAGTAGTATGAACGACAGCCTTACTGCCATCCCAACTCTGTAGGTTTATAACATTAAAAATGTTTATCAGATCGTTTTCGTGGGAGACTGTACATTTTCAAAAGTTACAACGATAACAAAAGGCAGTGGTATTAAAAGATGCAGGAGTTTGCGGAGCATCGTAAGGTAGGTAAGGTATTAACACTATTAACACAATTATCGTTACGAAACACAAACTAAGCTTTTGCGATGTAGTACAATTTAAATCAATTCTAAAAGTGAAGTTTGTATAGGTATGTATATTCTTCTGAGAATAAATTGTCTTATACCTGGAATCGATTGTTTCAGTAAGTTAGGTAACAAACACTCTATATTACAATCTTGTACCTATTACAAATGCAAAGTATAGATCGTGTCATTCACGAAAACGCGTGCCTTGACTTGTATTGCCATGTTATTAAAGGTTAGATTTACCAAATCAGCGCGTCATCGTGGATCACATGAAACTATAAAACAAAATGCCAACAATCAAATGAATCTAGGCCTTAATTTAATATACAGGGTGGAAAGATAAGTCGGGCCCTGGAGGGAAATTACCTTAATTATACCTTATTTTTAAAAAGAAACAAAACTGCATTCAAAGATTTTCTAAAACTCGCTTGCCTCGCCCGGGACTCGAACCGACTAAAAATTCCAAAAAATAAAAACTCGCAAGTTTATTCTACTAGTCGATACAGTTAATGTTAATGATAACATTTCTCCAAGAAACATTAGGTCTTACACTCGTCTGTCGTACAAAATATCCATAAAATCTAATATTTAGTACTTAAGATTTCGTTTGACAAGCCAAATTGAATAAAAAAAGAAAAATACTTTTAATGCAGTTTTGTTTCTTTTTAAAAATAAAGGAATGTCTCCTTTAAGTAAAATGAGCCAGCTTAAGGATTTAAGGCTCCCTCCAGGGCCCGACTTATCTTTCCACCCTGTATACCATTTTAAATTTAAGGCGTAATTAATTCCAGATAAAGGATAATAAGGCCTAAAGGGAAATTTTGTAGGCCTTATTACCCACGAACAATGTATGTGAACTGAATAGGATAAAAAGGAACTAGATTATAACATATTGTTCTCATGTTTACCACAGTGTAATAAATAAATATTTTTTTATAACAAAAACGATCGTTAGATGATAAGTACCTACACGCTGAAATGTATGTACATTTTACCTGT
The DNA here is from genome assembly GCF_963556715.1 of Cydia fagiglandana. NCBI lineage: Eukaryota > Metazoa > Arthropoda > Insecta > Lepidoptera > Tortricidae > Cydia > Cydia fagiglandana. The sequence continues at coordinate 21,121,609 of NC_085938.1, forward strand.
GTGAAAATTGTATAATTGAGATAAATAAACTAAATTATCCTTACTATATTCTCTGTTATTCTTGAACTTGTACTTGGGCTAAAAAGGCCCTCTGTCTGTGCGGGTGACAAGGCCCGGCCCCGGGCCTTATTGAACGTGAGACGAAATAGTAAATTTAATTATTTTTATATAGGTAATTATGAGTTCTTTGATTTCCCGATAAGCATCACTTACTGACTTACAAAAGTATAAATGTAGTACATATAGATGGTCAAGCAAATCTTGTCAGTAGAAAAAGGCGCGAAATTTAAATTTTCTATGAGACGCTATCCCTTCGCGCCTACATTTTTCAAATTTGCCGCCTTTTTCTACTGACAAGATCTGCTTGACCAAGTATATGTAGTACCTGAATTTTATTAGAGGTTTTTAAAGCCTTATTATCAATTAAGTTATAAGTGAAATATAATAAGCGTCTTTAGTTGTAAAAAAATATTACAAGCCCTATAACTAATGAGGGGATCATTTTAGATATAGTCCACTTTTTTCGAGTAGGTAAATTCGGACTATGTTTACAAACCGCATACCATCGCCCATGACCACACTGTTAACTGACAGTTCGTAAACCTTATTACAAAAGGCATAAGGTCCACCGATGGACAGTTAAGAGCATCGCCGTTTGTACCTATCTTAATACAAATAAAAGTCAACAACGAAAATAATTAATTACCTAATACGTCACATACCTATGACATGACATGAACAAACAAGGAAAGCTATATATAAAAAGTGATTTTTCTCTGTCTTCTCACAAAGGAAAGCTTTGACAGTTTAAATTCCTCAAAGAAGGTCCGTAGTTAACACTAAACTCGAAACAGCACCTTTAAAAAAACATTAGGGGTCACTGACCTGTCCCAGTAAATTGAGGTAGTGTGTGTGAGCTGCGTTTGTGTGTGAAATGGGGTAATTTGACAGAATCTGAAAATTTACCCTCCTCGACGCCCTCTTAACAAGATTGTATAATACGCACGTTAACTTCGCTTTCAATTCGCGCCTCCGAGACGAACTTATGCCATCGTTCCACCATACGAAAAGAGATCGTACGACTTTGAAATAGCTTGTAGAACGTTAGCATGATACCGTTTGTAAACAAGCTGTTTATTTGCTGTAGACCAATAAAGGAAGGTTTAAAGTCGGATACAGCTCTAGCAACTAACTAATGGAAAACAAATTCAGAGAAATCGGAGACTTGAAATATAGGTACGGGTAAAGGTCAAAAAATCTCTTAATTACTTACTGCCATTGACTTGCTGGCTTAAAGTTCATCTTTAAACTGTAAAGAAAATAAAAAAGCTTCGAGTGCTTACCTCATTCATGAATGAAAACCACTTAGGCATAATAAGGTAGATGCGAAAATCTATTTATCATACGGTAGTGTCCGACCTCTCTACAATAGCCTAGTCCCATTGTCCACCCAAACTTTAATCAATAGACCGGTATACTGTTCACTCTTTCTACAATAGTCCCAATGCCTGCTGCGACCGGTTCATGGATGTCTATTGTTCCACCTGTGAACGGGTTCCAGCAGGCGTTCTACATGACATTAAAGCTCTCCAAGGGGCCTCTACGTGTTGGATCTATATCCCACGCGAGCCTATCAAAAGACCAGGATTTATAGGCCCGTGAAACCCAAAATGGAGGAACAAATAATAGAAATAATAAACAATCCCGGTTCACAACAAAGGTCCCGCTTTTACCCCACTTTTCTCTATCACTCAAAAAAATGCCCTAAAAACAGTATTACACAACCTCGTCGAACTTTTAATTGCTGATTTTAATTAAGGAGCGCGAAGGCTTTGCATTTACCTACATAAGGTTGTTAATTTAGTTAGAGACTGCCAACTACGAAGAAGCATTGAAATTAGAAACAGGTGTAGGCTGGCTAATTAAAACTTTTTTTGTTAATTTGTACCTAGTGGGTTGGACAAATGAATTAAACTCTGATAAAAACTGATCGAGTTGTGATAAGGCATCGTTATTTGAATATGTATATGTACCTACAAATGGCGGACTTAATGCCTCATAGCATTCTCTACCAGTCAACCATAGGGTCAAGCAGCAAAATGTAAAGGTGAGTGCAATAAGAAGTATAACATAATACTTTTAACTATAGTCTAAAAGCGGAAACACTACTGACACTGATGATATTATACTACGAATAGTAAATAATAGCGAAAATTGTCGTCGCAGATTTTTAAAAGTCACGAAGTATTATGAGGGTTAATTTCGTACCTACCAATGAGAAATACATATTTCCCACTCTGTCCATCTCTCAGCCTGTCACATCGTCAAATATCTCGAGAACTACCAAGATAATTGAAACATTTTACGGAACCCTCGGTGCACGAGTTAAACGAATTCACACTCAATCCTTTTTTTTTAACTGTGCGGAATCAAATTTCGACATCCCTGTTTGCAATTGCAAGATGAAGCGAAAACATTCTCATCGCCCAGCGTGTTCAGTTGATCTCAGACAGCGACGAAAAGCGGGCGTGTTTACCATTGCGTCAACTTTCGTTCGTGGCTTTCGTTCTATGTTCGCGATCGGGAGTGAATTGTCATGTAACATTGTATTTACATTTGTAAAAAGTGGTTACACGTTTGTGTTAGTAAATTTATTGCAGGTTTATTGATTGCAATTTCCGATACGCAATGCAGTTGCTGGTTGCAGTAAACTACATAAATTTAAGAAGTTTATAGTTAATATTGACTTTATAAATACCTGTTATTAGGGGATACGCTACTAAAATACTTTAGCTAAAACTTAAATATTTCCTATACTTTTAATTAATAACGCAAATACATACTTATATAAACACAATACCTTCTCTTGAATTTTAAAACTATTCAATTTCTAAAATAAGGCCCTGTTTTAAGAAATCAAGATAAAGCAAACAGAAATTACGATTAAAACGTAAATTACGTGCAGTTTTCTCACTTTAAACTTTTTAATCGCACTCTGATAATAACACATAATCAACCGCTTTAGGTACTAAAAGTTAAAAAGATACATAGCCCTTATCTTAAATGCCAAATTTTACTAAACGAGTCACAATGTCACATATACTTAGGTAAACAATGGAGTTAATTAAGCTACCTATTTTGCATAGTTCGGTGATCTGAATAAGTAATTGCAAGGTTTGGCGGTACTCGGTATACGGGAAAATTTTGAATTCAGGATATTATCAATATTATCATATATTATTATATCTATCGTCGTTATTGAACTTTCATCATGTGGGTACCTAACAAACACAAGCATTATTGGGCTTACTTTGGGACTAGGTCGATCTGTGTACAATTGTCGTTTTCCCAGAAATAAGACCTAACTAGATCGATTTTTCGCCGCCGATACATCGAAATTGTTAGAGTCGTTTTCGAGAGCCCCGAAGTGTATAAATATAATATATTAAATATACACAAGAACTGCTTATTTAAACGTATAAGATTTATTTTTTTATTGCACAACTAGTTAAATAAAATTTCATTTCGTGGTTTTTTGTTTTTCCTTATTTTAGTAGAAGTAGACAACACAGTAGTGTAGTGTAGGTAAACAAAAAGTTAATGCGTTTCACTTCACCCGGCTGAAACTTGTTTACCCTTTGAGATTATCAATAATATTGTCATTTTTGGCCATATGAGCTCCAGGAGAGGATAAATATTTGCTACTCGTTGAAAACGACACACTAACATAATAATATACGTTTTATTTTAGTTATATGATTGTTCTATTATAATGCTCCTAATATTTTTTACAACGTATTTTTGGGCCAACCTGTATGTATGTAGGTACAATTGTACATATACATTGTATAGTTTGTAGATTTCTAATAGGCCCCGACGGCTAATCCTTTGTCTATTGTTAAGTAAAACCGCACGTGCTACTTACCTGCAAAAAAGGGTCTTAATTATTATATTTGGCACCTGAGCGCGGGCTAATCCAACTCTCAAAAAACCAGTGTAGGTGCGATCTCCGATAACGCGCCTTTGTTACGCATCTCGGTGACACATTTTAGACTGATTCTGTAGCATTCGACTCGCCGGCACTCAATAACCGTAGTACTGAGTGCCGGCGAGTTGAACGGACCACACACATCCTAACAAAATATGTATCCATTATTTCATTTTGAATCTTATTGCGATTTCCATAGGAGTTGTAAGTCAATTACCCGGGTAAAGTGAACGAACGATTTTTAAGCAGGTGGTTGTGGCACGTGCCACGAGCGGTTTTACTTAGCAATAGACAAAAGATTAGCCGTCGGCGCTTACTAGAAATCTACAAACTATAACATACTTATACTTACAGGGTGGCTAAGTTCTGCACACGTTAGTTTATAATCTAACGTAGGTTAGGTTACGTTAGTTTGTAATCTATAGTTCGTGTTTTTAGCATTAGAAATAAGGTAAACAATCTTGATGTGTCTTTTAATCGAAAAACACATTTTAAAAATAAGTTACCTACGGCAAATATGTAAAAATTATGAATCTAATACGATCATTTAGATTCTTCTGCTTTCATAATGTAATAGTTATTGATTTTTAAAAAAGCGTTTTTCAATTAAAAGATATGTCAAGATCGCTTACCTTCTTCCAAGTTCTTTCTAATGCTAAGAAAAACGAACTATAACTGCTATCAGTTTATAATTTAACTAGCGAGATCATAAACTGACGAGAGTTTACAATTTTATTATGTATAAACGATCCTAAGAAACGTTTCAGAGATAAACGATACCAATTCAGTCAAAAACGTACATACTTACTTCATAACACAAGATACCACGATAGGTACATGATGAATAATGCGAACCATTTTGTTGTTTGCTCATTGTACTTATCTTGATTTATGTGTTTAATTTTAGTATTGTGTTCAGATCAAATAAATCATTTCGATTTCTTCCACTATCAATTGCGTTACGCTAGTAAAAAGTAAATAATATTTATTCTAATATTCTTTAGAAATATTCTTAGGTCACGGGCGATAACCTCCCCCCCAAAAGGGAAGAGCCCTTGATAAATTCTCAGCAATGTGGTATTGTTATCATTTGTTATTATTATAGCTAGCATAACGCCAGTTTTCGATTTTTAAACTGGCTATTAATAGAATAGAATAATACAATGACCAGAAGGTCTGTTCAAATAGTAATTTCGTGTTATCAATCGTAATGGATATGATCCTTTCTAATACCACCTGAAACTCTGAATAGGCTCCCAGGGTTTAGAACTGATTTGATTGCGAGCTGAACAGGCAATTAGATATCTGATGAAAGGAACATTGAATAATAAATGGGGCTAAAGAGTTTCCGGAACGGCTTTTGAAGTATTTCTATAGATTAGTTAAGGGATATCGTTATCCGGTAGTTATCTCAGCCAGAGCGCCGTTGCCGATTACGGCATGGGTAAGTATACCGGGCGTGGCCTGTAATACGAGCAAATAATTAAAACATAGATTGTACTGCTCAAACGGTGACACTTTTGTTCAGCCAGCTCAGCGGTGACACTGTTTTTCATACAAAATAAATATGACCTTCAATGGACGCCATCGCCACGCCATATCATTGTGATTGACGTTGCTTGTCACGCCTTAAACATAACAAAATTCGCAATACATTGCGTCTTAGAATAAACTTTACAGTGTATTAAAAATCAAACCACAGGTCATTTTTAAAAGCTGCTGAACAAATGTTGGTCAGTATGAGGAGTACAGCCCACAGTTTAATTTTTTGCTCATATTACAGGCCACACCCGATATAGGTAGGGAGGACTGCTCGTTAAAAGTTTTTAGAGACGTCGGCGTGGGATTATCATTTGTTAAACATAAAATTTAGTATAAGTCAATGTCGATAAATTTATGATGTAATATAGAACCTTCGTATAATTTTTAAAAATTATAATTGCTTTTACAATACCTACTATTATTGAATACCTAAACATTAAAGAATATTACCTTATTGATTTTTATGTGATGTATTTGAATGTTAAATATTTAGTAACGTTCATTTGAATTTGATTTGGTTATTTTTCATGCATGTACCTATCCATTCGGTTTTGACAGAAGCTAATGAGAATCGTCAAGTCTCATATCATTGCCGGTCATAGACCAGGAAACCTCAAGGCCGAGTTTAGAGCAATTATTTCATGCAAACGATGATGCTAAAAATGCGGGGGTGCGCGGGACGAGGTGAGCGAAGTCCCGTGCCGTGATTGGTCCGTTCAAAGAGACGGACGTCACACAAAGACACTTTCAACTCGAACATGGAGTAAAATTACCGTATGCGTGGCAGAGGGGTTAGCGCGACTATGCTGAGTCTGGTGGAGGTCTTGTCTGTGTTGCCGGTCTAACGAATGGAAGAAAGTATAACAACGAGGCAACCTTTCATAAACATTCAGTAAATCTGTTACATTTTCCTAGAAAACTGATAATTCCTACGACACCTAGGCCAATTAGGACGTACACTGATATCAGACTGACATGTAAGTAATTGGTGCCATTCAAATATCTCGCATTTCGCTCGTTATTGTCCTTACTTATATAGGCGTGGGCGACACGCACAATAAATTAAATAATATGATTACAATATAATTCTAATGTCAGTGTAGGTACCTAAGTTCCAATTGGCATGTTATTGTGCCTACTTTAGGATATTGCTTTTTTCTGCTTTCACATTTTATTGAGTTTCGTTTCAATTTGAATGAATACATCTACTTATTTATCCCTGCCTATATTATATTCATCTTCTTAAGTTAGCAATTTATTTTACTGTCAATAAAACACACAAATTGAATAATTACACACACCCACATACATACCTATTTAATAAAAACTACGTATTTCGATTTACCTATGTTAGGCACAGTTATTTTGTGTAGTGAAAGATTTGTAAGAATTATGTATTATTAGTTTGATGTATATAAACGCAACGATCCCTTCGTTTGACTTTTTTCGATTTCTTTAGAGTTAGAAGCGGAAAAGTAATTAACTTTCATAAACGAACGATATACCGGAACGGTTTTGTAACATGAGAAAACAATTAAAACATTATACATACATATATTTTACTCCTCAAACAATAAAACTTTTGTTTAACAAGTCTTTAGGCTTCCCATTTTTCATATAAATTAATAATTAAAAGTTTCCTTAGGGAAGTAGGTCGCCGCCTGCAAGAAAGGGGCCTCGACCCGCGCTCTGGGATATTCCTGGTGCAAAGGCTGTCCATCGCAATTCAACGCGGTAACGTAGGGAGTGTGATGGGCACCTTTGCGCTGGGAGTAGCGCGTGGAGGCCTCTTTCAGTAGTTTTTATATTTTTTGTTTAATTTTAAATATATTCAGGTTCTTAATTTTAATTTAGTTTTGTTCATAGACATATTTAGTTCATAACTTTCATAAGTTATTTATTTGTCTTTTTATTGTCTTATTCGTTTATAAATAAAATATGTAATTAAATCTTCAGAGTACGCTATCATCATTGTAATTGACGTTGCTTGTCAAAACATTGCGCAGACTAAACTTTAATGACTGTGTACTAAAAATGAATATACAAGATATTTTTAAAACTCTCTGAACAAATGTTGGTCAGTATGATTACATACATATTTATTGCTCTCGTTATAGGGCCACCCGGTATAGTTATAGTCGAATAATTTAATTTCCTACCCATTTCGTACTTTGTCGCAGTGACAATAATGTGAAATCTAATCTAAAGCGACTTTCATATTGATTGTCACTGCGACAAGGAACAAAATGGGTCAGAAATTTGAATGTACACTACATAAATACAGGTTGTTTGGTACATCGTTTGCCAAATTAAAACGGCAGATAGCTTGAGTCATTAGCTATCTTCTCATGCCAAGAAAAACAAAATTGGCCATGGTTTTTTTTACTACTACGCAAGTAAAAATTTGAAACTGTCATAGAAGTGAAAAAAAATATTTGCAAAAAATTAAAAATTTCTAGGCCTGAGAACATAGCAAATGACTCAATCAATCTGCCATTTTAATTTGGCAAACGATGTACCAAACACCCTGTATTATCCTTAGCAATCTTTGATTCTTGAATCAGCACTAATAGTCTAGTTCCACCCACGTAAGCCCAGTGTCGATCCTTCCGTATTATTATGTTTATCGTATGTCAATCACATTGCAATTAACGAACAATTAGTGCCAGTGTTGGTAAAACAGTAGGTCAATGGAGTAGCAATGCACGCATGCATGCAGTTACAGCACTTAAAAAACAGCCGTATTCGAATAATGAGATACGTCAAACAGAAACAGAACAGAATAGTGAGATATTGAAACGATATGGATTTGATATGTCAGTGTCAAACAGGTGTCAAAAGTGACGTTTTTGTTTGAAGAAATGTCAATTTTGACACTTGTTTGACACTGACATATCTAATCCATATCGTTTCAATATCTAGTATTTGACGTATCTCATTGTTCGAATACGGCTGAAAGTCAGTTGGATCAAACTACCTACATTATACATATAACTTTACGGGCCTAATTTATTTATTTATTCGAACTTTGTTGCACAGTATAAACTGTACAAAAGACGAACTTAATGCCAGAAGGCATTCTGTACCAGTTAACCCTCGGGCCAAACAGATAACAAGCAGTAATAGGTGCAAGAAAATTTAAAGTACGAAAAATTTAATATAAAACATAAATTTTACATATTTCAAATATACATATTGCTATAATATACTTACTTAATTCAGTTAAATTATGTTTTATCCCTTTCTTACAAATACATAAGACAAAATGTCAGATAAAGATAAACGATTGTTAGCTAATTCAAGTTTTTAGCGCTTTGACGTTTCCATAGTAAAATGAACAGTATTGCAGCTGCAGTTGGAAATGGAATTTCACTCTAAGGGGGTAAAAAAATAACTTTAATGTAACATATCATTGTGTACAATAACATACCTTTGTTGTGCATTTAGTCCGAACTCTAGCTGTAAACAAGACATTTTTGGCTAAGCAGTTGAGAAACATGAAACTTTATAATTATCATAAATGAAAAAAAAAGAGTCTTATCACACGAGGCCACTCGGACTTACGCCCTATTTTAAAACGACATGATTAATTTTCCATACATACAAAGTAAAAAGAGCGAAGAGAAGTTTTGTATGTAAAACTTCCTACTCGTTCTAATTTGTTTGTATTACAAATTCTAGCAACGAAAATGAGAGCGTGAACGATTTTTTCGTCTCACTTGCTCGTAAAAGGTGTTATTACATGTAGGCGATGCGGTCCATGAATCCTGAATTTCGATCTAGTCCCGTATTTAATGTATTTTTCATCACACTTGCTTGGCGATGCGGTCCGTAAAATTTCACTGAGGGCTCCTAATGTAGGTACGTACAAAATAAGGCAGAAGTTTTGTGTATTTTCCTTTTTTTCTAGAAAAACGTGTGTGTCACGGGCGATACAGAAATTACGAACTCGTGTTAATTAAGCACTCGCCTTCGGCTTCGGGCTATAATTCACACTCGTTCGTAAATTCTTGTGTAGGTACTATTATAACAGCGGCTTATTTTATGCGACAGCAAATACGTGGGCCGATTTTAATGATTTTTACGTCAATCGATTCGTCTTAATTTTGTGAGTGTCACTGTCAAGACAGGACGTTGTGGGAAGTTTCACAGTTCACTTCTGAGTGAGTGAGTGACGTTGATCAGTCCGCTAATTGTTGTTGGTGCCACTGGCCTTTACTCGGTGTAAACAAGATGATATTTTGAACGGCGGGTTAAAATATCTCTCAGGGAAAGTTATATTAAGATAAAACTTTTAGTGCAGATGTTGTTTAATCTTAGAACTCTTATATAAATAGGAGAAAATTAAAAACAAAATATAGAAAAAACCTCAAACTCAAGTAAATATTGTTTGCAAATGTAGGTCGTGTGTGTACTACTAAGTCATTAGGTTTTTTTTTTTTATTAGCCTGTAGGAGTGTCCCACTGCTGGGCAAAGGCCTCCCCTCTTTCCCGCCATTTGGTCCTATCCGATGCATACTCCCGCCACTCTTTACAAAACGTGTCAAGGTCGTCCCGCCATCTCCGTTTTGGTCTTCCTCTGCCCCGAGATCCGTCCTGTGGGACCCAGTCTGTAGCTAATTTGGTCCAGCGCTCCGGGTGCATTCGGCAGATGTGCCCTGCCCAGTCCCACTTTAGCTTGGCGGCCTTCCTGCCCACATCCACAATGCCGGTTTTGGAACGCAGTTCGGTGTTTCTAACACGGTCGGTTCTACGAACACCCAGTATGCTGCGTTCCATTGCTCTTTGGCAAACCTTGAGTCTAGACTTTTCAGCTTCAGTTTGAGACCATGTTGGGGCGCCGTAGGTGAGGATAGGCAGGATACACATGTCGATTAGTTTGCGCTTTAAAGAGAGTGGAAGGTTACCCTTCATTAGCGTCTTCAAGAACCAGAAGCTCTTCCAGGCGTTTGCGATACGGCGATCGATTTCTTTGAACTGCCTGTTTAATATCCTCTCGCACGGACTAAAATAATCTACTTGTATGTTTTTGATGGGATATTTTTGACCAGTAGGTACCTTGTCAGCATTCCATTTTTTGTAGCAATTTCGAGTATCGCAGAACCAAGTGTCCAATTGAAGTGAAAAGTAACAACAACTATGAAAATGCAACATTCATACAAAGTGTCTAAACGATAGTGCAAGTGTAGTGAAAAATGACAAACCAAAGATGGTGTCCAACGTGTCACTGATAGGGCTGGCGCTGGAGCGCAACTCGTCGCTGCTGGACGTGCTGGACGGGCAGCTGGACGAGCTGGACATCTTGTTCCGGCCGGAGCCTGTGCTGATCGCGCTTTACGTGCCAGTCATATTGCTGTCGCTCGCAGCTAACGTACTGCTCATCGTTGTTGCTGTGAAGTGCAACTACACTAAAAAGTAAGTTTTATAAGATGTTTTTATGTTATTTCAAGCGAATATGGGTGAATCTTTTAATATGTTTTTTGTCAAAAATTTCATTTTTGATACAAGGTTCTATCGCCGACTGTACTTTTCTTTCAACAGGCGACTTATAGTCATCAAGACAATTTTAACAAACCTAAACACAATTAGATTGCGTTGTTTTAGCACAGAGTTCCTATGGCCACCTCTATAAGCGGCTGCTTAGCTGAATAGGGCGAAATTTTAATTATAAGTTGCTAGCATAATAAAGTTTTTGTATCCAGTGACATGTAACGAAACCATACGATGAATAAATAAGCTACATGGTAGGTTCTGTAAAGCTTTACAGCTTACAGCCTTTTTGATCAGTGTCTGGCAAGTCAGTCTATTTGAATTTAGAATCTGATCTTGCTGTCAGATGGAACGGGGTGCGGATCGGCCAACGATCGTCATTCCTATAAAGGCAGCCATCAAGACTAGTCCAATATTATTATTGTAATTTAGCTGAAATTAATTCCATGTGGAAATTTCAGTTCACATCGGTAGGTATAAGTATTATGAATTCCAACAAAATATTGACAAAAGTCAGATAACAACAGGAAAAAAATTTAACCGAATGAAATCGTAGCCCATTGTAGTGCAAAACAAACTCCATTTAAATTACGAGAAGCCATTGAAAACTCTACGTCAATATTGCGAAACAGTTTGTAAAGGGAGCTACCGTTTATTGTGCTCACCATTTGGCGCCACTGTAGACGTAGGTTTAGAAAAACAAAAATCTCAAAATTCTTCTATGCTTATTTTTATAAAATCAATACGTTTAATATACACAAAGGTATTTTAACGTCTAATTTTGCCGTTTTTTCAGCCTGTTTAATATGCATATATTTTAGTTGGCACTTTTTTAATCCATTAACATGCACAAGCAGTGGTGGCCGAGTGGATATGACGTCTGACTTTCAATCCGGAGGTCGCGGGTTCAAATCCTGGCTCGTACCAATGAGTTTTTCGGAACTTATGTACGAAATATCATTTGATATTTACCACTAGCTTTTCGGTGAAGGAAAAACATCGTGAGGACTAGACGTAGTATCTTCTTAGTAGTTTGTGCGTTCTTAGCTTCCTAACGCCATCTGTTAGAATATTGTGGCACGGCGTTGGCAGTGACAGCTAGAGGAGACGCCACATGTCAATGTCCATAGTAAAATGAACAGTAATGCAGCTGTCGTTGGAAATGGACTGTCACCTTATCGGATAATAAGGCTTATCCCGTCAGCCAGCTGACAATTAAATAGTAGTAAAGTTTGTTAGAAGAAATGTTATACATAATACGTTCTTCTAATATGCTAAGTAGATGACCCATTATGGAAAGGGGCTGAACACAGTAGGGTTGTCACAGACTTTTACACACCATCACTAAGATACCTAAGTACCGAGCTACTAGCAATGGTGATGTATGTAGCTGGGGTGCGCGCTTAATTTTATTATATATTGACCTCCCGCTGGCACAGTGTCATTGACCGCCGGCGGCAGCAATATATTACACGCGTGCGATAGAGATTGGAACAGGCCGGTCAGTGTACTAAATTCCTCATGCTCAGCGACCTTTCTTCATTTTAAAAGGCGTACGTGATTCCATCAGAGGCTTCATCCGAATTGCTGTACGGTTCAGATTGATGGCCGTCCCACGTCACTGTTTATTACCCATGCCAGCTACGCATGGCATAACGGCAGTTGTAAAATTGTATAAATAAAATATAAATCTGAACTAAATATAAAGTAGACATCCGAATGCCTCCGACACATACCCCCTTATTCATAAACGCGCTACAAACCTCAACTTGCTAATAATCGTTTGTCCTTATCAGTAAAAAATTATGACTTATGTACTTGTAAGAAAGGGATATAGCATAATTTTAACTAAATCAGGCCCGTAAAGTTTTATGAATAAGTTTTTACGCTGTACAAACAGCAACACTCTTAACATTCTTAACTGTCCATCGGTGGACCTTATGCCTTTTGTAATAAGGTTTACGAACTGTCAGTTAAGAGTGGTGTACTTATTTTTTTCAGAACTTGATACTCAAACAAGATTAAGTTTTTTCAAAAATTTCATTTTTGTACGCTTTTATCGCTGACTGTACTTTTCTTACGACATACAACTGATACTCATCGAGACATTTCTAAAAACTCCTAACACAATTAGGTTACGTTGTTTCATCACAGAGTTCCTATGGCCACCTCCTGTCTCCATCACCAGATAAGCTCGATGGTACCATAATATTGCATTGTCATCCGATTTATACAAGCATACAAAATTTCAGCTCAATCGGAAACCGGGAAGTGGATCAAATTTAACTTGCAAGATTTGATTACACACAGACAGGCAGACAGACCTGACAGACAGACAACGGTCAGGTGAAACTAATAGGTCAGGAAATGGATGCTCAAAAAACGTTGTAGAGGGAAATGCTAGGAACACAATTTTTGACTCCGTAACTTTGTTTGGACTAGTTAGGAGGTGAACATATCAAAAGTCCCCGGCTGTAGCCCCGGTGCTAGGGGGTAGAGGGGGGTAAGAAGGTCGAATTTTTCGGTTTTTCATTGATATCTTGGAAACTTTGCGTCTTAGCGACATGACTACTAAGACAAACCGAAAGCTGATAAAATTAGTTACAAGTTTTATCCAGTCAAGTTTTTCGATATATTGAATAGTTTTTGAGATACCCGCTCTTGAAAGTTTATTTTGGGATTTAAAGCTTTGTATCTGCATCTGATATAAGCAAACTTTTTCATTACATATTTTTGTTATATTTATAAGGCATGACGTCACTAACTTAGCACATAATTTTGACCTGTTTAAATAAGTAGGTACCTACAATGTACATCAAATAATTATCAGTTTCCCTTTTTTGTGCCAACCATTGCATAATTTTGTTGTACTCCGTGGATAATGTCGTTGGTTATGCATTAAGTTAATTTTAATTCTACTCTAAATGTAACACTGTATTGTCTGTATTGTATAGCTGTTTGTTATCCCTAAAATGAATAAAATAAAAATAAAAAAAAATAAAAATAAAAAATAAAATAAATGTTACCTTGATATCTACATCAGTGAAGCTGTTAGGCCATGTTTGGTATCAATTTCGTATAAATCGGGGGCGCTGAATTCATTTATGGTATCACATTGACACTATTTCAAAGTAAAACCAAAATTTACAAAAAAATATTTTTTTAAATCCCTCTTCACGCTTAAACCGCTGAACCAATTTGGTTGAAATTTGGTATAGAAATAGTTTCAGTCTCGACACAGGACATAGGATAGTTTTTATAACCAAAAGCATCTTTTAAGGGTCTGAAAAGTGGGGTGGAAGTTTGTATGGGGAATCAATAACCGCTGAACCGGCTTAGATGAAATTTAGGATGGTATACATCTGTGATTTAGATGAAAATGATACCAAACATGACTTCAAACCTTACCTTAAGCAGTATTAACCTCAGGAATTCAGTTTCGTCGATGAAGTTGAATTCCCCCCATACTCCATTTCACAACCATACATACATACATACATCACTGGCTCAGTGACCCAAAGAGGATCTTGGCGTCTGACACAAGAGAGCGCCATTCTGCCCTATTCTGCGCCACTTCACGCCAGTTGGGTATTCCGAGGGCAGACAGGTCTTTTTGGGCTTCGTCACTCCAGCGGTATCTGGGACATTTCACAACCATAAAGCATGATTATTGAGTTAAAAGTATCTTATGTCCTGTCTTGGGACTTGAAATATCTGTATACCAAATTTCAATTAAATCGGTTGAGCGGTTTAAGCGTGAAGAGGAATTTAAAAATAAAGTTATTTGTTTAAAGTTTATATGTTTTTTCTTAGGAATGGTATCAATGTGATACCAAAAATGAATTCAGCACCTCCGATTTATACGAAAATGATACCAAACTCGGCCTAGCAGCTTCACTAATGTAGATATCAAGATAAAATTGAAAGCCCTAAATAAACTTTCAAGAGCGGATATCTCAAAAACTATTCAAGCACCAGCACCGGGGCTACGGCCGGGGACTTTTGATATGTTCACCTCCTAACTAGTCCAAACAAAGTTACGGAGTCAAAAATTCTGTTCCTAGCTTTTCCCTCTATACCTTCTTATTACTTGGCCTATAAATAAAAGCTTGTAAAAACGGGATATTTATGGATCGGAGTAGTTTTACTTTTATTATGAATTGCCGACAGGAGTGGCCTTGCCTGGCCCAAAAGTTCTTATTATGCTGGCAGCGTTCCCACACTGTATGGCGCTGTACAGTATCGGAAGACTAATAACAAAATAATAATAAAACTGATATGATGATCGTAAGTGCGAGCGTAGATCGCGCATCTGGTTTAATTTATTGTTTGGTTTATATTTAGTTTATTTTCCTGTAAGAATCAAACAAGTACCTACTTAGGTATCTCTTTTTATTTCTTTATCAGAACATCTAGGCCTACCACCAAATATCTGCTCATTATAATGAAGATATAATTTTAACGAATGAAAAGATGATTCAATCAATGAAAGAGCTGTTAATTTCCATTTAGCTCTGTAGCTAACAATACCTACCATTGTTAAAATAATCAGACAAAGATCAAAGTCCGTTCAAAAGCTCCCGTTTAAATGCCTATTTCCATATTCCTTTGTCCCTCGATAAAATCGTTCATCAATCATCAGTCAATATCAAAAACACAGACAACGGCAAATAAATTAAAATATTGAATGACAATAAACAATCGAACCTGAAACAAAACAACAAACGTTCAGACAACAAAATGTAGGACCAGTCAACAATAAGGGATCGGATAAATCAAATCCCATCAAAACATTACATGTAAAAAGATTCAAGTCTCGCGACGAAGTTCTGCTACTACATATTTTATATTGCTCCAGGAATGAGCTTTAGCTATTGCATATTGAGCCATGTATCGAATCTTGAGGCATTAGTTGCGGCCGCAGATATATACCCAGTCAATAATGATAAATTAAGTATACAATTCATACAAAATTATATTGATACTGTTACCATAAAAACCCGTTTTGTGAATAAAAAATATCGTCAGCCGGTTATACCATACGAATATACATATAGATAAAACGTACATTGACAATTTGGTATACCGTACGTTGTCGAATTAAATCCGGTACCCAAAGGGAGAAAAGGGCGCGAAATTATACTTAATATTATATGGGTACATTTTTTAAATGTAACATGTTCAAATATCTCAGCAATAACTAGTTGACTGTATAGACAGATTTACTTTATATCTTAATGCTTCCTTTGACGCAGAAAAAGGGAAATAAAGAAAATTATATTTATATTGACTCCTTTGAACTACTTATTAGGTTTCCTTGCTCCGTCGATAGGTCGATACGAGTATATATATGTCTGCGTATACTGTGTGTGCCGTGTGTTCGAGGCCATTTATAAGGATTTCATCTATATCCCTGTTGAATGTGCCAATGGTTCGGATTTACCGTAATCCGATTTGTATTCGGATTGAAATGTTGGCATTTACTGCAAATTGCGCTTACAACAACACTGCGAAATATTTTTAGAAGTTACATTATGACAAGTCTGCAACGATTTTGACAGCACACACAGTTACACAGAGCAAATGTTAGGTATTTTAAACGTCAAACTTCTATAAAATTATGACGTATAAATAACACTTGCACTGCGTATGCTATCAAAACGTTGCAGACTTTTCTTAGTACCTATAATTCTATTTATTTAATATCCTCTCTCTCTCTCTCTAAGTATAAAGTTCTTCAAAAAAGGAGTATACTTTAGGGTTTCTAAAGGGTACCCAACGCACATGTGATATTTTTGAGTTGCAGGCATCCATTGACGTAGTACCCGCTTGCCATCAGACGGACCGTATGCTTGTTTGTCATCGTAACGTGGTATAGTCAGTCTAAGGAGTTGTTATTGCAAATGGTCCGTCTCTACAATTTAATATACTTAATATACTTATATTAGATGTAGTTAGTGTCTATGCTTAATTATACATTAGAGATCTAAAAGGCCCCCAAAGCACAATGCCAGAGAAAATACTAATACTAATGTAAATAAATAAAACCATCTGCCGACAGCTAAACACAGCAAAACTCTTACTTAACTGTCGATCCGTGGACCTTATGCCTTTTGTAATAAGGTTTACAAACTGTCAGTGTGGGCGATGGTATAAATACTAGCGAAAACAATGGCAGTCGGATTGAAAACGGGCGAACAACAGCATTTGAAATGAAGCCAATATTTATGTTAATCTTTTCAAGGCATTCAATACCAAGACTGTCGGCATACATAGCAGCGCTAAATTATGCTATTTAGGTAGATAATGAAATATATGAATATCACTGGCTTCACGCCTATCCCTCGCCCAACGCGGGGACTTTAATTGACCCGGGTACCTTGCGCATAGCCGCTGGTCTCCGGCTCGGAATCGACATATGCACAGACCACACTTGCGCTTCTTGTGGGGCCCAAGTGGACCGGCTTGGCCACCATGGCCTTTCCTGCTCCTCGGGCGCCGGCCGCCTGTCTCGCCACGCTGCCCTCAACGACATCCTCAGAAGGGCTCTTGTCAGTGCCGGCGTCCCCGCAGCTCTGGAGCCCCGGATCGCGCGGGACGATGGCAAGCGCCCGGACGGGATGTCGTTAATCCCATGGAGAATGGGCCGCGCGCTGGTGTGGGACGCTACCTGCGCCGACACGTTGGCAGCGTCCTACATCCAAGCAACGAGCAGAAATGCCGGGGCAGCGGCGGACGCCCGAGAGCGAGCTAAGGCCCATAAATACAGCTGTCTCGGCGCCAACTACGAGTTCGTAGCTTTTGGCGTCGAGACACTCGGACCGTGGGGTAGAGGAGCGCGTGGGCTCCTTAAGGAGCTAGGTAAGCGGTTAAGGGAGGCAACAGGGGACTCTCGCGCGGGCAGCTTTCTCGCGCAAAGGATTGCTATCGCTATACAGCGCGGGAATGCTGCCTGCGCGATGGGCACCTTGCCGAGGGGCCTAGGCTTAGAAGGTAGGTTTTAGGGAAGTTTATTTTTTTTGTTAGGTTTAGTTTTAGTTAATTTATTTTTTAGGCACTTGTATTAAGTTTGTTATATAATTATGATAATAAATATTTTGTTTATTATTTGAATATAACTTGTGCTATGCCACTGTAAAAAAATTAAGCGGGCTTGTAAAGCCATATAATTAAATTTAATTTAAAACATTTATTTTCAGGCAACTAAGGCCCATAGCCTTCATACATCACAAACTAACATACATACAATAATAAAAATCTTAAAAGCTAAATAAAATCATTTTGGCGAAACAGTTTTCTGTAGCGTCGCCTATTCCGGCGTAGGATTCGGCAGATTCCCACGGAATAGCCGAAATACCACATTCTTCGGAAATACAAATATAAATTACGAAGAAAAAATATGGCGCGACTCGCGAAACTGGTAACATTCCATTTCTAACCGCAACTGCACTACCGGTACTGAACGCGTCGCTGTTCATTATCAATTTCCATAGTAAAATGAACAGTAGTGCAGTGCCCTATCCCACAAAACTTTACAAGTGTACAATTCGACACAATTGTTAAATTGTAAACAAAAAATGTACCACAATAATTACAAATATGTATTCGTTACAAGTCTGCAGTATACAAATATGTCATTTTTAGGGTTCCGTACCCAAAGGGTAAAACGGGACCCTATTACTAAGACTTCGCTGTCCGTCCGTCTGTCACCAGGCTGTATCTCACGAACCGTGATAGCTAGACAGTTGAAATTTTCACAGATTATGTATTTCTGTTGCCGCTATAACAACAAATACTAAAAACAGAATAAAATAAAGATTTAAATGGGGCTCCCATACAACAAACGTGATTTTTGACCAAAGTTAAGCAACGTCGGGAGTGGTCAGTACTTGGATGGGTGACCGTTTTTTTTTTTTTGCATTATGGTACGGAACCCTTCGTGCGCGAGTCCGACTAGCACTTGCCCGGTTTTGTGAAAGCGTATCACAAAGAATAAAGGTATGTCACGACAGCTACATAATTGTAGAATTGTTAATTTGTAAATATATTAAGCGAAAACTTGTAATGTTACAACTACACATACATATATAACAATTTATTTTGCTTCTTTAATGTTGAAGTTATTTTTATACGCAATACGCAAGAATTACATTATAATTATATTTATATGAAATTCATGACACCTAGGATCACTATCACTGCTACTTAAACTAAATATTTCGTGGTAGGTAATATATACAAAGAGTTGGAATCGCTAAATATGATAAAATATACTACAATTATTAGTATTCGTATAGTAGCAACTGTAGCAAGAGGGTGCGACACACGTTTAGAGACTTGTTAAATTGTAGGTACAATTCTACGTATATGTATAATTATTATTACAATTTAATGTAGCACACAATAATTGTCAGCTACAAATTTGTCAATTTTCCGGAAAACATTTACTGCGACATTTTAGTACAGTTTATTATCACAAATAATGATTCTCAAGCAGTTTTATCTCTTACGACACCGACGTTCTTTGAGGGGTGAGTCGTCGGCGTCGCCTACTAAATGTACGGGTGGGTTTGAAGATAATGTTTGCGATATTTCTGCTTCTATTTAAAAAAAGTTATTAATGTAATTTTACTCATTGGGTAACGCACTTTCGATATAAATTTGAAATTTCTGATATCTGTTATATTTACGGAATTATCGCCTGGCTACACTTAACGATTACATACACCCTGTAAACAGTACCTAACAGAGATGTTTCTGTTTTGTTCTGTTTTATTTTTTTTAATTTAGTAGATATGCCCTGAAACCCAGTGCCGCATCTAATAGACTGCTTATCCACGCGTGTCCTACTCATCGGCATCCTACTCGTGTTTGGTGTAGGTAGATATTAGTGATTAATTAGCTATTTGTGATTAATTAACTACCTAAGTACGTGTTTGTTTTTGTGTACAATGTTTTTACGACAAATAAATATATTTTTCTATTATATTCTAAAAATATATTTCTGTTTACAAGTTGCTTGTCAGATCCCTCGGCTATATCACTAGCTCTTTAATACTAATACATATTATACTGCTATGGTATGCAGGGTAACGATATTATTAGGGTTTACTCGGGTTATTCCGAATGTCGAAAACTGTCGGATAATTCCGAAAAGAGACTTTTATTATGATGGAATTTAGGGTGATTTTCATGTGATTTTCGGAACTATCCGACATTCGGTATTACCCGAATACACCCTACAATAGAAAATAAATGATAATTAGACATTTTTGTTAATTCTCTTTTTGTTATCTTCCGTACCTCAAAAGGGAAAGACGGAACCCTTATACCCACTCGTGCGTCTGTCTGTCTCCAACCTTCCCCCCCCCTTTATCTCCGAAACTACTGGGCCTAAAATTTTGAAAAAAATTACACGAAATATTCTTTACCTATAATCACAGTAGGAAAACCTCTTAGAAATGTGCAGTCAGGCGTGAGTCGGACTTAAATACTTTAGTTTTTGATCCGTCCACTACGGGTTTTTAAAGACATTTCATTCACATTCCACATAAAAAACTACATTGTTAAAAATTGGGTAGGTACTTAATGTGCGGAACCCTTGAAACCGGTTTTTAAAAAATACCGGTTCCGCGCCCTGACACCAGGTCAAAGGAAATATTGAGACGTGGAATTTTCTTTTGTATTCGGCAAATGAATTCCGCGCCGGAAGTTTTGTTTGTTGTGAGATTAGTTTCTGCTGGGTCATTTCCATTATATTCTGCTCGGGTTTCCTAGGTAGCTATTGTGTAAATAAAATAGGTCTCAAGTCACAAAATGACGCGATATAGCGTTAAGTTTTCTTCTTGACCACTTCACTTCACAATATAAAAGCAATTGTTAGGTTTACCGCAAAACACGGAAATGACCACATAGTAAAAAGTCGTTAAAACTATCTTGAAGGTCGAACGGATTATCGAATCTATTTCTATGAATAATGGATTACAAGACATATAATAGGTACCTATAAATAGGGCCACCCCTATTATTACCTACTCGGCTATTACTCTAAATTAGCGGTGGGCAACAGGCATTTTGTATATAATATTGACAAACGAAACGACAATGTCTGATAAAGACACAAATATTAACAAAGTGCGGCTTACTTCAACTTAGTTAACTGCTATCTGGTCCTTAGCTGTTAAAACGTGGCTGACCGCTGCTCTAAATTAGTCTAAATGACCATTATAGGGTTCCTCTTTCTACGTCCCAACCACCGGCAGCTTGGGCTCTGCACCGCCGCGCCGCTGGCAGCATCTTAGATTAGGTTTTTTATAATGTGTTTATATGTAGGTACTTTGTATTGTTTTGTAGGTGTCATTATTTTATTTTTTTAAATTTTGTAAAAACCCTAACCTAAAATTAATGCAATTTACTAATTAAGAGTGAACTTAATCCTTTCTGGCATATACCTACAGAGCAAGATATGGTTCAATAATTACCGACTTGAATACATTAAACTACATGTACAGTCGACGTCATTAAGATATATGTTTACACTTTTGCACCTTACCTACTCCATTGTAATAAGGCGTAAAATGTAAACAAATATTTGGCGTCGACTGTACACCAGTGAACTTTTAAAATCAACACTGTCGTGAATAAACGTAATATAAACCTTAGTTATACATATTTAGTTATACATATTTCCGGAGTTGCACGTCCGGTCCCCCCACAGCGGCACTTTGACCACAACTTTGCCAATTTGAACCCTACTTAACTTGGCGACCTACTTAGATTATGTATTATATGATATGAGTAACAACCGTCCGGTTTTGAACTAACTTGGAGTATGTGTCAAAACTGTATATAAAACAAGTCGTTAACAAGGTAACCCAACAACTTTTCAAGGGCCTGGGATAACAAAATTAAGTGTAGGATATAAACTAACTTCGGGTGTTTTAGTGTTGTTTAACTACATATCCGTTGACATTTTGCTGGGACGTCAGTCATTCGTGACCACAGTCTCTACACTGGAATCCAGCAGATGAAATAATGAAATTTAAACGTGGTAGACCCGTCATATAATATAATATCATCATATCATCAAAATATGATGTGTACAAGACGCAAGAGTTTAAAATGTTATACTATGAGAAGAGTTCGTGTTTTTAGAATTCGCATATTTGCTTGCATAATACCTAATACATCTAAATCTACCTTACCTTTTTTGTTAATCGGGGGGCACGGCAGTGCCCCCGCCAAGTCGAGCGCGAAGCAAACACTGCCGTACCATACCATCCTTTACTGGAACCATTTCGCCGCATTTTCAGGCCCCTATTTGAGAACCTCTGGATAAGACCAGAACGCAGAAATTTTGGTCATCCAGTAAGCTATAATCATATACTTAAAATCTAAAATTTCAAGTCTGTAGGTCATTTAGTTCCGAAGTTAAGCGAAAGCAAAGTTTCGCATTCATGAAACTCACTCATGATCATCAGAATAGAACTAGTACTTCCCATAAACTCAGAGAGCTGAAATTTGGTACAGAGTTAGGGTTTAATGGCCACATAAAGGGAAAACCTAAAAATATTGCAATATCAGTCACGTTTTAAAGATCTAAGAACTGCATAAGTAAGTTTGTAATCCCATATAAATATATGATATTACAAAGTTACTGTTGCAGTTCCTACAAATAGTAGGTAAAGTAAAGTAAAGGTACACTACGATGTACGATGTGAGTATGAATGAAGATATGTTTAGTTATGATATGTGTATACATAGTATGGGTATGAGTACCCGAAAAGAAGGACTGCCTGCAAAAAGAGATGAGATCCCATCAAAAACATTACATGTAAAAAGGTGCAAGTCTCGCAACGCTTTTACTACAATAGTAGGGTTAGTAAGGAACACAAATATATGGAAGTGCATGCACTTTAGTCTCAGGCGATGCCGCTTGGCACGATTGTTCCTTAGGTCAAACAAAGTTGATCTGGCCCGGTAGCCAGGAGATCGTACCATGCAGACCCCCCAAAAGGGGGAGGGGGGTGAAAGGGTCGGCTCCCAGGTCCAATCTATGCTATATTCCTTCCTAGTCTTAGCAACTAGGGCAAGTTATATATCATTTTCGTATAAATTAGGGGCGAGGAATTCATTTTTGAAATAATTATTATGCCTTTCCATACAAAAAAAAATATTTTTGTACAAAACGTGAAAATGTTATGTAATTATTTGTGAGAATTTTGAATGTTACAATCACAGTGTGGCGATTTGCACTAGATAAAAAATTGGACGATGTAGCCCATGTATTCTTTATTTTGGAAAATAACACTTTAAAGTAGGCATTCATACATTTTTATGTAATAAAAAAATAAATTATAGCGCGTGGCGGTAACGATTTCCATACAAATGGAACTATGCCCAAAATCAAAGATTAAAAATGTTAACTAAAACACTGAATTTGACATTTTAAAAGTTTATATATAATGTTTTAATAATTTTTCCATGCGTTTTTGCTTTTTTTTTGGTACAAATTTGTTGTTTTTTTTTTGTTGATGTTTGATGTTTGATGTTTGATGTTTCTTCCAAACAAGCTTTCTCCCCCCTATTTGGCCCCCTTAATCGTTGATTTTATAAAATTTTATTTTATCTTAAACTTAAACCTGTTGCATTTAATTGATGTTGAAATTTTCAGCTTTATATCTTCAGGGGTTTAGATTGTATGATGTCTGGAAGTAAGCAGAGTTTTGTTAGATATTATAATGTATGGGATGTTATGAAATAAAATGTCTTTAGCTCAAACACATGTAGATCCCAAACTACTGAAAATTTTAACCTGAAAGTTTGAAGATCGATTAATTACAAAAGGTATAAGTTAGTTTTAAAAACAAATTTAAAAATATCTACCCTTAAGGGGGGAAATCGGGGGGAGAAAGTTTGTATAGAAGAAAAATAAAAACAACAAATTTGTACCAAAAAAGGCCAAAAACGCATGGAAAAATTATTCAAACATTATATTTAAACTTTTAAAATGCCAAATTCAGTGTTTTAGTAAACATTTTTAATCTTTGACTTTGGGCATAGTTCCATTTGTATGGAAATCGTTACCGCCACGCGCTATATATTATTTTTTTACTACAAAAAAATGTATGAATGCCTACTTTAAAGTGATATTTTCCAGAATAAAGAATACATGGGCTACATCGTCCAATTTTTTATTTAGTGCAAATCGTCACACTGTGATTGTACCATCCAAAATTGTCACAAAAAATTACATAACATTTTCATGTTTTATACGAAAATCATTTTTTTGTATGGAAAGGCATAATAATTCTTTCAAAAATGAATTTCTCGTCCCTAATTTATACGAAAATGATATATAACTTGACCTAGTTGCTAAGACTAGGAAGGAATATAGCATAGATTGGACCTGGGGAGCCGACCCTTTCACCCCCCCTTTTTGGGGGGTCTGCATGGTACGATCTCCTGTCTACCGGGCCAGATCAACTTTGTTTGACCTAAGGAACAATCGTGCCAAGCGGCATCGCCTGAGACTAAAGTGCATGCTAAATGACCTTACTGACCCTACTACAAAAAAGTTTTGAGATGTAATGTGAAACCAAGTCGGTTATTTTAATCAGTGCCAGGGGGTGTTAAAACCGTATCAATAAGATATCTTTAATTTGTAATACGTATTAATGACTTGGCCATCGCACGGCTGCATAATGACAAAAGGATCATCGTCACCTATTAAAAATAATTGAACATAACGCTAGCGCTAATTGCAGTTTGAGCATTACACATAAGTATTTACGAGTACGGTACGAGTAAAGCATTATGTGCGGTTGCCAAGTCATTATATGATGATTAGTGACGGATTACTGATTATTATTTAATTATTAGATTTAATGAATGGGCAATACGAAAAACTGTTGCTAGTGTTCAATAATCAGAACCGGAAAAAAAGAAAAGAAAGATTTGTAATAATAAAAAAACTACTCCTAAAAAGAAAAAAAATGTGTTAAATAAGAAAATCTAATAAAATAAATCAATATGCCCACGTTTCTACAAAAAGATGTGAAATCCCACCAAAAACATTCTGTAAAAAACTAGCCAAGTCTCGATGGAGCTGCTTGTTTATCTCTAAAAAGTAATGAAATCTAGACAAAGTCGTGCCAAGTCTAAGGTTCCTTACTGCGATTTCTTTATTATTATAGTTAATGTTGTGTGACTTGGCCGTTGAAGGGTACACAAGGGTACAAAACCAGGTGCTTCATGACACCATTGCACCAATCTGCCATTGCACCAAAAAGAAGTGTTTGTTTCAGGCTCGCCCATACATAAGTATTATTGAAATACGCAGCTTTATCAAGCCTACAATTGACTGGTTATTGAATCAACGTTTTCCAAGTGGCAATTTTCCATCGTCAATGGGTAGCGGTTCTGGCGACAGATTGGTGCAATGGTGTCATGGAGCACCTGGTTTTGTACCCTTCAACGGCCAAGTCACACAACATTAACTATAATAATAAAGAAATTGCAGTAAGGAACCTTAGACTTGGCACGACTTTGTCTAGATTTCATTACTTTTTAGAGATAAACAAGCAGCTCCATCGAGACTTGGCTAGTTTTTTACAGAATGTTTTTGGTGGGATCTGATTATACTTATCCCAAAATATTCACATACAAGAGAGCACTATTTCATAGGCCACAGATTATTTTTAGAGTTATAAGTAAGAAGTATCTGCCTAAGTTATTTGTGTATTTTCCATGAATACTTCCTCCAACTATTTCGTAGAACATAGATAATTATCATAGCGATACCCAGAAAGTATATCCTACCTAGCAATGCACGCACGAGAACTTTCCAAAGTTGCGAAACTTTCCACATGAGAAATTCTCGGTAACTTCTGAGAATGTTCTCGAGGACGAGAATTTATTTATTTATCGTAGTTTATACCATGAACATTCACGATAGTTTAGGTGTAGTCCTTACCCCCAGAAAATTCCGACTTTTGGTCGTCCGCTTCCGGTCAGAAAAATGTATGACGGCCCGGCCAAACGGTCAGACTTAGGTGGGGGGTGCTCGACCAAATGTCATAGACGGACCCTGGCAGTTTTTGACGCCGCCATTTTTTTTTCAATATAGCCGACTTTTTTTTTACTTTTTTAATTTTGTCCTAGCGCGCTGAAATTTTGGTCACGGAATCTCGGGGTCCCCTAGATACGTATGAAAAAATTTTTTTTGGAAAAATGCTACAATTGCGGGAAAACTGGCCACTTTTATTTTGTATGGCAACTTTTAAACGGTGCGTGATAGGTGGGGGGTGCTCGACCAAATGTCATAGAGGGCCCCGAGACATAATAAACTGCATTAAAAAAAATCAAAATGGCCGATTTTTTTTTTTTTCAAGTTGGTCCGAGCGCGCTGATATTTGGCATGGCGGGAGACAGAGGCCTCTAGATTCTAATGAAACAAAAAAAATTTTTTGGAAAAAATTGTCGTAAGTCGAAATGTTCTCTGAAATACAGTGAGAATTTAAGCAACTTATTGGTAAACTTATCACATCAACAAAATAGCTAACTGTAATAGACAATAATATATGCATAATAACATTTAGTTTTAAGTTATGCCTATTTAAACTTTATTTCAAGTATATTCTCTTGTTTAAACAATAATTTCCATGTTGCAGGAATGTTCTGAGAACATTCTCGAGAACGTTTCCGCTTTTTGGGAATGTTCTGCAATTTGTACATTGCTAATCCTACCTAAGTTACTTGTGTGTTATCCACGAATACTTCTTCCTGAGTTATAGATCTTTTCAATTATATTTAAGTATTTGTATCTATTGTATGTAACGAGGGACATTATCCCAAGACGCTGTTTTGTGTAGTAATAACCAGGAAACGCGCAATCAACGTTTGTTTCATGTGGTAACCACCCGGAAACGCGCAATCCAATTTTTCCTTAGGAAGGACGGAGACATCGTAAAGTATGTACGAATGAAATCCGGATTCGTCCTGAGGGTCGCGAAGTTGGAATTTGGATACAATGCGAAGTTTAATTCTTTTGTGGTAAGCGTTCCGACTGAACTGAAGGGTCGTGTCAAGCCCCGGCGGTTCCGCGGCCGGCTCCCTGACACTGCGGGGCTGCGTAAAAACCATCGCTAAAATAAAGTGCTTTGTAAATTTTAAATATATTCCAGTTCTAAAGGCCGCTAGTTGCCTGAAATAAAGATATTTTCATAAAATAACCCTTAGGGTAACATTCCATTTCCAACGACAGCTGCACTACTACTACTGTCAATTTTACTATGGAAATTGACAATGACAGCGACGCGTTCAGTACCGGTAGTGCAGCTGCGGTTAGAAATGGAATGTTACCATTAGTTTCATACATAATTATTGATGTTCATTTTTAACAGCATGGCATTTTTAAAAACAATTAAAAACATATTCTCCTAAGACCCACCAATCATTTGAAAATAAGTGAAAAATAATAAATTAAATTTAGACTGAAATTCCTTTTGTTTTAAAATCGAACGGAACAAAAGAAATTACATTTGAAAATTGTTTAAATTAATTAGTACCTACTACGGGTAAGACCGTGAGCCTTACCATGTTATTACTTAAATCTTGGAAACCATTTATTGTTGACCCCCGTTTATAGGGACTAGGGCCATTCAATGTCGGGCGATTCTCAATACCTACTAGTACCTATTAACATCCGATATTGGCCCTGTATACCAAAATTCCAGAACGTTAAAATGTTTCGTATAGGTACGTTAAAAGATACTTAATACTCTTCTTCGTCAAAATATTTTAATTTAATTTTAGTTTATTTTAATAACTGCTTCCCTTTCTGGACTATTTCTGTCAACCAGGGTTCTACACCCTCTCAGGGTTCATGTTGAAAATGTACTTAGCTTTAAGCTTTAAAATAAGCATCAAATGTACATATAAAACTCAATAAAATATTTGACTATGACCAAATGAAATACTGGGAACACTTTTTTCTTTGCTTTAATCAATAGTTCTCGTGATTCTGAGTTGAAATAACCCAAGAAGAGTTGTTAGTATTTCGAAACGGTACCTAATGCACTTTTTTCTTTAGACCCTACGGTACTTACTAGGTACTTACTTATTTAGTACTTTCGCACCGTACGGCAGGCACTAATTCATCGGCCAAGCGTCTCCGTATTTCTGGCGACCCATTATCTCGACTGATCATGCAGTGTTGGCACGTCAATCACGTTTTCATCAGCTATGTAAATATTTATACACGCTCGGAGATTGGCTAATTTGAACGTGGGCGAGTATTAGTAAAGATTCCCACACACCGTGACGTGACGAGGACGTTGATAAGTCTTCGACAACCTTTAGGTTTATACAGGTTTTTGGGCCAGCCAAGGAAGCCTGGGGACTTTAGACAATCTAACTTGAAGAACTTATACCACTTCTTAAACTGTATACTTGTATAGTCTGTATACCTAGTAGGTAACATTATATTGCTCCTGTTACGAGTACAAGATTCACTTGTGTAGCAAAACAATAACAAGTCTGTTGTAGTGACATACCAATTTCTAGGAATAACTCTCACCTTTACTAGGTCACATCTGGAGCCATGTTACAATATGCCTTGTTTTGACTTGGGCGTAAAATAAAACTTTCAATATGATATCAGTTCAGTTTTAAGAAAAGAAATGGCTGCTTTCCTTCATTGTGTTTATTATTGTAGGTTTTTTGTTTGATTATTATAACCGAAATGAACTGTATTAATTTGCATGCATGCAACTGTGCTTATTTATAGCAAATAAAATTTGATTGATTGATTGATTTTACTTCACTTTTTTCCAATTTTAATTAATTTAAACAAATAGGTACAAATGCATTTATTTCATTACTTTTTACAACACAAAATATGTAATTTTTATATTATAATTTTATTATAGTGTATAATACTTTGATAATACTAACCATTATATTTAAGCTTTATTTGTAATATAAATAAAAGAATAGTCAAACGCAATTCGAGATTATCAATGTACTTAATACACACTTCCATCGGTTTACCTACTGCATAAAAAGCTATGCGGAAAGACAAGAGTCGTGGAATGTGTGGGGCCCAATACACACAGACTATCAATATAACACTTTAAACAACATTAATGAGCAAAATACAAAAAAAATGACGAGAGGCTTACGTTGACATCCGAAAGTTACCCTTTAGAGTGACATTCCATTTCCAACTGCAGCTGCAATACTGTTCAAATTACTATGGAAATTGCCAATGACAGCGACGCGTTCAGTACCGGTAGTGCAGCTGCGGTTAGAAATGGAATGTCACCATCAGTTAACTTAGTTCAGATGGACGTTCTTGTCTACGTGACAGCGTTATAAAACGTTGTCCGTCACTTTCAATCCCGCAGTGTTAAAAAGTGACAGTTATTTTATCACGTGAATATAGCCATCCATAATACGCCAACTAGTTACGCCACGCCACAAGATTTTATTTTTTTGTCTGATGCCCTAGCCTAGAGGAAAGTGTTGTGATGACTGGTACCTAGGACCTGCCCAATTCGAAAAGATTAGAACAGTCGAATGTATATTGTATAGGGCCCCATACATTCCACGACTGTTCTCTTTCCGTACAGACTCTACGCTAGAAACTGGTATTTTATTTATTTAAAATTGGAACACTCGTCATTTCTGTCAAAACAACGAGCAGTCATTTGAATATCTGGAAGAGGCAGCCGTCACATAATAAGAACGTTTGTATTTGCTTTGAAGACGAAAAATAAAACGAACCAAAGTTATTCAAATGGATATTTTAAGAAACTCATTATACATACAATGATATATCTCATTTTTAATGTCAGTAATAATAGTATAGTAATCATCTAAGTCATCATCATCATCATTCGGTGCCTTGAATCTCTCACAGCACTCAAGTTTCCACTTATTGAACCACTCAAGCGTAAGCTTATGATTCAATCTTGGAGTATTTCACTTGCTCCGAACAAACAACATCTTTGCCCTTGTAAACAAAATACTACCTGTTATAACTGCGTAGTGGCTACAGAGAAACGCAGTATTTTGTACCTTCATTTAAATTTTTAATAGGTCTAGTCTTTCGAAACGTTTGAGTTTGGTGACTGAACCGTGAGCCGGGTATTTTATAGCTGAATTCTTGGAACTACATAAGTAAATTGATAGGTAATTGAATTAGATATTGAAAATAGAAAGATCTGATTGCCTGATTGGTAACAAACAACATTGTAATCTAAAATACGTAATCGGATAACTGAGTTCTAAATTTGGAGGTTGTATTATTTTAGGCGCGTTATTTGACGCTTGTAACTCCAGAACTGTCAGTGGGTATTAGATTGCTGGTCCTCAATCGGGTTTCCGGTTGAACTTCAAAATTCTTCGGCGTAAGCATTTAGAATATTTTATTTTGTTTTTCAATCAATCAATCAATCAAAGCATTTATTTTCAGGCTTCTAAGGCCCATACATAGAGGTTTTTGCTAGTTAATGCTGTTGTTGTGGTTGTGTTAGCTTATGCAGTGAACTAATGTGGATGTGTGCAGCCATTAAAAAATTGAAAAAACATTATAAACGCGTTACAAACCAAAAACGCATAGAAAAACTTACTAGGGCAGCCCCGGTTCTGGCCACTGGGCTGATTTTAGAAATGTTGACATTTAAATTGAGTTTACTGAGGTATAAACAACTTTGAAAGTCTATGGTTTACAACTGGTACAAAGGTAAACTATAGCAACACACAGCTGACACGTGTTAGTTGTAAATGTTGTAATTCAGTTAACAGGAGCCAAGTTGTGTCGGAGGACTTTCGAATGATCCTTAGAACATGACGGATCGTGCTCCAGACATTTTTATTTATTTTTTACATTTTGCTGTTTAATTTATAATTTAGATAGCATATTATGCAGTGAATAGCAAGTGTGACGGGTGCAGTTAATGAAGAATTCTTCTGGCAATACGAATAAGTAACCAATTCTTGGACATCATTCGGCGGTTCGTGGTATCGGCCGCCATTACGCTTTGTACTGCTGCTCCAGCTATCCTCCAGTGCATCGTGGAGGCCTATCACCGTACATCATGCATTAATACTTTGTATAATGAAATATTTTACTTGTGATCTATTACTGTATTTTGGCAAGGGCCCTTGAGGCTGCCACTTCTCCAATAAACAAACAAGTTGTGTCAAAATCGCGGCACGTGAAAATTGTTATTCGTTAATTAAACCAAAGGTTGAAAGGTGAGTAATAATCCGTCATCATTAATCCCTAAAATACCACCGCATACTCTAAAGTACATAAGTATTTCAGTATTCATTACCGAAAACTTCGGATTCCGGCCACAGACCTGTCAAATTACCTAAATTCCTGTACGGAAAATATCTGTCCGATAATCCTGCGTAGACTGATCCTGACTTGTTGAATTTATGGCCAATCACAGAATGACTGGCGCTCCCAAGAAATTATAATCTATCAATCACGCCGCTTCGGACCGTGTTATCATTGGCTGTTGGGGCAATCGAGTGAATCGAGCTTTTTGGAATAACCAAGGTAGCGAAGTAATATGGAAAAAAATGCTTGTTTTAAGGTGCCGTAGGTTCAGAGAGCGGGGTTTATGAAAACTCGTACCGCTTCTTTCAATACGGTTGCCAAAAAATCAATTAGCACACTTGAGAATTTTCTGTATAAAACAACGCAACTGGATTGTGTTTGTTTTTTTTTGTGTTATCTTGATATAATAGTTACCTGTTGAAAGAAAAGTGCAGTCAACTATAAAAGCTTGAATCAAATATTAAATTTTAACAAAAAAATATTATTTCTTTTCATTTGTCGATGTATGATCGTCTCGTTGGCTAGGCTAATCATTCCACATCATTCGACTCGCGCATGGATCGTGTTTGGAATGCCGGCTCGGTGAAAATGACTAATTACTGCGCACGTAAACGGTTACTGGAATTTTCACAAGTTTCATAACCCGATTTTACGCGATGAATAAAAATTAATAGATTCTGTTTTAACAATTGATATGGTTTTCTAATTAATCATAAAATTAATTTCGACCGTGAGCAGTGTTATTCAATTATGCGAATGATTTTGTTAGAAAATTTTAAAAACGTTCATACTTCCCTTTCATGAAATAAATAATCTAAGCCAATAACTCCGTTTTCCATCGTTACGTGATCACCGCCGAAGCTCGGAAGTAACTTCTATAGAAAATGTAAAGTGTCGAACGCCTCGACTTGGGTCGGGTCAGTCGGGTGTGAACTGAATCCGGACCGTTGTAACATGGATCATCCTTTGTATCAGTGGTCCCTAAAGCTTACTGGGCTGTGACCCACGTGATAAATTTCACCATTTGGCATAAGTATAATGCATACCTATAGGTAATATTCGCTCTGCATAGTTTGAGAAATGCTGCTCTATACTATTGTACGGATTTACAAAAGGCAACAAAGTATTGTAAATCTCACATTATTTTCCAGTAAAATTGCCAAACTGCAAATAAATTTTTCTGATTCTTCCTCTCCATCGAATTTCACTTACAAATTAAATAATAAAATCAGGTCACCCTGCATTTAACGTTTGAAGCCGTGGCGTAACAAAATAAAACAAAGGTCGGCTTTAATTTACATCTGCCAAGCCCTCGGCGACATGAATAATTGAATATATAAAAGTGAGATATATATTCACGTAAATTTCCGAATATTAGTGAGTAAAACAGCGTGTAAAAGCACTTCTGAAACATAATGTACCGAAAAACACGCTTAATAAAACAAGTTTGCTAACAAGATAAATTGATCACCACCGCACATTCGATAGAGCACAATCGGGCTTATCCACCAATCACGCAATTTGTCTCTTCAATTCGTCAAAAGTCAAAAATATGTATAGTCGTTTCTGGCTACCCGGACTGGACTATCATGTTTAATATTTTTTTATTTGGGACATAAAATATTTAAGTAACATACAGGGTTTAGATACAGAAATAGAGTACATTAAAAATTAATAAAGTAAAAGATCAACATCTCACAGATTACTATGTTACCTACTGATAAATGTACAATATAATATAGCGCTAAGTAACAATATAAAGAATATAAAGCTAAAATTAACAAAGCTACGATTACCAAATAGGTTTGAAGATACAGTAACAAATTCATATTTATGGTAGCAAAAACACTTTTATACATGAGATACAATTTAATGAGCGAGTAAAAACAGGATGGCCCACGGTAGCGACTCTTAAGTATCTTTTGTTGAACCTGTTTAACCAGCCTGTATATATTTTTATCTGTCTACCTACATATCTTCCTAGATATTTTGACCAAAAACGTTTTAAATCATTAGGGTTAAATAGATCTATCGTGAGGTAATCTACCCAGAAAGTAGCGTCATATTCTCGGTCGGGGCGTATCGGTTTACTTCGAAGTTTACTACCAAGTTTTCAAAGAAGCAAATTAGATGTACTGTTGCTGATTGCTCATGAATCGATCCCTTTATATTGAAATTGATTCTGTTAGCCACTATGTAAATATGTAACAAAATAACAATTTCAGTATGTGTAAATATTGGTAACCTACCAATAATATATTTACATAAGGACATCTCATTTAAAGCATATTGGATTTATATGAGCGTCAAAATACCTACTTCCAAATAGGTTTCATAATACTAGGGTATTTGAAGAATTTCAAGGCTAGGTAATATATGAGAGATTCCAACCCTTTAATAATCTTTTGACCTTCGGCTAGGTTGGGTTGAGCTTCGCTTCATGATATTAGTCAGTCAGTTAATCGCATAAGGTCACACTCACTGCCCGATTCGAACTTTAAGATATGTCAATTAATAGATTCAGTAACAACATGGATTAGATGTGACATATCTAATCTATATCATTTCCAGATCTATTAACTGACATATCTCAAAGTTCGAATCGGGCCGACTGACAGTTCCATTTCAGGTTTTGACTTGACGCCTAATACTAACCGAGAGTATCGGATCGTTTCGGAAAATGAATTAGATACCTATTTACTGGAGTCAGTTACGGATCGCTGCCATATATGACCCAAATTTTTTTTATTAAGCTATGAGCTTCATCACATATGATCTCTGAGTAATTCTAAGCATTTCTAGCCTCGGAGGCGAGAAGAAGCGTGCGTCTAGTCGAGGAGGGCGGAGTACAAAGATGGCCGCCACCCGTCATCATTAAAAAAAATCTGTTCTGGTCTTGGTGGCTACTAGGGCAAGTTTGGTATCATTTTCGTATAAACCGAAGACGTGGAATTCATTGCTGATATTTGTTTTTTTCAGTTTCATAGTAATTTTGGAAGAAAAACGTAAAAAGATAAAAATTTGGGATGGAGGTTTTTGCTTTGAGAGCTAATAACTTTTGTATAGTGGCCAAAAGTATCATACAAAAAATACTATAATAAAGCGCAATTCATGCAGCTTCTAAACATATACATGTTTAGTAATATCCTACTGCAAAAAGATGGTGAAAAAATTATTAAATGATCGCAGCGCGGGTAGTTGGACTTTCGTTTATCTTGCGGACCGTCGTTTATCTTACAAAATGGTCGAGTACGAGTATCTACGTAGGTAACTATGCTTACTTTGCTAGATTTTATGATGACGAATAAAATGCTTTCTGTATATTTAATGTCCGCAGTTTCCAGTAGACAGACATAATTCTGGTATAGGTTAAAAAAATACACACAGGTATCCCCATGTCTAAAGAGGAGGGCGGCTCGCTTAACAAATAAGATCATGTACAACCGCAATTTCAGGTTGGGTTAAGTTAGGTTCGATAGGCACTGGCCCCACCGCGAGCTAGTAAGCTATGAGCTATCGGCTATAAACACGAACAAAAGATAAGCACTCCCGTGTAAATAAAAGAGACACGGCGATATTTATAGTTACTCGCCCAGCGGTGAGCTAGAAATATCGCCGCGAGGCGGGGCTTCGTTGGTTTGTCACCAAGTCATACTTGCATAACCTATATTAGTATGACAAATATACATAGCTGTTATGATTTCTAAATGTAAGCTCTCAGCATAATAGTTATTTGTTTTACAAGGGGGCAAAGTTGTTGTTTAACCGCTCGTGCTAATATTGATACCCGATCAAGCGAAAGATTTCAAAATTGTACCACGAGCGTAGTGAGTGGTTCGAAAAATGGAATCTTGAGCGTTGTAAGGGTTTCAAAGAACGAGGGTTAAACAAAATTTGCCGCCGAGTGAAACACAGAATTTTTCATCACACCAACCTGAAGCAAATATTAAATGTAAAATATCAAACAAAATCAAACCAAATCAGATCCAAATGAATGTTATGTGCCGGTTGAAGTTATTTATTAAAAACAACAAGTAAAATTACTTAAAGTGAGTTATAGCATGAAAATTATCGTGAAAATAAATATTTTGCCTCTTCCTAAGTAGTACAATTTCTCTCATAAATAGTGTTTCAGTATTATCAGCAAAAATAAGAGCGCTATTTCATTAGAATAATTTCATTCATAATAGTTATTTCTCGGACCCAATTTTGGACCCGAGTATATCCTTAAACTACGTTCAAAAGAGAGGTATGGGCACTGTGAATGTCATCTCGCTTTGTGTGGTAGGGCACAGCACAGCGAATGTCATTCCAGATCTATCCCAGCAGAGCCCAACTGGGAAAGTACGTACTTACCTCCACCTTACAGAAAACACCGGTCAAATAACACTAGGCCCCACTCAAATCGTTGCAAGTGCATTAAAATTAAAGTGCATAAAATTATGTCTGTATGATGAATTATGTCTGGATGAAAGTATTTTATTCGTCATCATAAAATCTAGCAAAGTAAGCATACCTACGTAGATACTCGTACTCGATCATATTGTAAGATAAACGACGGTCCGCAAGATAAACGAAAGTCCAACTACCCGCGCTGCGGTCATTTAATAATTTTTTCACCATCTTTTTGCAGTAGGATATTACTCAACGTGTATATGTTTAGAATCTGCATGAATTACGCTTTATTATAGTATTTTTTATATGATATTTTTGGCCACTATACAAAAGTTATTAGCTCTCAAAGCAAAAACCTCCATCCTAAATTTTCATCTTTTTACATTTTTCTTGTAAAATTACTATGAAGCTAAAAAAAACAAATATCAGCAATGAATTCTACGTCTCCGGTTTTTACGAAAATGATACCAAACTTGCCCTAGTAGCCACCAGGACCAGAACAGATTTTTTTGAATGATGACGGGTGGCGGCCATCTTTGTACCCCCCCTCCCCTTATTGCCTCCCAGGCTTGAAATGCTTAGAATTACTCAAAGATCATATGCGATGAAGCTCATAGCTTAATAAAAAAAATTTGGGTCAACTTCATAACTGACTCCGCTAATTAGACATCAAGAAGTTACGATATTGACAATTTAAAGATATTTGTAAGGTAGATATGTCAAATTTGACGTTTCCGCGATTCTGGACGTCCTCTTGAACGATTTCCACAAGTTATGACTTAGATATCCAAGTCACATCTAGTCAATATCTAATTAAAATCCCCAAAATCTCTAGTTCGTCTCTAATCTTGCAATTATCTCGTTTCCCGAATACGCCTGTATGCGTCGACAGATATCGGTCGGACAGTTCGTGGTCTTGGGGCGAAAACTGACGACTCTCGACGGCTAGTGTGTATGTGTAGACGTTATTGGCCTGGGACGGCAGGCCGCCTGATATGACCAGAGAGTGCAGGGGTCTGGTAACGGGCGGGACCCTTTAATTAGTGTAGCGTATAGTCTCCGATTGTCTCACAGGGTGGTTTATGGTGACTTTCGGATGTGAACTGCAGTTGCACTGTTGTTCTACTGTTGCGGCGTGATAAATAAAATCCGCTGTAAATTTTCTTGATAAAATGAGTGACGTTCAACGCCGCATCACTGCCGCGATTATGATATTTATTCCTTCACACACTTTTTACACAAATACAGCAACGACAATATTGACCGCAACAGATGCTGAATGCAGTTGATATCGGAACATCACCCTTATTCTACTCTGACCATCTTTTTGCAGAATGCAAAATAAGGATTTTTGAACATCAAAAATCCTTGCGCGTATCGTGTAGTGCTTTATTAGGATGATAATGAGTGATGTTTATTGTCAACAGCGTAACAAACATCTTCCTGGTGAACCTGTCGACGGCGGACCTGCTGGTGACGGGCGTGTGCATGCCGCTGCAGCTCAGCAAGGCGGTCACGCTGGTCTGGTTCTACGGCGAGACCGTCTGCAAGATCGCCAACTACATGCAAGGTCTGTCATACTATGTCAAGGTCATCACTCATTTTATTAAAGAAATTGACGTGTAGCTGCAATTGACATCCATAATTGAACATTATAAAGAGGATATAATATACGTCTTCACAGGCACTTGGTATTTTAAAATAAAAGTATTTTGAAATAATCCATTCAGTTGTTTTCAATCTAGAGCAGTTTAAAATCAACTCTGCAATCTGCATTTTTGGACGTTTTCTTCTAATTTGTTAGACCAACTGGACCAAATAGTGAGTTTTTATTATTATTTAATTTTATTTATTTTTCGTCTTTTTTTTTCTTTTTTTGTCTTTCCCATCACGGAACAATTGTGTTCCGGACCTTTGGGAGGCGTGCGCGGAGCCGAAGCCAACACGTAGAGGCCCTTTTGACACTTTAATGAAATGTAAGGGGTACACCGAGCGGATGCTGCCCTTACCCGTGTCATGGGACGCACGCAGAGGCAGCACCCGCCAGGGTGTAAGGGCTATTGAGAGTTGATGAAATCTAAAATGAACTAGGTTATTGGGTGAAAGCGATGGACTAAGTACTGAGCTATGGGGTAAAAAACCGGACGCCTGCCTAATAAAACGGTATGCAATTTATTTCCGGCAGACGGTGACTCGCCCTCACAAGATGGGCCCCCACAAAAAGCGACATCTAGGATGGCTCAAGGGCAACACCGGTGTGAGCGGCTCAGGGGTGTCGAGAGGTGTGCGCCGCTTTCTACCCAGTGGCTGTTAACAGCCACTGTGCCAACTTGCGTCTTATGCATATTTCACTTCCACCCCTGGAGCTTATAGCTCTAACGACTCCACTCTGGCCGGCCGGCTAAGGCAAGCCAGAGGCAGAGAATCCTGTCCCACCCACCCTCCTTGCGGGTAACAGAACTCCCCAGGAGCACTCGGGTACGTGAGGTCGCTAATCCCCAACAGCTCGCCACAAGCTGCCCTGCGTTGACTGATTGCACTGGTAAAACCAGCGGGCGATGGGGTCGTCACATCCCTTTCGTCTTTTTATTATTATTATTATTTGTTCAGAAATAAATAGTCATACACAAATTATGAACATATTTTAGAGACAATAAGAATAGATCTACTACGTTTCATAACAAAAACATATATTTTACATATATATATGTTTTTTTTTGCCACCCGAATATGGTATCTTTAAAAGAAAAAAGAATTTTTCTTTGCACCACAGACTTTATGACGTCACAGATACTACCCATCATTTTCGCGCTTGTAATTCATATTTTTGTGTTCAAGGCATAATACTGCATGTATTGATACCAAACATACCCATATCCGAGATGATTTCAGCGAAAATCTATTTCTAGAAGACTTAGACAAAATAACGAGTGACTTGTACCGACGTCGTATAAGAAAAACATCACAGAGAATGAGTTTGTTAATATAAAAAAGAAATATTGAATATCAAACGACAATTGGACTGATTACTTCGGATTTGTTTAGCGAAAGGGCAACGTATAAAATTATATCACAGTCACAGACTACACAGACACAGACACCGCAATCTGTGGTTTGGCAGAATGTATGTACCTATTATTTTAGTTGTAAGTGGTTGTTAGCAAGATTTGTGAATAAACGTTTTATTTTTTTATATGAAGCATTTACAAAGAGCACAAGGTTACCACTCGGTGCAACTTTACTTGTAAAATACTACTATCCGAGCAAGACAACTTAGTTTTATTTTACACCATTTTATGCTGTATCTACCTAGAGTTACACTCTAAAGGTAATTTTTTATAAATATTCCTAATTTACACTAGTGGTCGTAGGTATTTGCTTAACTGAAATCATCGCGCACACATACTAAATCGGTACAGGAGCGCTTATGTGCTGGTGTCCGCGATTGTCGTATGGGCTATCTAGTATTTGAGGTGGTCTGTGATCAAAGGCCAAGGGCGTAGATCGAGTTACATCAGAGACCCGAACCCTACAGAAGTCTTACCTAATCAAAAAGACTCATGAATAACTCGATCATACTTTTACTCATATCATCATACCCACGCTTATTCATTTTGTGCGCGGCTGCCCGGCTGCCCTTATTAAACCTGAGATAAATTTAAATTTACGTAAAAATACAGATAGGATAAGGAGGGCAATTCAAGCATAAGGTATGTATTGTATATCAAAATGATATTTAAATATTCGCTAATCAGGAATTTTGACAGGTCATTCAAAATGTGTATCTGGTAAGTAACACTATGCAGAATTATATTGGTCCGACTCTATTTCCGTCAACGCAAATATTCTCAAACAATTTGCTTGAAACTACGAACGGTTGTGCACTAAAACTCGAAATACAAGCGTACATTTCGTCTTTTGCTGTGGATGTAAATGTATGCCGCAAACATGCTTATGTAAATGTAACAAAGATGTTACGAGTGTAAATGCGCTTATGTACCTACTCAATGCATGCAGACTTGTGATGTATTCAATGTGAAAGCTTTGAGACGATGTAACAACGTTCGTACAAAACAGAATCTCACAAATCGAATCGAACAAAATAGAATAAAGGATAAAGATAAAGGATAAAGATAAGATAATATTTATTCAATAATAGTATTCTACAGGGTCATTAATTTTTTGGATCCTTACTATCGTTAGCCATATTGTGCGAGGTGATCAGATAGGCCATACTGAACAACTTTTTCTATGGGACTAGCTCCGAAATGACAAAAAATTTTCATACATTTTGGTCGAGTGGATGTCGACGTTTTCTATGTGAAGGACAATTTTTTTTTTGGGATTTTGGGGTCGGTCCCATAGAAAAAGTCTTCAGTATGACCTACCTAATCGGCTCGCACAATATGGCTAACGGTCCAAAAATTACCCTGTATTATTATAATCGAACATGACTCATGACTTGACCATTGACCATACCCCGAGGTTTTGGGTGCGGGAATGTTTTACATTAGCCAAATTATTTTTCAACAGGTGTAGCCGTGGCAGCGAGCGTATTCACGATCGCGGCGATGTCCGTCGACCGCTGGCTCTCCATCTCCCCCGAGCCGCGCCTGCGGCCCCCGAGCCGGCGGCAGGCGGTACTCCTGTTGCTACTGCTGTGGTGTGCCGCCATGCTCATCTTCATTCCACTGCTCAAGGTGGCCACTGTGCAAAGAGAAGCTGTACCTGTCATCACTAAAGGCCTTTTGAACGTTTCGGTGAGTTATTTTATTAACAAAACTTCCGTGAATCATTAATTGGCCCCATATGTTTCGCTCCATACTGAGAAGCCGCGCCTACTGCGCTGCGGCTCCCGAGCTGGCCGCAAGCGGTCCTGCTGCTACTGCTGTGGTGTGCCGCTACGTTCATCTTTATTCCACTGCTCATGGCGACCAGAGTAGCCGAACCTCACTTGGCCGGTTTTTACTGTAAGATATGTTTGTGAATATTTTATTTATTTATTTATTACTATTCGGAGATCCAACAACATGTCTATAGGTTTTATAAATATGATACAAAAAGCCAATTACAGGTTATCACCAGTAAATACAGATTAACAAAAACTATTGGTGGTTAGCACTATTGCACTATACCTATTAAAAGCCAAAGGCAGAGTAACTAATTTTTAAATCGAATTAACTAAAGAAGATTGAAAAGAAAGAATAAAATGTAATTCCAACAAGAGAACTCCTCCATCAGGATACGATGCACAGATTTATTGAGTTATAAATATGCGGGGACCCGAGATATGTAATGTACCTATGCTAGCTTTGTTTACCGTATATTTCACCGCCTCACTTACACAGTCTAAGATTTTCGTTTTTCTTAAGTGGCACACCTTTTGATCTCAATATTGTTCAGTCGAAACCACTGGTCCCTTTTGGACATCTCATTTTATAGGCTACTTGAAAGTTAAAAGTAAGGCAACCCTTACTTTACCCCGGAATTTTCTTTTCCATTTCCCATGTCAGAGAAATGTCCGCGAAGTGCCCTCATCCAACTTTGCTACAGAAATCGTTGGAGTTTTTATGTTCTTTATGTCCTGTACCAAATCCGCTAGTCTGCTTTCTAGTGGCCGTGAGGCTCCTTGTTTACACCTACATACATAGGGCATCCCCATCTCCATGCTGCTTTACGGCTGGCGGTGAGCATCCTGTTGTCAGTTTCGGATATACCCGCATAGTAATAGCCTACATTTCCTACACAGCCTCCACAACGAATGGTATCACTCACACTATCATGGCAAAGTTGGCACTGCATTGTGAAGTTGAAGTTTACATAAGTACGAAAACCCTAGTAATATTTACGATACTGGCGATCACTAAAGGATACGTGTGGCTTAGGCGCGCCTGACTGAATATTTGTAAGGTTAATATTTGTGTTTGTTGTAGATAGTTTCGAGAGACGTCCACTTCTGCACGGAGGAGTGGGGGGAGCTGGACGCGCGGAAACAGTTCGGCATGTTCAGCTTCACCCTCGTCTACGCTATTCCTGGTGAGTTCCTTTAGCCCCTCCCCCCCCCCCCCACATCTAGCGTCTTTCGAGCGTCGGCGTCTACAACTCTATGGCCGAACGTCGACGCCGACGCTCGAAAGACGCTAGATGTGGGGGGGCCCTTATTCCCGCTGCAATAAACTTAAGCCCGCACCATTTGTCCGCACAAAACGATTTGCCTCGTCTTTTTTGGTAAGGACGGCTAAGGAATGGAATGCGCTCCCGTCATCTGTATTCCCTGAGAAATATGACCTCGTTCTCTTTAAGAGCCCTTCAACGTGCACACTAGCGCCACAGCTAAATAATCATGATTATTGAAATTTAACGAAATATATAGAAAAAAGGGGGCCGCTACGTACTGTATTTGTAGACATTCGTCAATGCAAGGCGGGGGGAGGTTATTGATATAACGCTAGCGTCCAACAACGCGAGTAATAAGATTAGCTCATGGCATGTCTCTGGGGAGATTTCTTTATCGGACCACAGATATATATGCTTCAGGTATAAGACTAAAATCCAATTAGAAACTATACGCAAACGGAATCCCAGGAACACCAACTGGTTAGCATTCAAAAGTGACCTGGAGGTGGAACTGGGAGACCCTAAAGGCAAGTTAAACTCTATTATTGACATAGAACTTGAAACAGACAGAATAGCACAAGCTGTCTATACAGCTTGGACAAACAACTGCCCGGAAAAGAAAATCCTGGCGAAGAAGGTGCCCTGGTGGAACCCGGAGATTGCAAAACTCCGGAAGGAAACCAGAGCTGTCTTCAATGATGCTAAAAGGACCAATGACTTCGAGCATTACGCGCGAAAACTCACGGAATACAGCAAAGCTGTGAGGAAAGCAAAAAGGAAAGCATGGATGAACCATTGCGATCAAATCAGGTCCATACCGGAAGGCATGAGACTTACAAAGGCACTAGCTGCAACAAAGTCAGTTCCACTCACTTCCATCAGAAGAAGTGACGGAAGAATGACTGAAACGGGGCTAGAAACCCTCAAAGTTATGTGTGACACACACTTCCCAGGCTCGATAATACATCAGAGCGTAACGGACGATGTAGCAACCGGTGCAATGGAACAATCCATCAGCACGACCAGGTACAACTGGGACACGTCTAAAAAGGTAGTAGATCACGATAAGATACAATGGGCACTATCCACATTTCAACCATACAAAGCCCCGGGGCCAGATGGAATCTACCCCATACTACTACAAGAGGGCGCTAATGTACTAATACCGCACTTAGGTAGACTGTACAGAGCGTGCATAGCCTTCGGACACGTACCGCGTGTGTGGAGGATGGTAAAGGTAACGTACTTGCCTAAACCAGGCAAAGCAGATTACACAGAAGCCAAATCATACAGGCCGATAAGTCTGTCATCGTTTTTCCTC
This sequence comes from Cydia fagiglandana, assembly GCF_963556715.1. Lineage (NCBI taxonomy): Eukaryota > Metazoa > Arthropoda > Insecta > Lepidoptera > Tortricidae > Cydia > Cydia fagiglandana. The sequence goes on from NC_085938.1 coordinate 21,164,815, forward strand.
AAAACACTGGAGAAACTGGTAGACAGACACATAAGGGATGGTCCTCTTAAGAGGCATCCGCTGCACCAATTGCAGTGTGCGTATCAGCCGGGTAAATCGACTGAAACGGCACTACACCTGGTGACAACCAGAGCGGAACAGGCGATAGAGAACAAAGAACTATGTCTGGCCACTTTTATAGACGTGGAGGGGGCATTTGACCGCACCACGTATCAGGCAATCAATATTGCAGCATCTAAACATGGCATAGAACCAACAATCTGTAGATGGATTGGTACTATGCTAAATAGCCGACTAATAAAATCCTCCCTTATGGGAGATGAAATATTAGCTACGGCTACGAAGGGTTGTCCACAGGGTGGGGTTCTCTCACCAACTCTCTGGAGTCTGGTAGTTAACTCACTGTTGGAAGAACTAAACAAAGGCCCAATACATACGGTAGGGTACGCAGATGATTTAGTGATTCTTGTAAACGGGAAATTCCCGGGAACAGTATCGGAAATCATGAATAAAGCACTGAAGCAAGTGGAAAGATGGTGCAACTGTCATCAACTCTCCATAAACCCAGGCAAAACAGTAGTAATACCGTTTACCAGGAAAAAGACCCTTAATGGCATGAAGCAGCTGAAGCTTTATGGAAGGGTACTGGAAATGTCCAATGAAGTGAAATATCTAGGCGTTACACTAGATAAAGAGCTGAACTGGAGAAAGCATGTCGAACTAACAACCACCAAGGCACTTAGAGTGTTTGGAATGTGTAGATCGGCTTATGGCAAAACGTGGGGTCTAAACCCAAAGGTACTAAGATGGATCTATACCATGATGGTAAGGCCTATCATCTTGTACGGATGCCTGGCATGGTGGCCAAGGACACTAAAGAGCACATGCAGGGATGCCCTTATGAAAATACAAAGAACGGCATGCATGGCTATTACTGGTGCGTTTAGAACGACGCCAACAGCGGCGATGGAGGTACTGCTAGACCTCTCGCCGCTACACCTAGTGATACAATCTGAGGCGCGGAAATCGCTACACAGGTTGACCCTAACAGGACTCTGGAGCGATAGCAAGCCAAAGACCAAACACACAAACATGGAATGCGACAATTTCATGGAAAGGATTACGGACATGGGCTGCGATAAGATGCAACCCAAGTTTGTGTTCCATAAGAATTTTAACGTTAAAATTCCAACAAGGGCTGAGTGGACCGAAGGTCTTGAAGCACCAATCTCTGATGTAAACGACATTATATGGTACACAGATGGGTCTAAGACAGAATCTGGTACGGGGGCAGGCATTTATGCAAATGACTTTAGTAGTAGCATAAGCATGGGCAATTACGCCACTGTCTTCCAAGCCGAGACATTCGCTATAATTGCCTGTGTTCATGAGAATATAGTTAGGCGAACCCAAGGGAAGAATATCTATATACTCAGCGACAGTCAGGCCGCTCTCAAAGCGCTCGAAGCTCCCAGAGTGGACTCTAGACTGGTATATAATGGCGTCCAAGCTCTGAACCAGCTTGGAAGGCAAAACAGGGTGCAACTGGTATGGATCCCAGGGCACGAGGGATTCATAGGCAATGAAAATGCAGATGAACTCGCCAGAGCCGGATCTGTAAGTAACCTTATAGGTCCGGAACCATTCGTGGGGCTCTCACAGGGAACCATCACAACGGCTATTAAAGACCATACCAAGACTAAACACCAGGAAGAATGGGATAGTCTGACGGGTCTAAAGCATGCAAAGCTCTTTATGCAAGGAATAGACTCCGGCTGGAGCAAAAAGCTTTGGAAACTTAGCAAAAGACAACTCCAAATCATAACGGGGGTGTTTACTGGCCACTACGGGGTCAAAGGATTTCTGGCCAAGATGGGACACTCTGACAACACCGATTGTCGTATGTGTGGCGAAGAGGAAGAGACAGTAAGACACTTAATGTGTGAATGTCACGCCCTCGCCAGACAAAGAATGAAGGACTTTGGAGCAGGATACCTGGAACCAAAGGACTTTAAAACGCTACCCATGAGCTCCATCATCCGACACATGGATATGGTGGGAAAAGCTCTTGAGTAGTTGACGGATCTCTTCTAGGGGGTAACTGCACAAAAGATCCCTATGGGTCGAAGTGTATCCGCAAGGGCCCCCGAAAACAATAAGATAAGATAAGATAAGATAACGCTGTAGCAATCATTGAACTATTGTTAGCAACGACGTAGTTATTATAACTCAATGGTGGCAATGTCCTTGCAATCACGTTCAGTGAGCGTCGTGTGTGATGGTAGCTGTTTCATACTCTCACTGCCGTATTCGAACTTCAAGATTTTCACAAGAGACGACACGTACTAGATCCATTCTAGATACGTTATAGTTTAGATATCATCTAGTTCTCTTTTGCAGCGCAATTCAGTCAACCAATGTCACTTTTACGTTATATAGAGTAAGATATCTATTAGATGTGAAATGGATCTCTAAGTCATATCCTGTGGAAATCGTTCAAGAGTATCTCCAGAATCGCGCAAATGTCAAATTTGACAGGTTAGATTTTAAACATATCGTTATCGTATCTTGGTGATATCTAAAAGATGTCTAATAGATATATATTTCAAAATCTGAATCGGCCCCTCAGTTAATTAATGTTTTAGTACTTTGAGTTCTGTTTATGATGTTTATGTTGCGCGTATTGCGCGTTTCTCCGGTTATGTTCAGCATTAGAATAACACGATCATTGAAATGAAATTATCATTATTATATAGAGTAAGATATCTATTAGATGTGAAATGGATCTCTAAGTCATATCCTGTGGAAATCGTTCAAGAGTATCTCCAGAATCGCGCAAATGTCAAATTTGACAGGTTAGATTTTAAAAATATCGTTATCGTATCTTGGTGATATCTAAAAGATATCTAATAGATATCTATTTCAAAATCCGAATCGGCCCCTCAGTTAATTGATGTTTTAGTACTTTGAGTTCTGTTTATGATGTTTATGTTGCGCGTATTGCGCGTTTCTCCGGTTATGTTCATTAGCATTAGAATAACACGATCATTGAAATTAAATTATCTGAAGCCGAAATTTATATTTTTTATTAATATTTCTATTCATCCCTGGCCTTGAAACTATCTCCAACCATACCTTTTCGAAGTCGATTCAGCAGTTTAAGCGTGAAGAGGTATGTGAGAGACCGGATCCCTTTGTTTAACATAATTAATGATTGTCAGATTGTCATTAGTCTTAATTCTGAAATCGTTAACTTTTTCGTAAGGATTTTCGTGAGGTTATCCTATAGATCGGTTAGGTTAGATTTGTTTTATGGCAATCCTGAAAAGTTAAGCGTTTCTGAGAATCACCAAATTATGACTAACGAAAATGCGGACAAACAATATACATATTATGGGAAATAATAGAGACCCGGTAACAGACAGACAGAGTTACTTTCGTTTTTATAATATAGGTATTTGATAGGTATTTTTTTTAATTTTCAGTTTTAGTTATTTTAATTGTAGTTAGTTTTAGTTTTATATTCCTGTTTATGTCCTTTAGGAACGTTTACCTTACAAGAATGATGGTGCAGATAAATGTGAACAAGTCACCAAATATCCCGTGCCCGGGAGCATTTTGTCCGTTGGGAATCTAAAGTATTTGGCCCTGTCTAAACTTTCCCGTATTATAATGACATATTTGAGTGGAGGTTTTGAGAGGAGGATGCGGGTTTCCTTACATGAACAATATACATCTAAAACCTAAGCAATATATACACGGTGTAACATGAGGAAACCGAATATTTTAGGTCAATTTCGCCAAAAAAATTTTGTTTTGTTTTATCAATTTTTTGAATGTATTTGTACATAAAAAATAAATATTATTTGTAAACTTGTCACTTAAAACAGATTTATAAATTTTTTTCATAAAACCTACTTTTTGCAAAGTGTTACTTGTCACTTTTTGACATCTATCAATCAGGATATTTAGACTACGTCCCATAGCAGCTACACCACCACCAAAAAGGCCTTTTACACTATGTAACAATAAAAACTTGTTTTAACAAGGTGAATTTCAAAAAAGTTTATAGGACATTTTTGTCTCTAAATATGATCAGGAACACGCTGTTAAAATTATTCGGTTTCCTCATGTTACACCGTGTATAATGATCACATGTTGCGGAATTTAACTGACACTATTTTTTTCATACTATACTGAACTGTCGCCGTATACAATGAGAATAACAGCGCTCTCTTGACAATGATCATATATATTACAGGTCAGGCTTTAATAAACCATAATTAAAGTATATCGCAGGAATATCAATTTTGACGAGAAATACTAGATTACATGATAATTTCGCTCGTAAAATTATCATTAAGAGGAAATGAATGCCAAATTAATCTCAATTTGGTTTCATTTTGAAATCACATGTATGTACACACTTATACAGGTATGATAATATATCTAAATACGACGGCCTACTACTACTACCCTTTTCGGTAATGAAGCAGGAGGTCCAGGGTTTGAATCCTGGTAAAGGCTTTTATTTGTGTTTAACACAAATATTTGTTCCTGTGTTATGGGTGTTTTATATACCTACAAATAAGTATTTATTATATATCGGGGTCTAGTACACACAACACAAGCCTGAGCTTACTGTGGAACTTGGACAATCTGCATGTGTAAAATTGTCTTATAATATTTATTTTATTTTTTGTATTAGTCTGAGCGCCAAAACGGAATCAAACTGTAAAGTACGTTACTTTTCCTTTATTTATACCTCTCGCGTAGAATTTTGGTCCCTATAAAAGTTCCCTTAAGTCTCTTATAGGTTAGCTTCATTTACATAAAAATAACTCATGAAATAAACATGTTCTCGCCGTATTATTAATAGGTACCTACCTACTTAAATGTTGTTGTTTACTAAGCTTTCAATAAATATCTAAAAACATTTTACGTGACAATTACTCCATATAAAAATGAATTATCATGTGGACCATCATTTGACGTGAAAGATAATTATAAAGGCCAATTCGAACGTGCACTGACATCAGACTGATGTTGAAATATTTTGAATCATGTTATTTAGTTATCGTACGCCTCGCCGGTCCATCGCCATTACAATGTACAATTAAGAGCGCAATGCATGATAAATAAATAACATTATTCAAGTATTCCGATGCCAGGTTACAATCGAATTGGCTTGATATTTCGAAATACATATTTATAACCCCTGCCGCAAAAAGAGGGGTGTTGTATGTTCGACGCCAATGTCCCATGTCTGAGGCATCGTAGCTCTCCAACAGATGGAGTATTCATCGATATAAACCAAGGAATATATCATGTCCATGACTGTATTCGATGCGATTTTTTTAACGTGAGAACGAGTTTCCTTTCGATGGTTCTTGGCTATGTTTAATATAAATCAATCAAGCAGATTGAAGAGTATCAGCTCTTTTCCAAAATGATGTAAGGCATTTTTGGCATTAAAAGGGTTTTTTGTCATATAGCGTAGGGGGTTTCCTTTACCGCTGGAGCGTCACAGTTGAATGCTCACCGCGATCCTGCGCCGCTCCGTTATAGGCGGAGTGGCACTCGTTGGGTTTTTAGACGGTAGTAGGTCTCGCCCTTTAGTCCGTCATACCCGTCTTGCTCCCTTCGAGACGGGATGCGTAAAAGCATTTTCCCAAAGTCAAAAAAAAAGGGGGGGTTTCCTTTATCAATGTAATAATTGTACTGTTTTTTGTTGCAGGCTCAATAACGATACTATCATACGCGTTCATGGGCCGGACGCTGTGCTCCGTGAAGCCGCCGTTTGACATTGACGAGGGAAATGTCAGTATGCAACAGGTCAGTTTATACAGCATCTTTTTTAGGGTTCCGTACCCAAAGGGTAAAACGGGACCCTATTACTAAGTCTTCGCTGTCCGTCCGTCCGTCCGTCCGTCTGTCACCAGGCTGTATCTCACGAACCGTGATAGCTAGACAGTTGAAATTTTCACAGATGATGTATTTCTGTTGCCGCTATAACAACAAATACTAAAAACAGAATAAAATAAAGATTTAAATGGGGCTCCCATACAACAAACGTGATTTTTGACCAAAGTTAAGCAACGTCGGGTCGGGAGTGGTCAGTACTTGGATGGGTGACCGTTTTTTTTGCTTTTTTTTTGTTTTTTATTTTTGCATTATGGTACGGAACCCTTCGTGCGCGAGTCCGACTCGCACTTGCCCGGTTTTTTTAATCCTTTTTGTCTTCTGCAATGGGTGCGCCGCTATCCCACCGCGCATAGCAACTGCAACAATAACCAGAGACCATATTAAAAAACTGGTCAACTGCGAGTCGGACTCGCGTTTCAAGGGTTCCGTACATCTCACAATTTTCGACAGTTTTTTTTTGTACGTGTAACATGACGTGAGTGAAACGTCTTGAAAAACCCGAATGAGTCGATCAAGTTTTCAACACATGTAAGATGAAGTTTTCTGGCGTGGTGGCTTATATCTCTGCAAATATACAAAGTAGCTTAGATAGGAAATTAAATGCCGAACAAGAGTACAAGTGTCTAAATGCGAAGACTGAAGACCGAGCTCCGCGTAGAGCTGAACACTCGGAGCGTCCGACGGGTCGCGCTTCCTACAACTTCCGCAAGTGTTTTAAAATCGAAGGCCGAAGAGAGTTAATACCTACAGGGTGGCCAAAAATACGTGCATTCCCGTAGCCAGGGAGGGTTTGGGATTATACTCGTACCTACTGAGCAACATTTACTATGGGACCCAAAATCGCGAAAAAAATGTATCCTCCCATAGAAAACGGACCAGCCAAAACGTATGAAACAGCCAAATTTTTCTTCGCTATTTCGGGGTTGCACGTCGGCAACGGGAATTCACTTACTTTATTTTTTGGCCACCCTGTATAGTGCTTTTTAAAACACGTGACAATACCTAGTAAGTAGTAACCCAATCAATCAGTACTACAAGTATTACCATTGCGGCTGTGTGCCAGATACAGCCTAGCCGCATTTTTTATCTTCAGTCCGACTCACGCTTGAAGCTAAAGGCACGCCTCTTCGGGAAGCTCCGGATCTTCGGCCTTATGCGGATATCGGCCTAGGGCCTTCGCAATAGCTGTCTACATCACGTTTCACTTAAACCATTGCGGCTGTGTCCCTAAAAAAACCTAGACCGCATTTTTGTTCTTAAATCCGACTCACGCTTGACTCTAGATTTCTAATAGGTTTTCCTGTCATCTTTAGGTAAAGGACTATTTTGTGTATTTTTTTCAGAATTTTAGACTTAGTAGTTTCGGAGATAGAGGGGGGGGAATGGTCATTTTTTGTCTATTTTCTTGAATAACTTCTAAAATTTTTATCGTAAATTAAAAAAAAATACAATTGAGATTCTCACAATGAGCTCTTTCGTTTGATATGCAACACGATATAGTTTGCAAAACTTTGATTTTTAATTTTATGGTTTACCCCCCAAAAGTAGCCCCTATGTTTAAAATTTATTTGTTTACGTTACATATCCGTCTTTGGGTCACAGACTTACATATGTGTACCAAATTTCAACTTAATTGGTCCAGTAGTTTTGGAGCTAATTGGCTGTGACAGACGGACGGACAGACAGACGCACGAGTGATCCTATAAGGGTTCCGTTTTTTCCTTTTGAGGTACAGAACCCTAATAATTGGTCCAGTAGTTTTGGAGCAAATTGGCTGTGACAGACGGACGGACAGACAGACGCACGAGTGATCCTATAAGGGTTCCGTTTTTTCCTTTTGAGGTACGGAACCCTAAAAAGGCCTCAATGCAACATTTAGGGCCACTCCACAGTAGCGTCCCCTAAGTGTCGGTGTCTAGTCAACTCTATCGCTGCTCGGCTTGACTCAACGTTGGCGCAACTGCGCTGCGACGCCATTTTCCATAGCGCATACTAGACGCCGACGCCGACTAGTGTGGGGTTGCCCTTCCAGTGGCATCATAGCTAATACCTATTACATTATATAATACCAGTAAGCTTACAATATTAAAAAGATTTTCTCTGGGGAGATGTACTTTAGAAAACTCATTAAGTCGTAATCGTAAAATGAAATTCATTCATTAGACCGTATTCGCCTTCGGCAACGATTTAGAGAACCTTTTTTCTTTTTTGTTTAACAAATGCAAAGCACGTTACGTTAGTATTCCGAGATTTTTATTATATTCTGTAAGCATTCTGGTTTCAACAATGCTCCCTCAATATATTTTTTTGTACCCAGGGCCTTAGGCTAATGAAAGAGAGGAAGAGAGTGGCGTGGATACTACTGCTGCTTGCCGTCCTATTCGCTCTTTGCTGGCTCCCATACAACATCATGCAGCTGCTGCTGGATATGTACGTGGTCAACGCCAAGGACCTCAGTATGTTCCTGCCTTACGCTTTACTATTAGGTGAGTTATATTTATGATGGCCGCTATTTTATACGGCGTTACTGATGATTAGCGACCACCGCAGCCTATAGATGCTAACTTCAGAGATTTGCCGATCCTGGGTGTCCTGTCCGAGTGTCCGCTAGGTGCCGCTAGCTGACACAGGTGCACGCGGGTAAAATCCATCGCATGTGTCCGCGGCAGTTCGCTTTGCTCATAAAATTTTTCGTTAACCCCCGCTCACCCGCTGGACTTACTTAAAGCGCTATTAAAAAGTTAGCGCGTAAAAGCAAGTTTGAGTCTTCAAAATTGTATGTCTAGTATAAAATGACATTTAAAATTCCTTATTTAAGTTACTTCGTTTTCTCCTCTTGAAGACTTAATCAATTTAATTTTGGTTGACAAACTTTTAAATTCTTAACATAATTTCCAAGGCATGGTTATTCAAAAGTGCTCCCTAATTTGCGTAATTTGCTCTGAAAATATGTTATTTTTCATACTATGGAAGACATGTTCGGCGTTTACCCTGGCTAACGGTTTGGTCGATCTTTTTTAAAATATTTGTAACAATAAACAGTTGTATCAAATTATAAGTATATTTTTGTACACACCTTGCTTTAGGACTGCGTCAATTTGTGTAAAATTGTCCCCAATTAAGTATTTATGATTCATCATTCTGGTGTTTGTTATTACCTACACTGTATCCACTAGTTCCACTACACAATAATGAATATCGGCTCCTCAGCTACGCTACGTGACGCGACTCAGCTTCCTCGTCTCACATGCGACTGCGCGCTTGCAGACGCGCAGAGTCCGTGTTCGTGCGCAGGAGACGACAGATATACGCATCTCTTTCGCACGTATACTACAATCATCATCATCATTTCAGCCTTTATACGTCCCACTGCTGAGCACAGGCCTCCTCTCATGCGCGAGAGGGCTTGGGCTATAGTCGCCACGCTAGCCCAATGCGGATTGGGGACTTCACATACACCTTTGAATTTCTTCGCAGATGTATGCAGGTTTCCTCACGATGTTTTCCTTCACCGAAAAGCTAGTGGTAAATATCAAATGATATTTTGTACATAAGTTCCGAAAAACTCATTGGTACGAGCCAGGATTTGAACCCGCGACCTCCGGATTGAAAGTCAGACGTCATATACACTCGGCCACCACTGCTTTTTTTATGATTAATTTGATGTAATTTGATGCAGGACACGCGAATTCCGCGATCAACCCCATAGTGTACTGTATGATGACGAGAAACTTCCAGCGCTCGGCGAGGAAGCTTCTGTGCGGCAGGAGCGTCTGCCAGCAAACTAAGTTTACGGTAAATACAGTTTTGTAGTAAACTTCCATGATCAACCCTATAGTGTAGAATTCTAAAAGTGGAAAAATTACTGTCTTGGGTGAGACTTGAACTCACGGCCTCTGGATCGATACTCCATCTGATCGATACTCGCTCTGCCATCTGAGCCACCAAGACCTCATCCACAGCCAGCAAATCTTTCCACCGTATTATGGGTCAAGGGGACCCTAGCGACATCTACCGCAAGTCAAGAGTGTTAGACTTCTTAAAAGGCTACCGGAGTTCCAAGTCATATTGGAATTTTACCAGTTACGATGTGCTACCCATACTAATTTAATTTAACATTTAATGTTTAACAAGCAAAAACGTCTTCGAACGATGCTATTAAGAAAGATGCAGTAATTTTTCCACTTTTAAATTTATCCTAAGCTTAATAGCATCGTTCGCAGACATTTATGCTTGTTAAAAATTAAACCCTATAGTGGGCATGATGACAAGAAACTTAAAGCGGTCCACGCGGCAGCTGCTTTGTGGCAGAAGTGTCTGCCACCATACCAATTTTACGGCAAATAGTGATATATTATGTGTGTCATGTGGCCCCGTCTTTTCCAGCTTCTTGAATGTTTGCATGTGGATGTATGTATGTTCGGGTCAAATCTTGCAAGCTAAATTAGACCCGTTTCCCATTGTTTCCTCAAGTTGGGTGACAGGGAATATGGTGCCATCGAGCTGATTTGATGATGGACACCAGAGGTGGCCAAAGGTGCTCTACGATAAAACAAGCCAACCTTATTATGTTTGTGTTTGTTGCCTAGCTGTTGAAAGAAAAGCTTATATCAAAGAACAATTTATTTTGACAAAAAACTTTTTTTTAAGTCGAAAATGTATAAATGCTCGTACTCGTAATGCACCTGCTGATATAGATTGCCACCGATCCTATTTTGGGGCCCGGGGCGACTAAACACGAACTTCGTAACTCTCAAATCGTGCGGAACGTTTCAAAATTGACCACAGCAGTTTGCAGCAAGCCCGACGATCAAATTATTGCTTAATGACCCCTATTCGACAAGCGACGTTTGACGTATCGTGTTGATCTCCCGTTGATGTGGGAAAAATCATAAGTTCTCGAATACGTACAATGTCAAAATTTGACATTAACAATCCACAGTTAGGGTGACAAGCAAACCAAACCGAACCACCCTTAGCTTAGAGTTGAGTTTTGGTTGTACCAAATAATATTATCCACCGTTGATGGAATCAACACTCAGTATGGAATAAAATCAACTGTTGATTTGACGTGGATGCGAAATCTGACAGTTGTACACTCGGAGTAATTAACAATGGAGCCGCCATTAACAGGCGTTCCCCTCTGTCGGAAATAGGCGGCCAATGGTCAACCTCATGTCAACCATATGTATGGACTGACGTTTATCTGACATGACGTACCTATACATTTGATGTGCCCCTCCCCCGCAAAAAACGGCAGACTATTTTGTACGGAAAATTTTAGACATGGCGTCTCTGTTGGTTATATCCTCCAAGGTTGTACATGTCGAATTTGGCCCCTGATGTATCAGTGCACCTTCGTCCCTGTTTAGATTTTCAACCTTAGCTCAATAATATTAAAGTTTATATTATAAGAATCAAACGATTGGGTAGGATATTTTAAATATGGACTTTATTCCGAGTGTGTTAAACAAGAATATCAATTGTACAAAACCATATGTCGATATCAAACTAGGAATAGGAAACTAGTATAGTAGTTACCTGTATTAGATCATCTAATTGTGGACGTGGGTGTGAGGTGTGAGCTTAATAGAAATTTCTGGTACGCCTGCCTGATTAAAATTTAAATATCTGGTCGGAGTCACGTATTTAACAAAAAGAAACGTTACAGTATTATGTTTGAAATACAATTTCCCTCTACAATCCCTTAAAACTAAATCCTATCAAAATTTTCATCCATGGTGTAAAAGCAACCTATCAATGAGAATTTTTTCAATTCCTTTTACCGAGAAATATGAAATATTTATGTACATATATCTAAATGATGTAATCAAATCATTTATATCGTAATCGTAATGGTTTTTGTACGAAAATGCGTCAATATCTTTCCGAGAAACGGGATTATCGCGACAGAACTGATAGATATTCGTTTATATTTATTGTAATAGTTAATTACGGTATTCATACTCTTATTTTACTATATATTTTAACCTATGTACCCATATAATGTATAAATGTAAAGTTTTCATTTTTCAATAAAGTGTTAGAATATAATTTTACTGAAATAAATACGAGTAATTTCGTTTATCTGCATAGGTACTTTACCATTGATAATATCAATGACATAATGGCCAATCCCATTATAATTACGGTTTGTAACACCGGATTAAACCCAGATTTTGGATGTGAATTTATCTCTGTACGTATTGTTTACGCCCACGATTCGACAGGTATATTTCTCTTTGTGCCCTAATGGGGATTTGTCCAGACAAAGGCGTTATTGATACCTTGCCCACAGCTTTGAAGGTACTATAATACATATTATGTTAGCGCTCAGCTAATTTTTGAGCGCTATTCGTGGTAATTTGTACCTATAGTAGGGAAGGCTGAGGTCTTCGGTGTAGAAAAGAAAATTCCTTGTAAAATACTCATATTTATCGTTTATTTATAACTTTATAGATACATCTCACTTTTCAAACCATCAGCACTTTAGTTATTTTGGTAATATTAGTAGTACGTAGCACCCGATGGTGGTACAAATAACAATAATTCTCTTTTTAGGATACTTTTGTAAGGACAGGCTGTTATGATGTTACTCCTAAGGCTGCTCAGATAATAAAGTTAATCGTCGCTTCAATGAGGACATTTGGAGGAATTTGCAAGGTCTTTTATTAGATAATCAGCCCTCCAATCCTGACCATTTCTATGTTCGTCAGGCGAGGTGGACTGACCGGTAGTGACGTCACAATTATATAATAATTTTAACTAAAGGTAAATTGGCAAGTGAAATAAACACACGTAAATAAAAGTGCAATGTTATTTCTCTTATTTTTGGAAAGCCGCAAACATATGTTTGGTTTGTTATTATTTCTAGTAATCAGGATATGTTTGGAGCATTGCTATTCAGCATTAGTGTATCATGCGTAGGCGAGCTTTTGCTTCAAACCAACCAGTAGATAAGTATTTTTTTTAATAAAAATATTTTTAAATATACATTTTTTTGTAATATCCCTAATAAGGTTTGTTCGTTTACTAAAATTTATATCGCAGTATTTCGGCGTTCACAAAATACAAACCAATATATTTTTACCACACCAGCTCCTAAAAGCTGTCTTTATACTGCAAAAACGAATGAGGAAGTTGCATTTTATCCACAAGTAAAAGCAAAGCAATTTGATGCAAATTTTGAGTTGTTTCTTTATGTTGGCTGGTATAATGGTTTTTTAAATGATGATTTGAAATGTAAAATATTTATAAACTTTACATATTCATTGCTACTAATTGCTACGGGTTACGCTCGTAGCGCGAAGCTACGGTTTCGCTACATGTGTGTAGTCGCTACGACCAGTGTACCCGACTGTCGGGTTCTTGGCCCTGAATGTGTTAAATATCGGATAATCGCTGCCAATAAGAAGTGTGCTCAGAAGGTCTGCATTGCGACGTTGTATGGCAATGCTTATATGCTTATACGCTGATTGAAATCGAGGCTGGCAAAAATCGAAGTTCGCAAATTGCGGGCATCTATCTCTATTACTCTAATTTCGCCTTAATTGGAGTAAATTATTTTAGATCTAAGTATTTAACTAGAGTTTATTATAAAAACAACATTTGTCGTGATTTCTATTTCACTAGCCGGCTGAGTCGAACTCTCGGTTACTCTAATGTGATTGGAATACAGTATCAATACACATCTAAATCGAGGAAGAGGAAATATAAAGGAAATGGGAAATGAGACCAAATTACTGCGTTTGTTTACTTGCGATACATCCCCGGACCGGAGAAACGCTTATTGAAAATCTTATGTACTCAATCGTCAGAACGATTTAATTGAATATTACGAGTAAAGCTGGAAACAAATTATCGGACGCGGCTGACGGACGCGGCTCACAGCCGCGACTTATAGGTATCTAGATAATGAATGTACACTGAACTGTGCAAACTATCGGAGGTAAGCCGTGGACGTAACCTTGTGCTGACCTTGAGCCTTCGGACGTCCGACAGAAATCTGGCGCGCTGGATGTTCCTGTCAGCCGAAAACGTCCGCGGACGGTATGCAGTAGTATGCACGGGGTGCGGGACGCGTCGCTGCGCCAGAAGGACGCGGACTACGCGAGAGCTTGGACGTGCGTACGGTAAAAATGGAGGAAAGAATTATCGAGTGTGTTCGCAACAAGGAATTACTGTATAATCTCAAATTAAAGGATTACAAAAATAAGCGTTGTTGCGCGTCCGCAAGCCACGTCCCGAACAACTGTGCACACTTTTATGTCGCGCCCGTCAGCCGCGTCCGTCAGCCGCGTCCGATAATTTGTTTCCAGCTTAATGTGACGTGAATACAAATATACCCGATATCCTTTTTTTAATGAGAATAGCGATATAAAAAATGCTAAACTTCAAAAAAATGTCTTCAAAGACTAGCGATATAAAATGTGCTAAACTTGAAAAAAAATGTCTTCAAACATCTTACGTGACAGCTACTCCATATTAAAAATGAACTGTCATAGGGAACATCAGTAGACGCGAGAGGTATAGGACCCACATCTTTATCCTTACCACGAGTTTGAGACTGACATATTCACTAAATAGCGCAAACCTAGCTCATAATGCCTCTCTCGTACTAACATTAGTGCAAGTAGTTATGATGCACTGCGTTTTAGTTGAGGCAGTCGCTAGCGTTTAATCCTTAAATGGAAATTAATATATGTATCACATAACATAATTGTTTGCTGATTCTAGGAAAAATTGTAAAAAAAATATAACTTCGATTTTCACTGCGTCGAAATCAGTGTTAGAAGTTGAATTGGCTAAATCATATTTAAGTAAAAATGTAATTTTCAGTAATAGATATATGATTTTTTTACTACCATTAGAAAGTTACACTATTTGTGATATTCCTATGATAAAGTTTTTAAATATAAAATAATTACATACCAACCATGTTTTTATTTATAATTTTGGACACATACCCCGATTACATACCCCGAAAAAACCGTTCAAAATCAAATCACATACTAAAAATTATCAACTTGTGGATTTTTCCAAGCTTGCCGACTTTTCGTCTTAAAACGGATGTAATTTTTATAAATTAAAAATAATGCGTAAATTTAACCATTAAATCATCACCCTATTACTTGACTTTTGGTATAGAGGTGCGTTCAAGAACGTAAGCCTTTTTATTTTAAAACTGTGAGCTGTCTAATGCTTTGTAGACATTTGGCAACACTATGCATTTAAGGGTTAAGGCCGCGTTAAACTCATGGTAAACAATAAATACTTCCTACTCTATTATCCGTGTCATATGGTTAGCTGTTAGTGCACACAAAAGATCCGGACAAGGAGTGGCTGACCGATTTGAGGCCTTGGGCGATAAATTAAACGTCAGTGCCAGGCGTGGCGCAAACTATCAACCCTACAGCTGAACTAAACGACGGATATTGCTTGCCGAAGTAACTGATACATCTAGAACGCATTCTCACTATACATACTATAAATAAACCCTACTGTGTTCCGCCGCGCGCTTTGTTGGCGGGGTTTCGGGAACTCGATTGTAGACCTCCGATACCCTGTCATGAGTAGGGTAAGGCTGGGTAGCCTTAACCACCCAATTAACTATACTAGAAGGAATATAGTGCAATTATTAGGATGCCATTAAATAAGTAAAGTAACTAGAATTTTATTTTAGCCAATCAAAGTTAAATGACATTATATATATCTATATTATATATGACATCATGTATACATGTACCTTTATGTTTATTTTTTACATCAAATTATATAAAGTTATGTACTCACTGAGTGTAATTGCATGAATTCTATAGTAATTTACATTGTATTTTTTTTTTCTTAATTACTCGTAATGCATGTTAATTATAAGATGCAATAATGTTTTGAAAATATATGTCCCGCCGAGTTTGTTGCCGGTCCCATATTGGGATACCCTCCTCCAATTGAGGGGGGATTTAAATCTTCTTGGGGCAGAGGTGTACGGTTGGAGCCGGTAAAGGTTTATTTAACGTTCATAAGCGCATTGTAATATGCCTACTTGAATAAACAATTTTTTATCTTTATGTTATCTATAATATCTTTATTTTTTTATAGCAGTAAATTGTGTATTGTGTATTGAAAGCTGCTGTGGGCGGGGTATATTTATAATATTTATGGAGATGGGATAACTGTCATACGTGTCAGATGTGTCAGTCATGTGAACCGTTTTGACGTCAAAATAATACTGAGCTTCGATATATCCATCGCCAAGTCCTAGTCTCACGGCTCGATTCGGGAAATGACTTACGGCGCGATTCGGGAAATGAATAAGAGATGCACTAGATAAGATATAGTAAAGATATGTGACGTTCCACTGCGAAAGGTACCATTACCCCGACTGAATATTGGAGCGGCGTTAATAATAAGCGTAAGCGCCAGCTGCCATAAGGTACCTTTTGTCGTGGAATGTGTACATTATTAATAATAAATATGAATATTTCATATCTAGTGAATGTCTAACGGCGCGATATCTTAAAGTTCGAATCGCGCCGTTAGAGATTAACTAGATATGATTACACATATCTATACTATATCGTATCTAGTTAGTCGGCGCGATTCGGGAAATGAATTAGAGATTAACTAGATACGATATGGTAAAGATGTGACGTCCCACGGGTAAAGATACCTTAAGGCGGTTGGCGCTTACGCTATTATTAACGCCGCTCCAATATTATTGAGGCGCTATGCGACTTCAGCGCCGGCCGCCATAAGGTACCTTTTTCAGTGGAACGTCACACATCTTCACTAATTCATATCTAGTGAATCTCTAATTCATTTCCCGAATCGCGGCGCCAGCCGCCATAAGGTACCTTTTGCAGTGGAACGTCACATATCTTTACTATTTCATATCTAGTGAGTGTCTAATTCATTTCCCGAATCGAGCCGAGTCTCTAATTCATTTCCCGAATCGCGCCGACAATTTGATTAATAGAAGACGCATGTACCCTATCTTTCTACTTGTAGTTTCCAATTATCCCGGCGTCCCGGCCTTTTTCAAGGCTGGTTTATGTAAGACCCGGCGACGAATCACAAGAATTGGCGGAGCCCCTATTTTTAATTAACAAAGAGGCCAGTTCGAACTTGCATTTTGACGTCAAAAATATCTAAATATTTAATGCCATTTTGTTATCATTCGCGCGTGTATTTGTTCGTACTTGTCCATACATTCATTATAATATTATGGGTATGGTATTTTTTATAGTTGTATGGAATCCAGGGACCGTATAACCGGTTTTATTAAATACCTGTATATAAACTGTCAAACGAATACCGGTTAAAATGTTATACCTATATTCGAATTAGAGGTATTGCTGTCATTCCGTTTTTGTCTTTATCGCTAAACTACACTAATTGACATAATGAAATACCGGTATTCATTAATACCTCAATAATAACAGGTATTCAGTATACCGGTAATGGTTATCGTATTTAATACCGGTATTCATTGCACTTGATCAAAGAGTAACCAAAAACTTTGCGACAAGAGGTTAAAGTTGTTGTTAAGTCCTCATGCTAATATTGATCGCAGTACAAGCGAAATATTTCATAATTTAACCACGAGCGTAGCAAGTGGTTCGAAATTGCGACCGTTTCAAAGCACGAGGTTAATGAATGAATTAATGAAAAGAATTAACCCCAGAAAACATTTCCATATGAAATATGAGCGCCGCGCCGGCGCGCCGCCGCCGCCATCAAAATTTTCGCGCCGCCGCCGCCGCCAAAATTTTCGCGTCGCCGCTGCCGACACTGCGCTATCGCCGTGGCATCGGCGTGACCTGTTAGATACTAGAGTCTGTCTAAGCTAACTTTGCACCGATTTGAACAGAACAAAGTGAGGGAGTGTTATTATAATATAAACGTCATATTTTCATAGAAATTTGACATTAACGATGATATTTACACACGTTGTCGTTGCAAATGCTATGCAGATTAGTTTGATCGGGAATTTATTGCTTTTATATAAGGTGCTAACAAATTACAGCTTGGCAAAAAAGAGTAGAAATTAAAAAGTGGCAACACTGTAGTGTCGTCCCGTTTTCTTATATAAATTGATTTGAAAGGGACGACACTACAATGTTGCCACTTTTTAATTTCTACTCTTTTTTGCCAAGCTGTAGGTATCGATATTTTAAGAGATGGTACTTTATATAAAAACAGTTGACTTTAAATAGAAATCAAGAAAACTTTTCATATTATATTTTTGTTTTATTTACCGACTAAAAAATAAATTAAAATTATATTAATAAAATTAATTAAAAATAATCATTACGTGCATTTAACCACATAAAGAAAAAATACATAGAGTGCTCATGCTCACTCCACACATCAGTTTTGGTACCAAAAATACTATTCTTTTCGTAGTCAACATTAGTATCGAGTAACGGAATTATCAGTACTGCTACTTGACAATAGATGTTGCACCGACCGAAAAGTCTAATGCTCAACAACTTTCAGCGAATATTAAACAAGGATTAACTGGAACTTATTTTCAACTCCTTCTGCTTTAATATTAGTTGTAAATAGTTGTTCAATACAATTTTCGTGAGTCGCGACATTTGAGACATCTAGTATCAAGTAACGGTACTGATAATTCCGCTACTCGATGCTAAATGTCAATTACGAAAATAATAGTCTTTTTGGTACCAAAACTGATGTATGGAGTGAGCACTCTATGCTTACTATAATTGTCTATGATTTAACTGACAAGATGTTTAACACTTTCTGTTTTGCCAACAATTGTTTGTGTTAAATGTCATTATCATCAACGTGTCATTTCATTTATCAACGTGAAGTGGCCAGTTAAAAAGAGGTCTCATTTAATTATCTCATTAACAGGGTGTTTTTACGTAGCAAATTTGTTTTCCAATTTTCTCAAAGAACATCATAAAACCTAAATGTTTCATACTTAAATATACTCCAGGAGTCGAGTGTTATCAGCTGTAAAAATATTGGTAGCTAATTTGTTAGCACCTTATATTAAGTTCGGATATATAACTTTTTTGGCTAATATATATTAGACTGCATGCTTTCTCTTGTCTATGCTTAAGCTAAACATGTGGCAGTAGTTAGCGATTCGGTAGCCAGGCAATGTCAATGAATAAGAAATAGGTGATATGGAGTCTAACCTAATACGTCTATTCCAGAACATATCCTCAACAATTGAATGTAAAGGTATGAGCACGATAGTTGAAGTCACGCACACAACAACAAAATCATGTAATGACAGTGAGATTTTGAAATTAATATTCTTTTTAGGCTTCCGTATTTCGTACCAATATCAAGTTGATATCAACTGTAAAAAAGTTTCTTGAAGGTTTTTTTTATAGGCTTTTAATATCGTACGTTTAAGTCGCATTCACTCATTGATTCATTCATACTATTTTTGCGATTAGTAGGTACTCTGTGCGAGCAGTGTGTGTAATCATTCACCTCTCCTGGCGATACGTACATATAATAACTATTATATTTGACTATAGCTACCCGCACTGACTTCGCACGGATAACACAAAACCTTAACAAATTGTACACCTAAACTAAAGCTTCCTCAAAAATCTTTCTATTGATAGCTGAAATCCGCATGAAAATCAGTTGAGTAGGTTTTGAGTTCATCGTGAACATACATTCATATAGTTACAGACAGACGCGGCGGGAGACTTTGTTTTATAAGGTGTAGTGAATTAGTGATAAATTCAATTAACAGTAACCTCACAATATAAAGATGTTCATTGTGCTGCTTATCTACAGTTCATGGCATGAAAAACTTTTTTCCTACCATAATTCAATAAATAATCCTTGAAATTAAAAGGTTTGAATTCTCTTCGCATAAACCAAGTTTTCAAGGCTACGCCGCCGATTCGCCGCCACCGCCAACCAATTTTGACCGGCGAACCGTCGCCGGCTAAATGCCTATCGGGCGGCGCTAGACGTGCGCGCCGGTCGAAAATAATTGGGCAACGGCGCGCCACCAAAAAATCCACGGCGGCGGCGTGGAATTTTTCAACTTTTCAATATTAAGACGTATAATGAAAAGTCATGCTTAACCCTAAAATCGACAAGGGAAAAAAATCTTAAAAAACTGTGTTAGTATCATTTTTTCGGTGTTATTATCTTATTAGGTATGTGGTTATTTATTGTAGAAAAATCATGAAAAAAATCTATTTATAATAGTTTCGAAAAAAACATAGGTATGACAAATATGTTGGATGTTGCCAGGTTCGGTGTAAATAAAAAGATACGCTGCATAATGAAAAGACGTCTAGTATTTTGGACGTTGCCGAATATACAGTACTTTATATGCATAAGGTTTTTTTTTGTCAATATCATGTTTTTTTTAAAATTAATATAGAATAATTGCTTTTAATTACAAATACACTTACTGATAATGTCAACTTATGTTATGAACTAAAGTAAAACCTACTATTTTTATATTTTTCCAAAAAGTTTATAGCTCGTAGGTGGTAAAATTTTACCAGTCATTGGCGTCATTTTATTAACATTAAATCAAACTTAGCGGGGTATCGTAGGATGCAGCAACATCTGAACAATGGTATACAATAATGCATGTAATTTTATCAATATTTTCGTAAGAACTTTCTTAAATGAAATCGGGTCCGTCTCTTGATGTCTTGATGAACGCACAGGAAAAAAAATCCGTAATAATATTTTTTTATCTATTTGGTTCATTACGTTGTAATAAGACAAATAATGACTTAGTATGGTGTTGGTGCGACATAAAATAGTAGAAATTCAATTATATAACCAGAAAAATTCCGTAAGTACGTAATTATTGCCATTTTTAAGTAAGTATTTTACGTCAAAAATGTGAGAGTTACGTAGGAAGTGGCGCCCGCAATAATTTTCAACTATTTCTTATCGGACTATAACCTATTACATATTTTAACGATGGATAATACTGTCTTATAAAAAAATATTCGGCGCGAATGTTAAACTACCGGCGGCGGCGGCGGCGCGCGTACTCCTTATGGCGGCGGCGCGCGTACTCCTTATGGCGGCGGCGCGCACGTCTAATCGGCGCTCATATCTTTGAGATTATAAACTACATACATAATAAAATACAATTAAATCAACAATTAAAAAACAATTAAAAGAATCAAATGAACGCTATTAAAAATGTATTCGTCAAAATCATCACCTAACAGCTAATTTCACCAGCAACATGAAAACGGGCATTCTAAAATCCGAATCTTAAGTATTTACAACTTTACAAGCGGGCCGGACAACGTCCTTGACGAGTAGCGAAGGAACGAATCGTGGTACTACTACAACCGGTATTGGCACTTACTTATTACCGGTAATAGCTTTAGGAGTAAACTATCAAATAGTGGTATTTGTTGTCAATTGGCTAAACCGATAACACTATTGAATACCGGTATTCGAATACCTCTATTCGGAGCTTAAGTGATATAAATACCCAAATTCAAATTACACCGGTTATACCTCAATAATAACCTGTAGTCAGAATACCGGTAACGGTCCCTGATGGAATCTGTTAAATGGCATTTTACATTTGGAATTTGCCGAATTCGTATTCGGCAAATTCGTAAAATTGTTTGAAGACATTTTTTCTAAGTTTAGCACTTTAACCTTTGGTATGCTTAGGAGCAGATCCGATCTGCTCCATATATATTCAACTTAAACATGTATTTATTATGATTGCAATATAAATGACAAATTTTTGACAGGAGCATACGAATATTTCTTCAATTATTTTTTTAGTTAAAAAAGAGACTTGAAGGGACTCGCTATTGCTCGCCATTGCACAATTGATTATTTGGATACTTAACATTCGTAAATATTCGTATGTCATCCAAATAATCAAAACATCCTATAAATTCAACGTCTTAATGACTAGGTACGGGAAAACGTAACCTGATGGAAGAGAGTTGCAACGGGACAAATAATTAATAAAAAATATTTGACGAATATTCGGCATTTTAACTGAATAATTCGGCCGAATACGAGCATTCCGAATATTCGGCCCATCTCTAAATAAATTTGTTATTGTTTTGGTCTTGTTATGACACGTCCTTGACACGGCCCGTAATGCATCTCACGCGCACGAACAAGCGCGAGCGAGATGTCTAATGGAACGACTTCCTAGTGCTTTTCGCTCACACCAATCAGCGTGACCGATAATCAAGGTCCTATACAAGCTCAAACTCGCAACAAATTGTTAGTAAATCAGAATCGGTTTTCATAATAAAAGCTCTAAGTTTATATTGAATTTATACACGTTTTAACCATGCGATGAATAATCAAGGGCAACTTCTTTAAAAAAATCTCACGAAAACTATAGGTACTTTATTTGCAAGAGCAGACGACAATCAAAACCTTAAAAGGTTAAAGTTGTATAGGTAGAACAAAATAATGAAAACATGTCTAATTTTCATTTATTTTCAATTGTATTCATGCCGATACCCTGCATACCATAGCAAAATAATTTTAGTATAAAATAGCTAGTGATATAGCCGAGGGATGACAAGCAAAATGTTGATAAAAGTTGACGGCCATATCAACCCTCGCCACAGAATAAATAATAGTACTACCGTTCAGAAGACTCACTCTCTAACTAAACGGGTCTGTCACGATCAGCACAGATATGACCGCTAGGTGGCGACAGCGCCACGTGCGGCTTATGGCAAACCCCAAAATTGGGGTCGAACTGATGTACTTTTAGCTACCTGTAGCAAAGCGACGAAATCTCGGAGTGAGCCACGCCTGCCCTCGCTAGTTTCGCGCGTCGCGACATACTTACTTTTTATTTTCTTCTATTACGCCGCTTTCTGGGAATTCGTCTTCACAAATAATAAGATAACAATCTCGACAGGAGGCCCATTCATTACACTCAATCCGATTGGTGTTGCCTTATTATGGGTATGAGTATTCGAGCGATATACAATACTGATATCGTGCTGATATCAGATCGTTTGAATATTTTAAATTTTTAAATTAAATTACGAATTAGCTCTAGAGCTGTACAGCTGTACAGGTAAATTCAATTCCACAAAATAAATAAGGGATAAGTTCGCCTTTGTACTAATTATGTGTGTTCTTTCATGTTTTATGTTTCTTTTTGTACAATAAAGTATTTTACTACTACTACTACTACTAAATATTAATTACCCACGCATAGATTTATAAGGCATAGATTCCTAGTCCGTACACCCCTAGTGAAGCCATTTCAAGTGCGACGTCACGTCACACTCGTATCGTCGTATTCGAACGGCCGTCGCAGTACTCAAAGTCAAATCGGTGTGTGTACACCTCCCGTTTAAAAATCAAAAACTACAGGAAAGATGGTTGTTTGTACAGTCGACGTCAAAGAGAAATTTACAGCCAAAGTACCAAAAAAATGTTTACACGACCTAAATGCTATGACAATAAAGTCGTGTAAATATTTTTTTGTAACGTTAGTCGTAAAGATCTCTTTGACGTCGACTGTACAGTGAATGGGTGTCACAACACATCATATAATAACAACAAACCGCCCGATATTACATTTCACGCGTAAGTACCGAGTTTAAGGTGATATTTTTACATAATCGTAAATACAAAAATCCAAATTTTCGTCAGCTGCCATTTCTCCTAAATGTTGCCAGTGTAGTGAATATTTTTTCCTCCAAATGGGACATGACGTCTACATTCTAAAATAAATACGCTCAATTGAATTTCATTGTATAATTGTAGAAAATTATAATTAAGTTAATTATTTAGGTATTTAGTTTTTTTCTTATTTTTATTATGTGTAATGTTCGTTTCAGTTTTCTGACTGATCTGCTGTCTGCGAGATGGAAGGAAAAAATTAGACTAAATCGGAATTACGCAATATGGAAACATTGGAAACCGACTAAACACAGTCGAATATGCTCTGTCATATTTAAATGTATGCTTATTATTTTATGCACATTTATTTTGTTGAATAAAAATAAAATAGTAAAAAATTATCAGCTATTTATTTAAACCTTATTTCACAAAGTACAGAAATGCAATAAATCCCAAAATAAACAAAAAGCTTTTGCTACAAAGTCGAATCTACACACTTTCTAATTATTAATAACCAAGTGTGGATGTTGTTAAAAATCCCCTACTTTGAGAGATGTAAATGAATACTGGCAACATATTTTGTATATATGTGTGTTTGCTGAGCGTAAAACACGAGCATCGCACGCACACATCCATCGTGTTTCGGCTTCACTTTTGGCAGGTTCACCGTATGGGGACTATCTGTCTATGCGTTATTAGTTTAAGTACCCACGTATACATCCTATGTATATATCCGAATCCCAATTTAACTTCTCCTGGCGCCGCGCCTCTAGCCCTTGTAGATGTAGTGTCTTGTGGGGATTTAAGGGATCAATAACCGCTGAATCGATTAAGATGAAAATAAATTTGGTATGGTCTACTTCTTAGAGTTAGTTGATGACACCAAACTTGACTTAGTACCTAAACATAAAAAAATATTAACCTCAGATATCGCCGGCTCCACCGCTCCATAACGAGTAGCGTCATCGGGAGCACTTTAAGCCCTCTTTTAAGGTAAATATTTTTGTTCCAGTGGCGCTGCACGCAGAAGCCCGAGGGCTCGTCCAGTGACTACGAGCTCTATCACGAGCCTCATAAGCGGTGCTATCTTCAGGTAACTAACTAAATTAATTAATACCCAATTTTAAGAGGTGAGGCTCCACCGACAGCGACTGGAGGCGATACCTCTTTGACTTTCTGAAGCGACATATTTAATTACACAAACGGCTCTACCGCGATACGATTTCATTGTTTTTACCTTAAAGTCCGACGTTTTAGCTGAGTTGCACCAGCTACGGTCACGGAAAGACTGACGTCCCAGCAAATGTGAATGCCGTTGACAGGGGTCGGAAACCGGTATTTGGTCCATACAAAAATACCGGTATTATTATGTACGATCTATTCCGTTCTTTGATTTATTACTTAATTTTAATGGGACAATCTAATAATAGTAATAATACCCCCGCGGGGGCAGCTTGTGGCGAGCTGACGGTGAGTGGCGACACCGCGGACCCCTATTCCAGAGGGCCCTGTCATCTGGCCCTCACCTCTGTGCTTGCCTTAATTGGCCGGCCAGAGTGGAGTCGCAAGAGCGGGACCTATGCTCCAGGTTGGAAGTGTAAAATGTCATAACGCCGGCGGCCTGCTGAACGGAATACCGGGATCTGGCTACCGCAGACTCACCTCTCGACAACCTTACAGCCACTCCAAAGTGTTGCCCTGTTGTCGCACTGTGCGTGCGGCCATTGCGGGGCCCACTCAATGAGTTGGCGAGTCACCACCTGTCATTTACAATTTTGAGACTGATTGTCACGGCAGGTGTCCGCTAGTCTCTCCCATAGCCCATTATCCAGTCCATCCAACTTTCAAATCTATAGCCCATGACCTTAGTTCCCATCGCAGCACAAAAGTGCTGCACTGCAATAGTCTTTGCACCTGGCGGGGACCATCTCCGGATGTATCACATTGTGCGTTCGGGGATGGTATCCGCCACGTGTATCCCTTGCTTTTAGATTAAAGTGTCTTAAAGGGCCTCTGCGCTGTTGGCTTCGGCCCCACGTACGCCTCTCAAAAGTCCGGGATTCCATGGTCCCGAGATGTGGAAAGGACAAACAAGTAATAATAGTACATTATAAAATATTATAAAAACCTAGCCTAAGAAGAATGGTGAATAAAGGAGATTAATAATACAAAGTTTGTTTTGTTTGTCGATCCAAAGCATAGACAGATAACATTTACAGTTGGAATTTAGACAAATGTTCTTCGTCTATTGCCAAAAAAGGCGAAGTAGAATTAATGTTTACACATCGTTCTTTTCAGACTTTGAATTTAGAACGAATTTTTATGCTAAACCGATCCCGATCACTTATCTGACATGGCCAATAAAATGTAAGTATTTGGAGTTTCACCAAGAATAAAATTGAGTGTGATTTCGTCAGCTAAGCATAAAGTCAGACGAAGAATACAAGGTGCCTTTTAGACCGTGACAAGATTTTATTAAGCCTCCGCCATGTTGCGGATATAAAGTGGTACTAATTCATTTGACTGGAAGGAGACTCCATACATTGAAAGTCGTTGAATGTCACCAGTATAAGGAAGAACACAATATTTCGCAATTATAAACCATTACCATAAAAATGGCCGAAAATATTGTCAATGACGCAACAAATTTTATTTTGAATACATAAAATCATTTCCGTCAATAAAAGGACGAAGGATTGCTTAGCGTTTCTAAAAACAATTTATTGAAGTTTTAGTCGTTGACATGACCTACCTACCAACATTTACCTACCAACATTACCTACCAACAACAACAACAACAACACAACAACAACAGTTACCTACTAACATTTTATTTGATTATGAATACAATGTACAATCACCACACGGGATTGTTAGGTATGCCATTTGGGTCCTTACTAAATTGGAAATTCTATAGTAAGTATTGAACAACCAATTTAGCTAGGACCCTAAATGGCACAACAATCGCGGAGCGTGATGATTCATTTACGCACATTATTATCATCATAATATGTAAGTGTAGTGGGCATCACTATATTAGGTCCAAATAGAATCTTTTCAGGCTTTGCCGAGGGGCTTTAAATGCAATGATTGATTCAGCTCCTCAAACGTAAAATAACAATTTTTGTCTACAACAACTTGTGAATTGATATTTCTGAAGGGCCTAAAATGTATTTAGGAAAGCAATATAGAAAATTCAGAGTGATAGGCAATATAAATTGTAATATTGAATGTGTATAGAATTTATTTGCAGAAAAGGGGTACAATAAATATTTTCCCAAAGACAGGATAAATGGACAATCGTTTCACCTTCTTCAGCGGTTTAAGTATAAACAACATGTAAATTTAAATTTACTAGATGAAAACCCGGCTTCGCTCGGGTAAAATAAATTATAATAATAGGTACTAATTTTGAATTGAGTAATTATTTACTTTAAGACTTCGGTTTACTAATATGTGGCAGCAAATTATCACTTCCCAAACTATTTTTCCCATAGTATCATTTGGCAAAACTATCAGATGGCAAACCAATGTTTCGCATATATAACATGTCGCAAATGATTATTTACAATATTATTGTATGGCAAAATATTTAGTTGGTCATGTTTCAAAATGTCTTTTATTGTTATGTCGAATGTATTGATAGGCATAAATTATTTTTCGCCTAATATTGTGATGCATACTACTAAATACCCTAATAATATAGTACTCAACTACTCATGGTACAAATTAGAGTAGCATTTTATTTCGTTACGTAGGTAGTTTTTTCGAGATGTGCAGTTCAATGATGGAGGTAGTAATTTTGTTTACTACATTTCTGGCAACAGTTTGTTTTCGTGGGGTCGCAATTCTTACCTAACCTAACCCACTTTTCTGGCAACAGTTCGTTTTCTTGGGGGTCGCAGTTCTAACCTAACCTAACCCACCTTTCAGGCAACAGTTTGTTTTCGTGGGGTCGCAGTTCTGACCTAACCTAACCCACTTTTCTGGCAACAGCTCGTTTTCTTGGGGGTTGCTGTTCTAACCTTTTTTTTTTTTACATGGGGAATGCGTCTACGCATACCGCCGGGCCTGGGAGAAACCCGGACGATTATGTGGGACTCAGGGCTGTAAAGAGGCCCCACTACCCACTAAACCCCATGGTGTCCTCTCGCCGCTATGGTTGCGGGGTTACGGGGAAGCTCGCGCAATGCGTCCGCGACCCCGCAGCGGCTATCCTGACTAGGATCCATACCCCTATTTTTTTAGTGATCTTCCCTGTGGAAGCGCTTCCGGAACACGAGGTTGCGCATACCATCTCGGGAGCCAGCGTCATGGGCGGGGACGCCCCCATGTCCGCCGCCCGCTGGCTCTCATCAGGGCGGCAGGTTCCGCTCGTGAGCGGCACGTCTGCGGCCTATGCGGCGGCGGCGCATTGGGTCAGCCTCGGCCCGGACTTCCCGTTCGCGCTCGGCCGCCTCCTTGTCTCCCATGACGTGCTCGCAGAACGTGAGCACAGTCTCCCACGCACTTTCGCTGCCCAGCATGGCCTGAACTACGGCTGGCAGCGAAAGGTCTTGACCTACCTGGGCGACCAACGCCTCCCGTTCCTCGCCAAAAACTGGGCACTCAGCCAGTGTGTGTTGGGCCGAGTCTACGTCGGCTCCGCATTGGTGACACTCCGGTGTCGGTTCCCTCTGGGCAACCTTGTGCAGGTAGCTGCCGAAGCAGCCATGCCCCGACAGTACCTGCGTTAGTCTGAAAGTAAGGACACCGGAGCGTCTTTCAACCCAGTCCCGAAGGACAGGGCGCACCGCCTCTACAGTGCGGGTGCCAGCCCTCGGCCGTTCGAGCCGCTGCACCCATATCTCCGTCGCGTCTTTTAGCAGCTCGGTGCGCCGCTTCGCCACCTCCTGAGGTGCTTTCGGGTCACCCCGGGCTCGCGCCTCTCCGCGCCACTGGTACAGCGCCGCGAACGCCCTCGCGTCCAGGTCCCAGGGCAGAGAACCGGCCAGCACGCACGCGGCTGCCGCGCTCACTGTCCGGTATCCTCTGATTACCCTCAGCGCCATTACCCTCTGCGGTCGTCGCAGTTGGGCAATGTTGTGGCTGTTGAGGGAATCCGCCCATACTGGGGCACCGTAAAGTGCCATTGAGCGCAACACACCCGTGTATAAGCGGCGGCATGAGGCCCTGGGCCCTCCCAGGTTGGGCAGTATACGCCCAAAGGCCGCCGCCGCGCGCAGTAATTTGGGTGCTAAGCGCTCAAAGTGAGCCTTAAAGTTCCACTTGCTGTCAAGCAAGACGCCGAGGTAGAGTAACGTCGGCCTGACTTGCTGTTCTAACCTAACCTAACCCACTTTTCTGGCAACAGTTCGTTTTCTTGGGGGTTGCAGTTCTAATCTAACCTAACCCACTTTTCTGGCAACAGTTCGTTTTCTTGGGGGTGGCAGTTCTAACCTAACCTAACCCACCTTTCAGGCAACAGTTTGTTTTCGTAGGGTCGCAGTTCTAACCTAACCTAACCCACTTTTCTGCCAACAGTTCGTTTTCTTGGGGGTCGCAGTTCTAATCTAACCTAACCCACCTTTCAGGCAACAGTTTGTTTTCGTGGGGACGCAGTTCTAACCTAACCTAAGCCACTTTTCTGGCAACAGTTCGTTTTCTTCGAGGTTGCAGTTCTAACCTAACCTAACCCACTTTTCTGGCAACAGTTCGTTTTCTTGGGGGTCGCAGTTCTAACCTAACCCACCTTTCAGGCAACAGTTTGTTTTCGTGGGGTCGCAGTTCTAACCTAACCTAACCCACTTTTCTGGCAACAGTTCGTTTTCTCGGGGGTCGCAGTTCTAACCTAACCTAACCCACCTTTCAAGTAACAGTTTGTTTTCGTGGGGTCGCAGTTCTAACCTAACCTAACCCACTTTTCTGGCAACAGTTTGTTTTCGTGGGATCGCAGTTCTAACGTAACCTAACCCACTTTTCTGGCAACAGTTCGTTTTCTCGGGGGTCGCAGTTCTAACCTAACCCACCTTTGAGGCAACAGTTTGTTTTCGTGGGGTCGCAGTTCTAACCTAACCTAACCCACTTTTCTGGCAACAGTTCGTTTTCTTGAGGATTGCAGTCATCTAACCTAAAACATGTTGGTACAGTCATCAAATCTATTAGCGTAGTGGCACCCGTCCATGGAAATATGTAGATACGTTTGTTAAAAAAAAAGCCACCAACAGGTCAAATAGCCATCAAAATATATTATGAAAAGTAAGTATAAATAAAGCAAACGTTTTTTGACAATTAAGAGTTAGCTAAGTTGAAACATTTGCTCAGTGACTATTTGTCTTAAAGAATTTTGGTAAAATGAACATCTACTAAATAAAATTGTGATCAAATAAAAAGTATGCGAAGTTTCAATTTTGGCAAACGTTATGTAACAATAAATAGTTAGGTATAATAAAACATTTGCTTAGTGACTATTTTTCTAAATAAATCGTGGTAAAATGAACATCTGCTAAATAAAATTGTAGTCAAATAAAAATTATGCTAAATAATAATATGCTAAGCATTGGTTTGCCAACTAAAAGTACTGCAATAAGTTAGTTGGGAAGTGAAATTAGGCGAAAAATATTTCGGCGAGATGGCAGTACACCAGTTTAACTCTAAACGTACTATTCCGATATATCTTAAAACAAATATGTATGTAATAAAAAACCGGGCAAGTGCGAGTCGGACTCGCGCACGAAGGGTTCCGTGCCATAATGCAAAAAAAAAGACAAAAAAAAGCTAAATAAAAAACGGTCACCCATCCAAGTACTGACCACTCCCGACGTTGCTTAACTTTGGTCAAAAATCACGTTTGTTGTATGGGAGCCCCATTTAAATCTTTATGTTATTTTGTTTTTAGTATTTGTTGTTATAGCGGCAACAGAAATAAAACATCTGTGAAAATTTCAACTGTCTAGCTATCACGGTTCGTGAGATACAGCCTGGTGACAGACAGACGGACAGACGGACGGATGGACGGACGTTTTACCCTTTGGGTACGGAACCCTAAAAAACCTAATCTAACCCACGTTAGGTTTTTTAGGGTTCCGTACCCAAAGGGTAAAACGGGACCCTATTACTAAGACTTCGCTGTCCGTCCGTCCGTCCGTCTGTCACCAGGCTGTATCTCACGAACCGTGATAGCTAGACAGTTGAAATTTTCACAGATTATGTATTTCTGTTGCTACTTACATATCACGGTTCATGAGATACAGCCTGGTGACAGACAGACAGACGAACAGTGAAGTAAACTGAAATAAATGTCATATACCTACTAAGAAAGACCGGCCAAGTGCGAGTCGGACTCGCGCACGAAAGGTTTCGTGCCATTACGCACAAAACGGCAAAAAAATACGTTTGTTGCATGGGAGCCCCACTTTATTTATTTTATTCCGTTTTTAGTACTTATTTGTTGTTATAACTGTCTAGCTATCACGGTTCATGAGATACAACCTACAGACAGACGGATAGAGGAGTCTTAGTAATAGTAGGGTCTTGTTTTTACCCTTCGGGTACGGAACCCTAATAAAGTGTATAGATTTGTAACACAGCAGAGATCTAGTCTTTCTAGTGACTAATAGCCTTGTATGCTTGTTTGCCACCAACATGGCATTTAAAACATATTAATAAAAACTTACTCATTTCATCGGTCATATACAGCCTAGTATTGGCTTTAATATATATTGGGTCTGAAATATTTTTTTTATTTAATTTGTTAGTATGTATAGCGGCAACAGAAATACATCATTTGTGAAAATTTCAACTGTCTAGTTATCACGGTTCATAAGATCATGAAATACAGACAGACGGACGGACAGACGGACAGCGGAGTCTTAGTAATAGGGTCCCGTTTTTACCCTTTGGGTATGGAACTCTAAAAAGTGACCAAGAGCTCCAGTGCCCCAGGCTGGAATCGAAACAGCATCCTCTGCTATAGCCGCTGGTGCCTGTGCCATTTGGCCACCGGACCCCAGCGGCATAGGTCGAATTTTTCCAAGTATATGCACTTCTTACTGAAGGCCCAGCGTTCCACCTGGCCACCCCTAAGGTAAAATTGAAATTATGTAGAATTGGGATTATGTAGAATTAAGCTTCTGTAAAATTGAAATTATGTAGATTTGGGAATCTGTAAAATTGAAAATCTGTAGAATTGGTAATCTGTGATAGGAATCTGTAGAAATGAGACTGGACCCTTAGTAATGTGGTAATAGGGGTCCCGTTTTTAGCCTTTGGGTGCAGAATCTAAAAATCAACCTTGTTTTGGTACTATGTACTAAGCTTCACTATGACTCTGAAATTGTAGCAGTAATTAATTTTGTTTTAGTTGTCACCTGACGATTTATTTAAGTCAAACTCTGAAGTTATTATTTTACACTTTTATTTGAATCAGCATAAAATATATCTTTTTATATATACTATATATATATATATATATATATATATATATATATATATTAATCTTATATTCAACTTACATTGACTCCAGAGATTACTTCTTCTTAAACCTTGTGTTTTCCCGGCCTAGCACCGGGGTCTGCTTTCCTGCTCAGTCTTCTCCACTTTGCCCAGTCTTCGGCATCCACTCACATCACTCAGATCACTTATTATTAAAAAATTAGCTTCATTCAATTCACTGATAAGCCTCAAGTTTGATTCTTTGAAGTTAGTCTAAAACACAAATATCAAATATGTCCACCATACACTGTAGTTGTTCGCACTGGTTCACACTGGATCATATAATCAGAGTGGAGTCAACTGGTTCTTAAACTCAAGAGTTTCTTTGAATTACTTTTGTGACTTAACTTCACTTTCATCTCGCTTTAGTTTGTCAAGCACATTCCTTCAAGGTTCTTCCTTCCATTCTGAAATGTATAAATACAACTGAGTATACTGTATATAAAATTTGTGTCCCGTCTGGTCTAGTGGGTGGTGACCTTACCTATAAAGCCAAAGGTCTTGGGTTTGAATCCTGGTAAGGGCATTTATTTGTGTGATGAGCCGAGATATTTGTTACCGAGTCATGGATGTTTTCTATGTATTTAAGTACTTCCAAAGAGACGTTCAGCGCTATCAGCTATGAACTTTGTAACATGTAATGGGTCTCACATATGGAATACAATGGGAACTATTGTCATAAACCAACAATTGTGGCAAGGTTTGTCCAAGTAACAAAATTATGTGAGAAATTATGTATCAACAACAAAACAATAATGAAAGTTGAAACAATTATGTGGTTTGAAGATACTCACGATTTTTGGCATAGGTTTATATATTTGTTTTACGCGTTGGTGCCGTGTCATCGTTAGTATTGTAGTCACAAACATTTAAACTGAAAAATAAGTTTTAATTCCCATCAATAATGCATCTGTCATCTTACACAGATAGTCAGTGGCGGATTTCCCATAAGGCACAGTAGGCCCGGGCCTAGGGCGGCGAGATATTAGGGGCGGCAAAATGTGGCAAAAAATTCGCTGATGATAACAAAAATAACTCAAAATTAGGCCAGGCAACGAATTCTCATAAAAAGGTACCTATAGAGGAAAATGCTTGAATCACTTTTGACTTATAGTTTTTCGCTTATATGTTCATATGTCGGTTCTAGTTCGATTCGGAAACTATGTGTTCTAACGACATGATCATTATACAAAATGAAATTTGGTTAAATTTGCTACAAGCTACAATTTTTACGATATCTTGAGGGCCCTCCACACTAGTGCGCGAAGCCGCGAACGCGACTGTGAAGCCCCCTCCACACTCGTGCGCGAATCGCGGCGCGAAGCCGCGAACGCGAGTGTGGTGTCGATTTTCGCAGACAGCGAAATCGACTCCACACTCGCGTTGCCGGCTTCGCCCGCGATTCACGCGCATAGTCTGGAGGGGGCTTGATGTCGATTTCGCAGATTGTTGACGCCTTCGCACCTTGTTCCCCGTTTATAGGGTTCCGTACCTCAAAAGGAAAAAAACGGAATCCTTATAGGATCACTCGTGCGTCTGGCTGTCCGTCTGTCACAGCCTATTTTCTCCGAAACTGCTGGACCAATTAAGTTGAAATTTGGCACACATATGTAAGTTTGTGACCCAAAGATGGACGTGTAACGTAAATAAATGAATTTTAAATATGGAGGCCATTTTGGAGGGTAAATGAGTAAATTTAAGAGTAAAGTTTTTCAAACTATATCGTGTTATATATCAAATTAAAGGGCTCATTGTAAGAATCTCATTTTTTTTTTATAATTTTAGGATAAATAGTTTAGCAGTTTTCAAGAAAATAAGCAAAAAAAATGTTGAATGTTTTTGTAGGTACACAAAAAGTCAATGTTATTGGTAAAACTGTCACTTAAAATTAATAAGTAAATTGCTAATTTTTTTCGTAAAACCTATGTTCCTATGATCATGTCACAAGGACGTTTGGTTTCTTAGATACATATAATAAGCGAAAAACCAAAAAATGTGACCTTCAAACCCAACCCCCCTACCCCCGCTCAAGGGGACTTTTGATATGTTCACCTCCTAACGAGTCCAAAAAAGTTACTATAGTCATACCAATAAAAGTCTGCAGCGGATTTGATAGCCCATCACGCAGTGTAAGTGTTATTTATACGTCATAATTTCATAGAAGTTTGACGTTTAAAATGACACTTGCACTGCGTGGGCTAACAAAATCTCTGCAGACTTTTTACGGTCTAACTATAATTTAAAAATGTGTCTCAAGCATTTCCCTCTATACCTTTTCGTTGCCTGATCTACTTAAATGTAGTCAATATGATGGGTGCTGATGCTGAGCAAGGGGCGGCTACAAGGCCTGGGGCCTAGGGCGGCAAAGACTGCAAATCCGCCACTGCAGATAGTGATTATTATCCTCTTTGCAGAGCAGTGACAGTAGTCGTTTTTTTTTAAATAGGCTTTCTACACGCTCGACGCCAAACGCGCCTGTGTGACGGAGCCTTAAATGTCATATACCTACTATTGTAAGAAAAACCGGCCAAGTGCGGTTCGGACTCGCGCACGAAGGGTTCCATACTTTTTAGTATTTGTTGTTATAGCGGCAACAGAAATACATCATCTGTGAAAATTTCAACTGCCTAGGCCTATCACGGTTCATGAGACAGACAGACGGACAATGAAGTACATCTGAAATAAATGTCATATACCTACTAAGAAAAACCGGCCAATCATATAAAAACATATTAATAAAAATTTACTCATTTCATCGGTCATATCCAGCCTACCATTGCATTGGCCCCGCTTAAATATTTTAAGAGTGTAATAGATTTGTAACCGGTCAGCAATGTGAGTCCCTTGGAGAAGCAGAGGTCTAGTCTAAACTCCCACTTACCATCGGCATTAACAGCCTTGTATGCTTGTTTGCCACCAACATGTCATATTAAAACATATTAATAAAAATTTACTAATTTCATCGGTCATATCCAGCCTAGCATTGCAGTGGCCCCGCTTAAATGTTTTAAGAGTGTAATAGATTTGTAACCGGTCAGCAATGCGAGTCCCTTGGAGAAGCAGAGGTCTAGTCTAAACTCCCACTTACCATCGGCATTAACAGCCTTGTATGCTTGTTTGCCACCAACATGTCATATTAAAACATATTAATAAAAATTTACTCATTTCATCGGTCATATCCAGCCTAGCATTGCATTGGCCCCGCTTAAATATTTATTTAATTTGTTTTTAGCATTTGTTGTTATAGCGGCAACAGAAATACATCATTTGTGAAAATTTAAACTGTCTAGTTAATCTAGTTATCATGGTTCATGAGATCTTGAGATACAGCCTGGTGACAGACAGACGGACAGCAGAGTCTTAGTATTTAATAGGGTCCCGTTTTTACCCTTTGGGTATGGAACCCTAAAAAGTGACCAAGGCCTCCAGTGCCCCAGGCTGGAATCAAAGCAGCGTCCTCTGCTATCGCAGCAGGTGCCTGTGCCATTCTGCCACCGGGCCACGGCGGCATAGGTCGAATTTTTGAATACTAAACACAATACTCCCATGGAACGCTTTGAAGTTCAAATCTCGTTACGTTACGATGGCGTTTGCACTTTGCACTATGTTCGGTGACTATTTTTTATTGGTAACACACACAATACACTATTTAACAGGTTTTTATCACGTCTGGAGTACCGGATAAAGTATTTTCGAATAACAGCCGTCGTTGACGTCTAGGCAGTGTTGCTATCGTCTTAAAAGCCGTAACAGACTATCGCACGTTCTGGCTTAAAAAAAATTATGTAATAATTATACCGGTATACATATCCATATGAAACGAAACTTAATGCAAATAATAACCATTATACATACCGGAGTCATCAAATAAACAGTAATATTCGTCTTGCTTTTTATTAAAAAAAAAAAAACGACCAACCTAACTTGTAAGCATGTTTGCAGTTTCTAAACGCAACAAACGCTGTCAAATGACAATCAACAAATTGAACATTTGCATTCTTTGTCGAAATTTTTTCACTTTTAAATGCAAAATACTCGACAATACGAATTTTGCGGATACATGTTCTCGATTCAAAAGTGATATTTTTTCAAGCTCTTTCGATTGAGCATAATTTCATTTAGGTCTACCGTCAAAGCGGTTCACGATTATTTATATAGATATATCATTACTAATGAATAAACATACAAATATAAAGCTACAAATGTACAGTAGCCAAAACGCCAAATGTTAATCATTTTAATTGAACTCACAGGATAATACATTAATATCGAAGAATATCAGAGAACAGCAATAAATAATCTAAAATATTCGAAAGCATCAATTTTAATATACAGAGGTACCTCAGTACAAATACTGAATAAATTAATAACTAGCTTAAATCTAAAATAGGCCCTTAAGGCAGTAAATTAAACATTTTGATGAAATACTTTTATCATCACCTCACTCACCTGTACCTAAACCTACCTCCAACTCAACAAACAAACAAAATTGTTACACTTTTCTTTAGATTCCTCCCGTCGTGAGCTATTATAATATGGGTATATTATACCATGGGTATATGTAGCCAATTTTTCGTAGTTTTCGTAAGTTTCAAAACTTCCTAAGAGAAGAGATTCCGAGTTTCAAGTTGAAATTTCAGTAAATTTTCAAAGGCTAAACATCAAAATGTCGGAAGTATTGCAAGATTTAATCGCAGAACAAGAATTAATTTACGGTAGGGTTCTCAAAGCTAAAGGGTTTTCAATAACCTATAAAACTAGAAGCTGATGATCAGGCATGTCAAAACCAGAATGGAATCTTTACAATCTTTATTGAAGTGAAAACTTCTTTAGCGGCGTTGAGCACTTTTTGAGGTGGGGAAAAAATGATAAACTCGATTCAGCGTAACGCGTAACGTAACGCTGACGTCATGTGTCACGGACAATGTTATTCACCAAAGAACTTTAGGCATAACGTATCATAATCAGGTCAATTATTTAAAACTGGACTTTTATTATATGCAATAAAGCTCAATGTTCTAATCTTGTACGGGCTGAAATACGAGGATCTCACAGTTACATTCTAACTTTATATCACTCAAATATAATTCAATAAAGCTACATCTTGATGAAATCTCTAATAAAAGTGAACTCTAGTACTGGTGAATAAAACTCAAAATATCATGACCAAATATATTTAGATGCGAGGTCTGCAAGGTAACTTTACAATTTTTGTTACGGTAGGTAACTTTACAATGGGTCAATTATACATACAGTGCTGTAGACATTTTGGACTAGTCATTGAGTTTTCACTTCTGTCGGCACTCCCGGAGTGCAACCCGTTGTTTTTTTCGAATAAAGGGCTTTATATACGATTGTCCCTCCCCTGCATTTAAGTCACCATAGAAATTAAAATAAACTGTATCTGTGCTAAGCTGAAATACTTCCTGTCAAATGTCAAATCCCTATATTATGTTTATATTATTTTATTTTTGTCTTGCTAATTCAAAATGGTTTTACTTAAGTTCTTGAGTATCAAACTATCCTCTGACAGTTCAGCTTAAAAACATCGAAATGCCGGGACGTGCCGCTAGCCGGCCGCGTGTCCCAAGTCGAATGTAAGAACTTCGCTTCGCTTTGCTCGCTCGTTCGATAATTATTTTCCATTGAATTTTCACGGAAACGTACGAATGTGTCTTGCTATTTCAGTCAATCTCAGTATAAAAAGTACTGACGATGCGTGACAAGAATACGACCGTTTCCGAGAAAATACGATGGACAACAATTTTTTCCTCTATACCGCCCCGATTTAAATCCCCACGATGTTTTACATTCCCGAAAACCAATCATAAGTTGCGTGATTAGACTGGTTAGCGTTTTCAGACGCCAAAAAGAAGCAGTCGACCTCCACTTCAGAGTTTAATAACAACTGCTTTAAAAACTGGTTTGAAGGAATTGAAGGGAGAATACTTTGAAAAATAATAAAAATACATACTTTTATTTAATTTGAATGCAAATTCTCTTCAATTCCCGATCTTTTTAGGGCAGCCTTCGTAAACATCAAACAAACATCAAACATCAACATTTATTCAGCAAATAGGCCACAAGGGCACTTTTACACGTCAACATTGAATTTACATACAAGCAAAAATAATAACATCAACAATTTTATAAAATAAAACTAACAATTCAATCTAACGTATTACAATTACTAAGAGATGTACATATATGGTATCTTAATGTCGAATTACATACAAAATACAGATACAAAACACACAAAAAAAACTATAATATTTAGAGGTGTAAATGTCTCTTCTCTAGGTGTCAGAACTATAAGATTATATAGTTTATCAAGTTATCCTTAGATATGTATAGGGTCTCCAAGAGTCAATATTCTGTATAATTAATACATTCATTTCATTAAGAGAAAAGAAACATACGAGAGCAGAATGAGGCGTCTCACTGTAATTAATTAATAAAAATAAAGTTACTTAGTATAATAGCTCGTGTTAGCTTAAACAGACCAGTCTCCACAAACAGCACCCGTTCACGAGTATGACGCGTATCTCAGCCATCGCCTCCCTCAACCTTCATTCGGGAAAGTGGCGACCCGATCAACGACGCCACCGTAAGCAAAGACTTTTAAGCGAGCATGACATGTTCAAGCTACCGGCCTATATAAATATTAAAATAGTAATAACATGTAGCTGTAAGACACGGCATTTTGTGCTCATATGTTACATAAAAAGGCAGTATAGCTTCACATTGATATTTTTGTTGTGACGATCTTTTTGTGAAATGCATTCTATTTTGACATGTGAAATTTAATGTATATTTAGAATAAGAAATAAATGAATCTAATCTAATCATAATTACTAGCCTAAGTTGACTTAGAGATGTAAAGGTCTCTAAGTGTCAGAAACATTCAAAATATAGGTATGTACAATCAAAAATAAAAACCAAATTAAATAAAAAATAAATACTTAGAGATGTATAAGGTCTCCAAGTGTCCAAAACTAAAATTAAATTAAACAATATAATCAAGCGAGAACATCATTGCCTCATGTGTCAATTCTACTGTAAAGCCAGTAAGCACTCTATTGTCACGTTGTTTATGATAAAGTTATAAACAAAACGCAAGTTATTGTATGAGGCAATCAAAATAATTTAAACATGTTTCCGAGTTTCAAATTAAATAATGCGGGAAACATTACATTAAATAATTCGAGGAAAATGGAATTGAATATAACAGACCTTTGCCTGAACAATTGAAACTAACTTTATTGAAACACGGGCACTTTTGAAACGTGGGCACTGGTCACAGATTTAATAATACCAATTTATATTATTATTTGCTATTTTAACCAGGTAACGACGACACTTTCCGGTCAGAAAAAGTATTATCTTAGCTAATAGATGCTTTTTTTTTTAAATTATAAGCATCAAAAAATGGTGTGTTTGTAATGGTGTGAAGTATTATCCTCATAATATACACGGAAAAAATAAGCTCTAGCAATTAAAGTACCAATTTGGCTTCGTTAAAATTTATTTAGTCGAATACAAATACAACCAACACTTTGTAATTGACAAACAAGCAATTATTGCTAAACGTTCTTGGTTGTTTTAACCAAGTATTAATTTGTTTTCAAATAAGTGTCTTATAGGTAGTCAATATAAACGCATGTTATATATTTACTTTTAATAAATTTAATTATATCAATTTATGTTAACCTAGTTGACTTCTTTGATTTTAACAACGAACTGTGCAGGCTCCCTCCGAGCCAAGTCACTCGGTAGTCGGTTGTAGACAGCAAAAACTTATTTATTTCCGTAGAAGGTATCATCCTATAGAAGTGGTATACGCGTGCCTCCGTGAGGGACAAGACATCATACGCATTGCGACAATATTTACACGTTTTAACTTTCCTGACAATATACCAAAAACAATCTACGTAATTCAATCGGGTTATTTGTTGCCCATAGGGAATGCAATCTCGATCTCGCAATTTCAAGATCTCGCGAGATCTCGCACGAATTTTCGAGATTCAATCTCGTTGACACGAAATCTCGATTTTAGCAATCTCGGTCGAGATCTTGATTAATATTTTCGAGATCTCGAACGAGATTGAATGAATGATCCGTGTGAATTACTTTGTTTTGAGTAATCTTTTTGACCTTAGGTTCATGTTGTTCAGGCAGTACTATTGTATACGGCCGGCTTTAGCTGACGATAAAAGCAATGAGGCGCGCTCTGTGCGGAAAAATCGGACGAACTTAACATACCCAGTCACAATTATTTATGATGTTTGCTCGCTTACCCTACTTTTTTTTCTAAGTTGCTGAGTGCTTGTCAAAAATATCAACTGACCATGTTACTGCCTCTGCTTACAATTTTGTAAAATTTAAAATAATTAATACCACTTTTTCATAATTACATGCAAATTAGAGCTACATACATATTATTAGTTTTTTTTTAATAATAGTAGTTTTTTTATTAAATGCTGATTAATTTGAAGATCTTCAAAATAAAACATGACGTAGGTACTCTAAATAAGTAATATATACGGAATTCTTAGAGATTTTTACTCAAAATAACACATTTTTAATTATTTTGTCAAATCTCGATCCCGTCGAGTTTAATCTCGATCTCGAAAGTGTGACGGTCGAGATCTCGAAACACCCTATCTCGATTCAGATTTTTCGTGCGAGATCTCGAATCGCCAATCTTAGTGCGTGATTGCATTCCCTTGCCCACCATATATTTACTAAATTTATGGTGGGGAACAAACAAAAAGTGCGACTGTGACAAGGACAAGCAATAATACCGCTTTCTCTGCTACACCTAATACTGAAAGTTCTATAAGTGTATCTCGTTTGGTCATTTGGCCCCCTCCCCCGTTTCATCTCTATATTATTTTTGTTTCTAGCCATTTCATTTTCTCAGCGTATGTTGCAGATGAACGCGCTCCGGCACAACGGGCACTTCGTGCACGCGCACGGGCACGATGCGCGCACGCAGCTCTCGCACGTGACGCGCTCCTCGCGCCGCGCCGCACCGCACGCGCTCTCCGCCGAGATGCTGCAGCGCCACGCGAAACTCGACCTTAAGCGCTGACAGCTAATGTACAATTAAGATAAGTACGGTTTGCACTTGGCGCGCCGCCACGCACGCTCTCCGCCGAGATGCTTCAGCGCCACGCGAAACTCGACTTAGGCTGCGTTACGACCAGAGATGTGATAGGATGTGTTGCGAAGGATGTGTTTGTTAAGAACCGCGCTGACAACTAATGTACAATTAAGACCTTTAAGGCACGGCTCGCACGTGGCGTGCCGCGCACGCTGACTCTATAGTGCGTAGTTTTGTAACAGAGCCCGGCGGCTAATCCTATTGTCTATTGTTAAGTAAAACCGCACGTGCTACTTACCTGCAAAAAAGGGTCATACTCATTCTATTTGGCACCTGAGCGCGGGCTAGTCCACCGCTCAAAAAACCAGTGTAGGTGCGCTCTCCGATAACGCGCCTTTGTTACGCATCTCAATGACACATTTTAGACTGGTTCTGTAGTGTTCGACTCGCCGGCACTCAGTAACCGAATTACGCAGGTTTTTATGCAGGTGGTTGTGGCACGTGGCACGAGCGGTTTTACTTAACAATAGACAATAGGATTAGCTCGGGCACAGTTACAAAACTAGGAACTATACCTTACGGCTGCGTTTCGACGAGAGGTGTGCGAGTGATACCTATGTTTATTAAGAACCGTAAGCTCTGACAACTAATGTACAATGAAGACCTTTAAAGGCACGGTTAACCCACAGATTAGTATGATACGCCCACAAATCCAGACTACTTTGGGTTTATTTTAATAAGCACAAGTGTCCAAAATCTAGGCTTTCGCAGTAAAGAAGTTACGGCGCACTTCAAGGTTCCTTCCTAGGTTCCTACCACTAAAACTCGTTTAATTTAATATTAGTACTTAGGTAATACATATGTATAGTAGAAATCACATGGCCAAAACTTAGAGTAATAAAGGAGGTTTAGTTTATTCATTACAATACCTACCTAAAGTCAGACGGTGAAAAGTCTGCAGCAATTTTGATAGCCCACGCAGTGCAAGTGTCATTTTAAACGTCAAACTTCTATGAAATTATGACGTATAAATAACACTTACACAGCGCGGGCTATCAAATCCGCTGCAGACTTTTCTTGGTGCAACTATATTTATAGTATTTTTCACATAGCTTGGGTACGGTGAACTGAACAGATATCATACCTATACATAAATTATATGTAAGGTCATAACTATGTCATACCATAATATGTTACCGAAATTAAAAATTGACATGACGGCTAGCCGTCACCGTACACAAGTTATTTGAAAACACCATACTTACCTAGTTGAGGATTATAGGATTGAGGTGTGGGATAGTGACATTTTGGATAGGAAGGAAATATTGTGAAAAATGTAAATATTAGTTTCTACAGACTTACAGAGTGTTCATTGAAAACGAGCGTATTTTATTAGTTTAAGTAGGTAGTCGTAAAAAAATTAAAATATAGTGGTAAATATGTAGTACCTAATAATAATAATAATAATCCTTGGTTCCTCTCTCTGCAGCCCTGACCACCGGTAGCTTGGGCCTTGCCCCGCTGCTGGCGGCACCCTAGGTTAGGTTTTTTATAATGTGTTTATATGTATTTTTTATTGTTTTGTAAGTGTTTTTATATTTTACTTTTATATTCATATTATAAAAACCCTAGCCTAAGAGAAATGATGAATAAAGAATAATAATAATGTAGGTATTCAAGCTAAACAGTCCAAAGATAAATGGAAAATAGGATGTAAATTCTTTTGTCTTTAATGTCTTTATACACCTACACTTTTAAGTTCTTCTATGCACTAGCGGTTGCACCTCTATATGCAACCCTAAAATACTTTTGGAATAAAAAAGTTGGTAAGTACTACCAACATTTTCATACAAATAGAAGAACTTTTTTATTACAAAATTTAATTTAGGGTATCTTGTACCTGACCATGTTTTACAATAAAGAACTTTGTCAATTTATTTTCAAGTAAACGGAAAAGAGGTATATTGTACAAAAGTTTTAGGTACCGCCCACGCAAAGAACCGCCAAATACAACCGCGACGCTTAAATTGAAATTCCTTTCAATTTCAACGGCAACGGCCGTAGCTTTGCAGCACGTGTATGAAAAAGTTGTACAGCGTAATATGTACTTACTGCCTGAAGTGTACCGCGTATATATAAATAGAACAAGACTAATTGCGTGGTCTCTGGCATAATACAAATTGTGTACCAATTTGGTCAATTATTACTGAAAAGTACGAAACCACACACAGAATAAAAAAAAAAGTATATATATAATCGTAAAATAGGTACGCTTGAAGCGTGTGGCATCATGGCATGATTAAGTTAACCGCAATCTGACCACAGACAACAGACAGCAGTTGTGGAGTAGCGGAACTTGGGTGTGTAGGTATGATGGCACTATTTTGACATGAAAACCGCGTAGTGTGA